>NC_143484.1:20426963-20772335 GCF_027475165.1 Benincasa hispida
ATGGTTAAGAATATTTGAGGAGTTGGGTAGATGGTATTGTGAAGAAACTGAAAAGAAAAAAAAAACGTTATTTACCTTCCCATTGACAATCGACTGAGGAGCTGTTTCAACACTTCTGTAGGAGCTAATACCACTACCATGAATGCCATCAGAAACCAAAGAAGGATCTAGGCTATTGGAAGCTTGCAAATTGTCCAGCTGTGCCTGTGTCCTGAATTCCTGAATCCTTTTTGCAAGTTTATCTTGTTCAATGTTGGCCAGTTCTTTAGATTGTTGTGCATATGTTAGAACCTTGAACAAGATGAAAAAGGTTACAAGGAAAAAGCAATTTAACTTGTGCAAGATTTTTCATATAGGTGGATATAGCTTATATTAGGAAATACTTCCGGTTCTACTACAGCACAGAAATCTTCTATATACGCCATTAGTTTTTAGCCATGCCACAGAGATTAAAAGTTATGTAAAACCTACTAAATAAGAAAATAAAATTTGGTCATGTATATATGAACTGAAATAGTTCAGAAGTTGGATTCATGGAACAATTTTTTGTAAATTTCTGCCGCCAATTCAGATTAGAATAAGGTTGACTACAGATTTCAGAAAAGAGAGGAGGAAATTTGTCCCAGCCGATAGTGACGGACAGACTTAGACTCCCAAGAAAACAAATGAATTAACCAGCAAATCATGATATTGGTCAGTTGGGTCGTATGCATACTAGAGTAAGTGGAATACAGTGTTAGCATTCGGAAGTGGTTGAGATATATCCGTGGCGTACAATATTGATATTGGTATTTCAATTTTATGGACATAGACGACAGATATATTGATAAAATATTGGTCTTGATGAATATTTTTTAAAAATTATAAAAGTTATTTAAATTAATAATTAAGTTGTTTTCACTTTCAAACTAAACTATACTATACATCTTGAAAATGTATTCATATAAGGATTAATAGATAGAGATATTTTTTTATTTATATGTATATAAAGGAGATATTGATTAATCTTTTATATCGAATCAAACCCTAAAATTTATAGATATATCGGCTTGACAAATATTTTCAGTCCTTGGATATACCTATAAACCATATACAAAATAATGCAACAACTCCAACAGAAATTCAATCTCTACCGTGAATATTTTTACACAAGAATGATTTGAAGCCCATCAAAAGGATACTTGATGCAAAAACATGTCAGATAATCAAATGAAATATTATTTTACCCCAATCTATGGCCCACTCTATCATCTCAAATGTCCCACCAGAGGTAGATTAAACTCGATGCGCTCTATCATCTCAAATGTCCCACCAGAGGCAGATTAAACTAGATGATTGCGTTAATAATGTCTACATCTCTAATTATATTGATTTATGACACAATTCCTCACTCAAGAAATTTCAATGTTTTGGATATATAGGAGCGTACCTGATGAATGAAAGGTTCCATCTGGCCAAATAAGTCAAATCCCTAGCTCATAAATAAATAAACACTGCTTAGTCCACATAATAGTAAAAATATTCAATCATGAAGTAACATCATTAAATAATTTAAAGATCATACTAGCTTAAAATATCTCAAATGAGCATCCATCAGAGCACTTATAGATTCTAAGAACTCATACTTCTTCTTTGCTTCAACGTTCATGAGCGCATTCACCTACCACCCTCAAAACAGTAAAAAAGTTAGTTAGCAAAAAGCCTAAAAGAGATCAGAACAGCTAAAAGCAATGTAATAGTTAACCTACTAGATTGAAGCGGCTTTTCTCAAATGCGGACTTTGAATTCAGGAGGTTCTGAAATAAGACTGGGAGGTCATCAATAAAATACTTCAAAAATATTATATAAAACTCATAAGAAAATAGATCTTCATTCTCCAAAAATGAATAAGAAATTCCAACAAGGTAACAGGGAAGATATCAATGACACACTTAAAAGTGGCTGCATATGTATTCTTTTTTCCCCTTGTGTGTCAGTATAACTATTGAATGCACGACTTTTGAAATCATGGTTCGACTTAACCAAGCCATTAACAACTCCGCAAAGTTAATTGACAATTTTTTTTTCTTTTTTTTTTTGGGAAAAGAAACAAATTTTATCAATGAATGAAATAGGAGCATAAAAGACTTCCTAATGCAATCAAAGTCATCCTATCCGAAATTTAGTTAGGAAGGACTTTACATATTTTTCCTTTTGTAATAGTTGTTGAACTTCGGATATTGGCTATTTTGGATGTTTTGTTTTGTTTGTATTTCTGATTATGGACATAATGAGGGTGCTAAGAGCATGCCAACCTAGTTGAGATGCCTGGATGCACCTCCTGATCCGCTAGATATATATATTTTGTACCTTGAGAGACTTTGTCTCTTTTCATTAATTCAATGAAAAGTGTGTTTCCTTTTATTTATTAAAAAAAGAAAGAAAGAAAGAAAGAAAAAAGGCCTTCACATATTTTCAAGATGAGTTTCTATCTTGGTCCGAACGTAATAAAATTGCTTGTGCTAAAACTTCTTCTTGGTGCTCAAATCTCCAAATTATTTGCAGATTTTTTCATCCAAGATATTTGTTTAAACTGGACATCTCTTCACACCAAGTTATTTTTTAGCTTGGTTTTGTTTAGTTTCAAGTGTATCTAGCAAGCTTTATTTGTTTCAACATTTGTACTTTGAGCATTAGTCTCTTTCATTATTTCAATGAAATTATTGTTTCCGTTTAAAAAAAAAAAAAAGTATAAAACACTTCCTACATCAAAAGTTAACTTACCAAAGGTTCATCCAATTGGAAATCAAAGAAGAAAGACTAATATATACAAGGGTGTTTTTGTTTACACCAATACAAAACATGAAATAAAATTAAATCTAAAAAGTAATCAAATCCTCCACAATTTGGAGGCTATGATGCCTTTCTCTCGGGGGAGGGGTTCCTTACCTCTCTGCCCTTCGGCAGTTGGTGCAATACCAAAAGACTAATTCTTGAATGAAAATATTCTCTCTCAAAATACGAGAGAATGATCTTATTTATAGAGGAAATTAGTTACAAAATGTTTAACTAACTATCATAACAACTAACAATTAGCAATTAACTAACTTCTATCATTTTTAACTAGTTATTTACAAAAGGGCCCTTTTTGCCTTACACCAATCCACCCCTCCCAAAATCAAACTCATCCTCGGGTGAGCTAAGAAGCTAAATGAAAGTCATTTGAGGCATAATATGGCTTCAAATCTGCAATATTGAAGACTGGATTAATATGTAGGTCATAAGGCAACTCAATGCAGTAACTTGGTTTGGCCATCAATCTGCGAATGAGAAGTAGGGCATAAATGCAATCTTCCACTCATCCTCGGCCTTATTCGAATTTGGTGGTATTCACTCTTCAAGTCCACTTTCGAAAAAATCAAGGCTCTTCCAAATTGATCAAGTAAATCACCTATTCTAGGGATTGGGAAGCTATACTTCACTACAATCCGGTTGATAGCTCTACTATCAACCTACATACTCCAACTACCAACTTTTTTAGTCGTGAGTAGGGCTAGCATTGCACATGGGCTAAGAATTTAGGTTGAATATGTCCCTTTTTAACAATTCTTCAATATGTCGGTGGAGGATCTCATACTCCTTAGGGCTCATCCTATAGTGAGGAAGATGAGGGTTTGTAGCACCCGGAACCAAGTCAATATGGTGTTGAATATCTTCACAGTGTTTTCTGTCTTTTCAGCAACTACAAGGCCCAATATATCGGTCTCTCGCTCTAACAAACATTTTGCAATGTATTTGAGCATTAAAATCTCCTTTGGGAGCAATCGACACCATTTGGAGAACACAAGACACCCTATCACCTTCATCCATCTCAATATAATTGGCTTCTTCCTCATCATGTTCACTGCATCCAGCCGACGAATCCTCTTCCTCATCCACATATACTACTGTTTTTGGTTGGGGACACTCATTAGACAAATGATCCACTTGACCACACCTAAAACACTTGTCCAATGTAGGCCAGTTACAAGGATTTTGAACTTTCTTCTTGTAAACAGCCTTTGTTTCCTTCTCACCAACCTCTTCTTGCTTTTCTTTTTCCTTTTCCTCAGTTGCAGTTGGTGGGGAAGAGTGATTAGTAGAAGCATAATTTGAAGTACTAGCTTTTCTATTAAGGGAAGCATCCCAAGGAACATTTTTTGAAATTTTCTTGGAGCGAATTTCATTTAACTTTTCTATTGTTTCAGCATAAGAAATTGCATCAGCTAACCAATGAAACTGTTGAAGCTTTACCTTCTCTTTGATGTCCATTCTTAGCCCGCCAATGGACCATGCAATTAGGTTTTGCTCGTTTTTGGCCAAATTAGTTCTAGCTCCCAAATGGTGGAATTCTTCCACAAAATCAGCTATTGTTTGAGGCCTTGCCTACAGTTTTGATATTGATTATACAATGTTTGCTCATAATTGGGAGGAAGGAACCTTTTTTTCATCAACCTCTACATTTTTTCCCACGTTCGGATAGGCCTTTGGCCTTGTCTTTGCTGATTGACCTCCAATTTGTCCCACCAAGCGGAAGCTCCCCTTTTCAACTTAAATGCTACCAAACGTCCTTCTTGTGATCCAGCGTGTCCATGTAATCGAAAAAATTCTAAGTGTTTTTTATCCAATCAAGAAATGATTTGATGTCGCTTACCATTGTAGAATGGTAAGTCAATCTTCATTTTGTAGTTGTGTGGATCACCTCTAGCTTCATATCTTCCATCTCGTCCTCTTCTTGGAGCATAAAACTTTTCTTCTTGATCATACTCACTTGAAGAATCCCAATCTTGGAATTCTTGTTGCCATTCTTGCCTATTCAAACGTCTTCTTGGATTTTCTTGGAGCTGCCTACGCAATCTTAGAGCCCTTTCTTGATGAATTTCTTGCTGGAATTGGAAATTTCTTGGCTGTCCAACACCATGTCTACCTCTTCTTCCCTAAACTTGATTGAATGTCGGGGCATTTTCATCATGTTGAGGCGGTAGTCAATACATCCAACCTTCTTACAAGCGTTGCCACCGTTTCTTGAAGGCTGTTCAATGATCCATGAATTCCCTCCAAAGAATCTTCAACGGACAGCAAGCGAATCGTTGTAGTTCTTGGAGAGAGGGTGGGGGTTTCTTCCACCTCTTTGTCTTGCACTTGAACATCTCCTCCTCTCGGTGGGCAACCCTTCTTCCAGCCATCAGTTCGGAATCTTGGAGTGCTATGATACCAAATTTGGTGCAATACCAAAAGACTAATTCTTGAATGAAATGATTCTCTATCAAAATGGGAGAGAAGATCTTATTTATAGAGAAAATTAGTTACAAGATGTTTAACTAACTATCATAACAACTAACAGTTAGCTAATAATTAACAATTAACTAACTTCTATCCTTTTTAATTAGTTATTTACAAAAGGGCCCTTTCGGCCTTACCCCAGCAGCTCTTTTTTTGTAATTAATATAGTTTCATGTTTCCTAAAATTAAAAAGAGGAGAAAAAAAAACCTTGTTTTTCTTGTTATCTACTCCGTTTCTAAATATTATACTATATACAAAAGAAATGAAATACCTTGCTTGTCTTGTTATTCTACTTACCGTTTTAAATATATATATATATATATATATATATATATATAAAAGTACATCAAAACAACTGAAAATTAATTTAAAGGTCCAGTTGCAGAAGTTTGTATATCAACGACCTAGGAAGTGTGGAAGTGTGAAAGACTATCTTGGAGAAACTATTTAAAATTCAATATATAGAAAAGCATACCTCTTCAAAATCTGCAACAATGTCCCCTCGTGTGTTCTTTTTCAATGACACAAATTTTTCCCGAGCCTAGCAATGAAGTTATGTTTCGAAAATTAAAGACAAACACGGAAAAATTACATTTATATATTGTACACACATATTTAAGGCTTAGGCTCCATCCAATCTCAAAATCCCTCCTATAAGGATTTCAGTTTACGGGGAAAACCACCAATTCTACCAATTTTCAGAAACATGCATGCGTCATCTGGGAAGAAGGCTTCAAGCTAAGGACAAACCACGAAAGCAAGTATATACAAATATAATACTCGATCATCAATTGTTATTGTGAATGATATGCAACACCTGATCATACTCATGCATAGCTTTATCGAAGCGTTGACGAGAGTCCTGCAAAGCCAGAAGAATATTTTAAGAACAAACTCAATAATCCTAAAAAGAAGAGTCTCGAATGCTTACAAGCCCGCTGAGAATAGGCCTCCATGGTCCATTCAACGGTTCTAGGGGAATTCTACAATTAACAAATCTAGAGCATATGGTCATGGCCAAGCTCCTCAAATGCCTATTTATGAAAAACGTACCATGGAGAAAAAAAGTACTAGAAATAAGACTTCCAGTTCTTTTTTTTTTATAAGAAATCAAGTGTTCATTAAAAGAAGCGGAAGGAATGTACAATTACAAGAACATACTAAAGTAAAAGCCCAAAAAAAAAAAATATTCCAAAAAACTATAGAAAATGACTCCAAAGGTCCAAAGTCATAAAGAGGCATTAAACCTGTTAGATGATATAATATTAAACTGACTTTCACCCATCAACTTAAGCTTTTGGGTCAATCGACGATTTAAGATAGTATTAGAGCAGGTGATTTGAGGGAGGTCTTATGTCCAAACCCCTACAATGTTATTTCCTCCCCAATTAATATTGATTTCCACTGGTTGGGCATCATTTTTCAAGCCCCATAAGAAAGGGGGTTGTTAGATGATATAATATTAAATTTAACCTCAACTTAAGCTTTTGGGTCAATCAAAGATTTAAGAAAACCTAATAACCTCCCGTTGCTCCCGTTTAGATCTATCCACACATCTAAAAAGTCTAGCATTCTTCTCAAGCCAAATACCCAAAAAAGAATGAGAAAAAACAGACTGACTAGAGAGAAGGGCATGCGAAGGGCTAGCAAAACCTCCATCATCACCTAGCAAATCCTTATTGTAGACCAACGAGAATCCAAACGCATTCAAGAATCTGGATCATATTAAATGAGCATAACGGCCACTCCAAAGCATAAGGTTATTAGATAACACGTACATAAGATTCCATCATAAAACTAATTGGTAATGAGAAGAGTAGTCCATAGTATCTTATAAACATCGTGAGGTCCCTTGATTTTTCTAATGTGGGATCCTCTACATGCCCCCTTGAGAAGGTGCCTCTTTGGGTTCACCATTTTTAGATCAGATTCCAATTCCTTTTTTGTTATTGAATACCTGTTTAAGCTTTATGGACTCTAATGTCCTATTAGATAACATAAAGTTCCATCACAAAACTAATTGTCAATAAGGGTAGCCCATGGTATATTATAAACATTGTGAGATTCCTTGATTTTTCAATGTGGGATCCTCAACAAAGGTTAAGATTCTCCGAAACATCACTACGAAGGTAACATCACCGAGGCCCCAAAAAGAAAGAAGAATGCCTTTGCACGCAATCTAAATTGTTGTTCAGTCTTCCATGCACGGCCGGCTAGGAAAAGAGCTTGTAGACCATGACCCTGACCTAATCTGCGGCGGTTGTGGCCTCAACCCCACGAGACTCTGACGTCCATCAATAGGTCAAGCAAGAAATTGACTTTTTTGAAGGCTACCCACTGTCCGTTTTGCCTCAAACTGAATCACCCATAGTTTAAGGAGGTTAGATTTGCGAGTTCAAACCCATTCGATCACCTTTCAGCAGCATTTTCTGTCTATTTCTGTGAAGTTTGGTGGGAATTTTGGGTTGAAATCCATTCTCTTTGTGGATATCATTTGGTTTCTGTTCAATCTCGTCAGTTGGGTCGCTCAATCTCAATTGATCAGTTTTTCACGTCGTGTCAAGGTAGACTATTACATGAATGGTGAAAATGTTCAAGCAGAAACGTCACTACTAAGTAAATAATTGGTAATGATTAGCTCAAGCATTAAATGAGTTTACTTCCAAGCTAAGCTTCCCAATAGAGTTGAAGAGTTGCATCATTTCATGCATCAAAAGGCAACTTTTCATCCAAAAGTCACAATGGATCTAAAAATTCAGATTCATTCACATCTTTACTGAATTATGTACCAATTTAATTTCATGCATTTATATTTATGAGGTAGTTGAAAGGGTGATAGATGAATTTAGACAATTAGGTGAAAGGGTGTGTCCTTTCAAAGTGTCTTTTTAATTTGAATAAATACTTGTGTATTTTTGTCATTTTGAAACAAGACTTTGAATTTGAATGAAAATTTTCTTAGAGTTTAATCACTCAAGCTTTATGCTTTCTTTGTATTCCTGTGTTTAGGATGCATGTTTGAGAACTCCTCTTATTCCAAGTGAACCACGGTCATAAGAATAACCCCCAATAAACAAATTGATAACAATCCCAAGAAAGCTAAAACAAATTTGGCTTAGAAGATTGATCAAAGATCAAGAAGCTTCAAGGTATTTACATTTATGAAGGTTCATGCATGAGATGGAAGATTGATCAAAGATCAAGAAGAAAGGAGAACTTGTTCCTAACTTTAAGATTTCGAACTCTCCACAATCTAATTATTTTGAAAGTTCTAAAACAAGCATTCTAAACATTAGGTACAAAGAAAGCATAAAGCTTGAGAGATTAAACTCAAGAAAATTTTCATTCAAATTTAAAGTCTTGTTTCAAAATGACAAAAATGCATAAGTATTTATACTAATTGAAAAGACACCTTGAAAGGACATATTCTTTTACCTAATTGTCTAAGTTCATCTAACACCCTTTCAACTACCTCATAAATATAAATGCATGAAATTAAATTGGTACATAATTCATTAAAGATGTGAATGAATCTGAATTAGATTCATTGTGACTTTTAGATGAAAAGTTACCTTTTGATGCATGAAAGGATGCAACTCTTCAACTCTATTGGAAAGCTTAGCTTGAAAGTACCTCAGTTAATGCTTGAGCTAATTATAACCAATTATTTGCTTATCAGTCACCCATAATCCCTACCAAATTTCTGCCTTGATTAAAAATGTGCTTTGCAGTACAAATCAATTTCACCTCGTTCTCCATCAGTTAAAGTCTAGCTAGGAGGTTTAGTCCAGGAATAGAACTAATATTGTGGATTTCTCGTGATCTTGAGACTAAGCCTTACTGTTTTTCTTTAGAGAAGTTGTGTTATTTTTCCTGGCAGTTGCAAGTTTGGAAGCAACAGTTTAGCTGTTGATTTGTTCTATGGTTTGGAACGGTCACTTTTGGTCTTCAAGGACTTCTTTCCTCATCTACTCGATGGTCTTTAGTTGGCTTTGGCTTGAAAGTTTGTGTTCTATTGCTTTTTCTTTTCTGAAGTTGGTTTGTTAGGTCTAAAGAGTTTGGTTGGTTTGTTAGGTCTAAAGAGTTTGCTTTTCGGTGTTTTCTTTTCATTGTATCTCAAAAGTATTGTCTTCTTTTGTTTTTCTCAGTTTCTCATTATCTCGCCTCTTGAAGGTTAATATATTTTTTTTAGCATTAGTCTCTTTTTATTTTTTTTAATGAAAAGTTTTGTTTCATTTTCAAAACAAAAATGTAAGTCAGGGTGTTAGTTCTCGTGAGCACAACTATCCAAGAGAACCTAACCTTCCTCTAAATAGAGATCTTAAAAAGCTCAACAAATAAAGAAACAAGAATTTGTGGAGGAAGAAGGATGATGTTAAATAAAACATAAAATAAATAAATAAAACCGTTGAAATTAGGGTGTTAGCCCTAGGGGCAGTTTTGTCTTTTCATTATACCCTAAGATTTCCCTGTTTTCTATTTAAGTATGTAGTCTCTGTGTATCTGGTGTATCAAATTATAATAAGAAAAACTCTATATCGTGGTTTTTTCTCCCTGTATTAGGGTTTTCCACGTATACCTGTGTGTGCTTTTCTTCTTCCTTCTCTTTTTATTTTTCATCATGGTATCAGAGCAAGGAGATGAAACCCTAGCCACCATCGAGGAAAATCAAACAAGAGAATCACAAGTGTCATCTGACACCACGGATATTGCAGGCGTTGTACAAACAGCTATAGAACGATACTTCCAGACCATGTTACCACACCTTCATCAGTTGATTGAAGCAGCCCAACCTGGAGGACAGGTAGCTGACTGGGTAAAAACTTAACCAACCCAGCCGGCTAATTGGGTCGACCACTAGACAGGACAGATCGGAAGCTAGCCGAAAATCAGATGGGTTTGTGCCAGCCATTCTACGAGCAGCAGCCACCAGTTCGGTCACGCCGATCCCTCCACGAGCGGCGGCCACCCGATCGATGAAACCCAACCGAGCGGCGCTTTCTGGGTTGATTCCAGCCGAGTGCAGCAACCCGTTCAACCCCAGCCGCTGCTCGGCTCAGCCGCCAAAGCAATCAGCTTCAATCCTACAATCCCATCCAGCCGAACCGCTTCAGACCCGAGCCATCCTGTCTTCCCAGCCGCGCCTGCAAATGTTTCGTTTCTAGCAGTTTCCTTCTTCCAGTTATTTCAGCCAAAGACCTCCCATTGGTGACAAATTGGAGATGGGTGGATCATCCTCATATCCGGAACAGAAATTTGATTATATTCAGGAACAGTTTGCTCAACTTCAATACCAGATCAAACAGCAGAATGAGTCAGTACAGCAACAGATGGCCACTCTCGGAGAGGTGCTTGGGGCTACCTCTAATGGGCAGTCAGAAATTCCCTCTAGCCTTCCAGCTTACTCAGGAAGCCCAGTAACCTCTTTCCCTGCTTTATCTACGACAAATTTATTTTTCGGTGCAATAGGATTGGCTCGTGCTGGAAATGGGTTCCTCGGAAATATTGCTAGCTGTATTGTAGGGGAAAAACTAAATGGTCATAATTATTTTTCGTGGTCCCAATCCATAAAAATGGCCCTCGAGGATCGGCATCAATTCGGATATCTGATAGGAGAGATACCGAAACCGAGATCGGGTGACCCTCAAGAACGTATATGGAAGGGAGAAGACTCCCTACTGCAATCTATTTTAGTAGGGAGCATGGAGCCTCAAATTGGCAAACCCCTACCGTATGCAGCCTCCACTCGGGATATTTGGGAGGTCATACAGAAACTGTACTCCAAACGGCAGAATGCTTCCAGGCTTTACACCTTACGCAAACAAGTTCATGAGTGCAAGTAGGGAACAATGGACGTTACAGCGTATTTCAACAAGCTATCTCTTATCTGACAAGAAATGGATCTATGTCGAGAGATGGTCTGGAATTGCCCATGTAAGGGAGTTTTACATTACCAGTCTAAGGAGACTAACCAAGTTTATGATTTTCTATCGAGAATGAATTCTAAGTTTGACGAGGTAAGGAGTCGGATACTGGGAACTCGTCCGATACCATCTCTGATGGAAGTTTGTTCCGAAGTCCGCCTTGAGGAGGATAGGTCGAGTGCTATGAATAATCCACTGGTCTCGTCAACTGATTCAGCTGCATTTAAAGCATCAAGTTTTGCTAATGATAAGCAAAACGGTAAGCCAACACCGATATGTGAACACTATAAGAAGCCCTGGCACACTAAAGATCAATGTTGGAAGTTGCATGGTCGTCTGCTGAATGGTAAAAGACGTCAGTCAAGGCCTAGACGAGCACTGGCCAGTGAATCAACAACCGAAGGTTCTCAATCTCAGAACCAGGAAACCAATCAGACTAGCTATAGTACAGTGGGTGTAAGTGCAATCGCCCAATCAGGTACACTTCAATCCTTTGGTCTTGTTAGTATAACAGGTAGCAAGCCGTGGATTCTAGATTCAGGGGCTACAGACCACTTGACTGGTTCTTCCAACCAGTTTATTTCATATCATCCAAGTGCTGGGAATGAGAGGATCAGAATTGCTGATGGGTCCTTCACCCCTGTAGCCGGGAAAGGCCGCTTGTCACCCTTTGAGGGATTGATTCTTCAAGATATGTTGCATGTGCCTAAAATATCTTATAATCTGCTATCTGTTAGTAAAATTACAAGGAATCTGAGATGCCAGAGTTACTTTTTCACCTAATGCTGTTGTTTTTCAGGACCTGAGCTCAGGGACGACGATTGACACTGCCCGGTATGATAGGGGGCTCTATTTCCTCACTGAAGATGCTTCTTCTAGGATATGTGATAGGACTAGTTTACTTTCTTCGTGTTTTTCTACCTCTGAAACTGAATATATGTTATGGCACTATCGTCTTTGACATCCTAGTTTTCATTATATGAAATATTTGTTTCCTCATTTATTTCGCAATGTTAATCTGTCTAATTTAAATTGTGATGTGTGTGTCCAAGCTAAACAACCACGTGTCTCACTGAAGCCTCAGCCTTATAAGCCTTCCAAACCATTCACTCTCTTCCACAGCGATGTGTGGGGTCCGTCACCTGTTACTACCACTACAAGCAAACGGTGGTTTGTAACCTTCATTGATGACCACACTAGATTAACTTAGGTCTTCCTTCTTACCGACAAATCTGAAGTCGCATCTGTTTTCAAACAGTTCTATAGTTCTATAGAAACCCAGTTTCATGCAAAGATCGCTATCCTTCGTAGTGACAATGGTCAGGAATTTCTTAATAACTCCCTTGGGGAATTCCTAGTCTCCAAAGACATTGTCCATCAAAGTTCATGTGCGTATACTCCTGAACAAAATGGGGTAGCCGAGCGAAAAAAACCATCATCTGATCGATGTTGCTCGGTCTCTTATGTTGTCACTTCTCTTCCGTCCTATTTGTGGGGAGATGCGATTCTAACAGCAGCTCATTTGATAAACCGAGTGCCTTCCCAGGTCTTAAAATTCCAAACCCCCTTAGACTGTTTCAGAGTCTTATCCTAATAACCGACTCATCCCTGATGTTCCGCTTCGGGTGTTTGGGTGCGTTGTGTTTGTTCATACTCATGGCCCTAATTGAACCAAATTTACCCCCCGGGCCCAAAAGTGTGTCTTTATGGGATATCCACTGCATCAACGTGGGTACAAATGTTACCATCCTTCTTCCCGAAAGTATTTTGTCTCCATAGATGTGACCTTCTTTGAAGATCGTCCCTTTTTTCCCCTTAGTCCTCTTCAGGGGGAGAGTACAAGTTAAGAGACTAATTATGGTCTGAGTCTGTCAGTCTTACCTGAACCAATTCCTAACATAAGTGTCAACAAACCCATTCTGCCCACCGAACAAGTCCCATGGATCATGTACTATAGGAGGAATCTCAGAAAGGAAATAGCGCCGCCTGTTACTTCTCCGGCTCCAATCCATGAGTCAAAACGGGTGTCAGTTCCAGGTACGAGTACTCCTATACCTGATAATGGTAACATTTATGCTGACAATGATGCTTGTGTTGAAAGTGACGTAAGTAAAGACAGGAAAGACAGTGACAGTACTAAGGACTATACTGACAATGTAATTGATACAGGTGGTGGTAGCTGTGAAGAACCAGTCCTAGCAAAGAACGTTGTTGACATTGGAGGAGATCCCTTAGAAGATAAGACACATGAACAGAAGGCTGAATGTAGTAGGGAGCTAGAAGAGAAGAAAGATCATTATGCCTCTCTTGATCCTCCTATTGCCTTAAGGAAGGGTACAAGATCATGCACGAAGTATCCTCTACAGAGTTACTTGTCTTATAGCAACTTGTCTCTCGTATTTAAAGCCCTCACTACAAGCCTAGACACAATTACAATACCGAGTAGTATATATGCAACAATGGAGATTCCCGAATGGAGAACTGCAGTAATGGAAGAAATGGGGGCACTTGAGAAAAATAACACGTGGGACCAAGTCATTCTTCCTAAAGGACACAAAGCAGTTAGGTGCAAGTGGGTGTTTACCGTTAAATATAAACCTGATGGAACAATTGATAGATACAAGGCCCGATTAGTTGCAAGAGGCTTCACTCGGACCTTCGGATAGATTATTCCGGGACTTTTTCCCCAGTAGCAAAGTTAAACACAGTTCAGGTTCTTCTCTCAGTTGCGGTTAATAAAGACTAGCCTCTCCACCAGTTTGATGTGAAGAATGCCTTCCTTAATGGGGAATTAGAAGAAGAAGTGTACATGAGTCCATCTTTTGGATTCGAGAAATAGTTCAATCACTGGGTATGTAAACTGCAGAAGTCCTTGTATGGGTTGAAACAGTCTCCGAGAGTCTGGTTTGGCAGGTTCACTACTTTTGTGAAGTCACATGGGTACAATCAGGGATATTCAAATCACACCCTCTTTACAAAGAAATCAGTTTCTAGGAAAATTGCAATTTTGATTATGTATGCAGATGACATTGTTATTTCAGGTGATGATGCTCCAAAAATTGACAGATTAAAGAGGAAAATGGTTGAGGAATTTGAAATCAAATATCTCGAGAAGTTGAGATACTTTCTCGGAATAGAAGTGGCTCGATCGAAAGAAGGCATTTCGGTGTCTCAGCGAAAATACACTCTGGATTTACTTAAGGAGACAGGTATGACGGGCTGTAAACCAGTAGACACTCCTATGGAAGCTAATGCTAGACTCAGTAACTTGAGTAACATCGCTCTGGTTGACAAGGAGAGATATCACCGACTTGTTGGGAAGTTAATCTATCTCTCCCATACCAGACCAGATATTGCATATGTAGTCAGTGTAGTTAGTCAGTTCATGCAATCTCCTTACAAAGAACATATGAGAGCAGTAGAGCACATTCTGAGGTATTTGAAAACCTCTCCGGGCAGAGGGTTGATGTTCAGAAAGTCCGACAAACGATGCATCGAGGCATACACGGATGCCAACTGGGCAAGTTCTGTAGTAGACATAAAGTCGACATCGGGATACTGCACCTTCGTGTGGGGTAACCTTGTGACGTGGAGGAGTAAGAAACAAGAGGTTGTTGCCAAAAGTAGTACCGAAGCTGAATACAGGGCCATGAGTCTAGGGATATGTGAGGAAATTTGGCTGGAAAAGGTCCTAAGTGATCTCGATCAAGATCATGATGGACTGATGAAACTCTACTGTGATAAAAAAGCCACAATAAGTATCGCAAATAACCCTGTACAGCATGACAGAACAAAACATGTGGAGATTGATAGGCATTTCATCAAGGAACGACTTGAGAGTGGCAAAATATGTGTTCCCTATATTCCTTCCAGACAGCAGATTGCAAATATTCTCACAAAAGGGCATCCCAAACATTTTTTCGACTCGTGTATTAGCAAGTTGGGCCTCATTGATATTTACGCCCCAACTTAAGGGGGGTGTTGAAATTAAGGTGTTAGCCCTAGGGGTAGTTTTGTCTTTTCACTATACCCTAGGGTTTCCCTTTTTTTTATTTAAGCATGTAGTCTCTGTGTATCGGGTGTATCAAATTATAATAAGAAAAACTCTGTATCGTGGTTTTTTCTCCCTGTATTAAGGTTTTCCACATACACTTGCGTGTGCTTTTCTTCTTCCTTCTTTTTTTACTTTTCATCAAAACAATTAACAAGAAAATATGCCAAATGACTTGGGAGTCCATACTCTTCCATCCCTAAAGTTCAAGCATCAAATACATTTGATGAGGAGGAGGAGGAGATGACGAAGAAGAAGATATATACATATATAATAAATAAATAAAAATAAAAATAAAAACTAGATAACGATGAACAAGGAACAAGGAACTGACTTCCCCCACAAGAATGATAAGGATAAAAGAGAAGATCTCATTGTCTAATACCACCAGCCATCAAATTTTATCGTTAGTTCATATGCTACTCATATCTCGTAAAAAGATGACTTGGATAATGAGACAAGTTTTCATCTTTTTACTAAACTCACCTTTACTCCTTGTAAATCCTCATTCAGGAACTGCATCAGCCGATCTGTTAATACATGTTCTACCTGCAAAAATATTTTTATATGAACATGAAAGATTACAAAGAAAAGTCCATATGAGCAACACTTGTCTTCAATGCTAAGGTCAATCAGACAGTTGCATTTTCTTTGCCCTTATTTCCCAAGCCAAAAATTAATCAACCTTAAACTCTCATACCCTCAGCACTAAAAAGATAATTTATTAAAAATAAGAACTTTTTAAGCATCCCATATAGACGCTCTAGAAATAACCTGAGAACGCAGTTGGTCTTTGTATGTAGCAAGTTCACGAAATGCAGTGATAAACTTGGATATAACTGGACCTGGAACAAATTAATCGTGCAGATAACAAGTCATACTTTGCCTTAATATGCTTCTAGGTTTCTAATAAAAGTACATCACAAATAAATATAAATAAAAACACTCTGGCTCTTTTCATAAATAAAACAAGTTAGAATCTAACGTGCCTACTATCACTATAGAACCACGCTGTCTAATTGACTATTTATACCACATACAAAACATCCTTTCAAGACTCAACTGGGGAAGAAGATCGGGTTCAGCAAATGAGATAGGAAAGGTTCAGTTAGGACACAAGTTTGAAATTCAACACTGAACTACTCTATCCAACAAAAAGCTAAGCGCCACTCTGCCAAAAAATTAAATTTATTTCTTAATTGGACTCTTTTGCGTGCTTTCCCTCTAGTTGACCAACCTAGTATTATGACCCACGAATTATGCCATGCTGGAGGGTTGCTGTGTGATTTTTTTGTCCTCTTCCAGTAGGAAACGATTTCATTTATTTATGTATGGAATTAACAAAAGAAAGAGAGAGGTTGTTAACAATTTTATTGGTGTATCAAAATTTACAAGAGAGAATGAGTTGCAAGAAAATTCTGACAATGTGTAGAGAAACTAAAAAATCAAACTAGTGAAGATAATTTACACCAAGAGATGGCTAGCTAGATAGACTATAGGATAGAAAGACCTATCAGAAGCTTGTTATTTGTCACTAGAAACCCTTTGATTCCTTCGACATAGCCTAAAAGAAGGGTATCATGACGTGCATCCAAAGAACCTTCCTGTGAAATTTCATCTTCCAACATTTGTTACCTAATGTCTGTCATAACTTGTAGGAACAAGCTAGGGAGTCCCCATAGATATCATATTTTCCCAATTGATCTTGAGACACTATCCTATTTCGAAAGTCTTTATTGTTTTTCTTATCAGTATGTTAATCATTGCATCATCATCTTAAGATGAAATAATTTCAACCGCAAGCGGTAGAAACAAGCACTTCATTAAGAACTTGAAAGGTACAAAGGACAAGGAGCTACAATAAAAGTTCTCCAGTTGGTCCGTATATAAATAATAAAAAAATTTATTGTAGCTCCTTGAAACTTATTAACTTAAAAATAATAAAATAAAATAAAAAGACTCACGGAAAAATTTTGACCCAAGAGCCCACACACCCATAAAATAGATAACATTGCCCCAGAGATGGTCAAGGTAACTTTCAGAATTGGAGAAGATGAAGTTGATGGAAGGCTTGAATTAACTCTTTTCCAACTATAAATTCTTCAAAACACACCCTTGGTAGAGATATTTTTCATAAGGCTACTCACAACATGATTTAACTGTCCCGTTGTCGAAAGCTACAATTTAGCCCCTTGGTTTCTAAGAACTAGCTAAACTAATCGTCAAATCTTTTCTTGACAAAAATCAAGCTTATAGGCTTCTTGCAACATGTAAACATTCTTTATCACCTAAGGGTCAATTAGGATATCACCTTGTCCTGCAGTAATAAATAGAGTACCATCTATGGTAAAAATTTTCTTGTTGCTGGGACAAGAAATATAAACATGAAACTAGCACTTCTTTCATATGATCTGTGGCTCTGGAGTCCACGATCTAAGGATTTAATGACAATTGCAAGTAAAATTATAAGTTTTTGTTAAGGAAACCGCACCTTTATTGAGGAAAAATGAAAGAATACACAACAAAAGGAGTCTCTAACTTTAACTACAAAAAGGGACTCCAATGCAAAAGTACAAAACCAAGTTTCATAACTACAAAAAGACAGTGACCAACAGCCGCAAGGAGGCATTAAACTTAGTCACCTCCTCACTCGATCTCTCGATCTCTTTTTTTGAAAAAAAAGGAAACAAGCCTCTTCATTAAGATGATGAATAGACAGTACAAAGAGAGAGGAACTACATGAAGAGATAGGTCAAACAAATCAAAGCGAACGGATCAGTGAGTGCATCTAGACATCTCAACTAGGTTGACACCCCCTTAGCACTCTCATCACATCCAAAAGGGAGCAAACCAAGGACAGAATCCCTAAAACTCCTTGCGACCCGAACTAATCCAGAGAACTACAAAGAAAAAAGAAGACTAGCTCAAAAATAAAACCTGAATATAAACGGCATAAAAACTAGACACAACCAACTAAATAACACAAAGATGGAAAGATAAATGCAAAAACAAAAGCAATCTAGCGAGGTTGAAGTCTTGAATGTGGAAAACAAAAGAAAAGGGTCTGTGTTTCTGATGTAACGACAAATATTTACAGAGCCATCGATGCAAGGTGAGGGAAAACCGTGAGCTTATGCTGTTCATCGCAAATGACGATGAGAACTACAAGGAAGACGAATCGGGGGAAACAGCCACTGAAGAAACTCCTTAACTACAATCGATAGAACTGGTGGAGGATGTGGAAATATCAATGCGTTCGATGATGGGATTTCCAAAGAGAGGTACTATGAAGTTGAAGGGTATAGTCAAAAGGAGCAACGTGATCGTCTTGATAGATTGTGGGGCCACCCACAATTTCATTCATCAGAGGTTAATCGATGAGTTGAGATTGCCGATCACTCAGACAACTAAATATGGAGTTGTAGTGGGAAATGGAGATGCTATCAGAGGAAAGGAAATCTGTAAGGCAATAAAACTCCGTTTACAAGATCTGGAAGTCACAGCCAATTTTCTCCCAATCGAGTTAGGCAAGATGGACGTGATTTTGGGAATGTAGTGGCTAATTACAATTGGTTTCATGGGTGTTTATTGGCCTTCGGTGACGATGTGCTTTAAGGAGGGAGAGAAAACTGTGATACTAAAAGGGGATCCATCATTGACACGGGCTGAAATTTCTTAAAAGGTCTTGGCAAAAGAATGGGAGGAGGACAACCAAGGCTTCTTGATCGAGTTCCAAAATCTAGAATGTGATGAAGACGAGGGAAATGTGAAGAAGGGTGAGAGCGTACCAGAAGACACATTGCCAGTAATGATCCAAGCGTTGTTGCAAGAACATGAAGACATCTTCAATCCACCCATTGGACTTCCACCAAGATGAGCCATCGACCACCAAATAATTTTAACTGAAGGACACCCATCAGTGAACATCAGGTCCTATAAAGATGGCCATCATCAAAAAGAAGAAATAGAACGGTTGGTTAAAAAAAATGTTACAAGCAGGCATTATTAGACCAGGTCTACTCTAGTCTGGTACTATTGGTCAAGAAGGACAGGGGATGGAGATTTTGCATTGATTACAGGAAATTAAATCAGTTGACCATAGCAGATAAGTTCCCGATTCCTGTCATCGAAGAATTGTTGGATGAACTTCATGGATCTGCCGTCTACTCTAAGCTAGACCTTAAGTCGGGATATCATCAAATCAGAATGAAAGAGAAGGATATTGAGAAAACGGCTTTCAGAACTCATGAAGGCCATTACGAATTCTTAGTCATGCCTTTCGGATTGAACAATGCCCCGACCACGTTCCAATCCTTGATGAATCATATCTTTCGACCATTCCTATGAAGGTTCGTTTCAATCTTCTTTGATGATATTCTTATATATAGTCCCGATATATCAACTCATGAAACACACTTGGCCATTGTCTTCAATGTCTTGCAAGATCACAAGTTGGTGGTCAACAAGAAGAACTATTCCTTGTGCCAGCCTCGGATTCAGTACTTAGGGCACTGGATTTCTCAAGAAGAAGTTGAGGTGGATGACGAAAAGGTGAGGGTTATGATTCGATGGCCAATACCACAAAGCATAACAGAGTTAAGAGGATTCCTTGGCCTTACGGGGTACCATCGAAGATTTGTCCAAAACTATGACCACATTGCTGCCCCGTTAACATAGCTACTTCAAAAGGACAAATTCCACTCGACCGTGCAGGCAACCCAGGCGTTTGAGGAGCTGAAGAAAGCAATAAGGACGATACCAATTTTGGCCTTACCTGATTTTTCTTTCCAATTTGTGATTGAAACAGATGCCTTAGGATTTGGCTTGGGAGCTGTGTTGAGTCAGAATGACAGACCTATTGCTTATTTTAACCAAAAGCTATCTCCTCGTGCTCAAGAAAAGTACATTTATGAGCGCGAATTAATGGTTGTGGTCTTAGCAATACAGAAATGGCGCCATTATCTGCTAGGGAACAAATTTACAGTTATTTATGATCAAAAGGCACTGAAATTTCAGCTGGAACAGAGGGAGATTCAACCATAGTTTTAACGATGGTTAACAAAGCTCATGGGATACGATTTCGAGATATTATACCAGCCAGTAATCCAAAACAAAGCAGCCGACGCATTGTCCCGATTACCTGCTGAAATTGAGTTGTTTGTATTAACATTGCCGGCGCTAGTGGACGTGGAAACTGCCTTGCAAGAGGTCGAGAATGACGAGGAATTACAGAAAATTATCATGATACTTAAAGAGGACCCAGACGGCAAGTCAAAGTATCGATGGAATCATGGGAAACTTCTATAAGGGTCTGTTAGTAATCTCAAAAAACTCATTAATCCTCACACTCTTACAGATATTCCATAACTCGATCTTGGGAGACCATTCGGGGTTCCTTAGGATGTATAAGAAGATGTCAGGGGAACTGTTCTAGCATGGAATGAAATCTGATGTGAAGAAGTATGTTGAGCAATGCGAGATATGCCAAAGGAATAAAACTAAAGCTCTGAACCCCGCCGGATTACTACAACCATTGTCGATCCCGAAGCAGATATGGGAGGATTTAACAATGGACTTCATTGAGGGATTGCCCAGATCTGAGGGATACAACTCCATTATGGTGGTGGTGGATTGCCTGAGTAAATACGCCTATTTTATCCAACTCAAACATCCCTTTTCTGCAAAACAAGTAGTTGAGGTATTCATTCAGGAAGTAATAAGGCATCGTACAGTTCCTAAATCAATCATCATAGATCGGGACAAGATCTTCCTTAGTCATTTTTGGAAGGAACTCCTCCATGATGGGTACACTCTTGAAGAGGAGCACAACATTCCATCCACAAACGGATGGCCAAACGGAAAGAGTTAAAAGGTGTCTTGAAACTTATTTACGTTGTTTTTGTAATGAACAACCCTCGAAATGGAGCAAGTGGATCCCATGGGCAGAACTATGGTACAACACCACCTTCCATACATCAATCAACACCACCCCTTATCAGGCAATATTTGGAAGGAAGGCACCACCGTTATTATCCTATGGAGAGAAAAAGACATCCAATGACCTGGTGGAACAAAAGTAATGGCTCGTGATGCAGCATTGACAGCCTTGAAGGAACACTTGGAGATGGCCCAAAATTGCATGAAAAAACAAGTCGATCTCCATCGAAGGGAATTACAATTTGATATCGGTGATGAAGTCTTTTTGAAGTTAAGGCCCTATCGACAAAAATCTTTAGCACGCAAAAGCTATGAAAAGCTAGCTCCAAAATATTATGGGCCTTATAAGATCACTGACAATATCAGGTTGGGATCTTATCGACTCAACCTTCCACCAGAGGCAAACATACATAACGTCTTTCATGTTTCTCAACTGAAGAAAAAGTTAGGACAAAACACTCAAGTTCAACACCATGCCCCAGCTTTAACTGAAGAATTCGAGTTACAACTGTCTCCCAAAGTGATCCTTGGGGTTCGTTGGAATGGGGAGTTAGCTTTGAAGGAATTGCTAGTCAAATGGCAAGGATTGCCAGAGAGTGATGCTACTTGGGAAACAGTGCACGTTATAATGGAACAATTTCCTGATTTCCACCTTGAGGACAAGGTGCACTTTGAGGCGGGTGGTATTGTTAGACCCCAATCATCAGTACTTATATAAAAAAAAAAGGGAGGAAAGGGACTCATGACCGTTTGGGGTTGGCTGGTTATGTTTCTATTCTTGGTTATTTCCTTGTTGACTTCTTGTTCTTGTGCATCATCTTTTATTGTATCTTCTTCCCTTGAAGTAAATAAATAAACGTATCTGAAAGCATTGCTCTATTTCTTGGGAGATTGTCTTGTTGGGTATTTGTTTTCTTTCTATTTGCAAATTTGGATACCTAACAGATTCTTGGAGAGAATTCTCCTTTTATCTCTTTAGGCTACATCACCTACGCATCCTTCTGAGAAGCATTTCAAGCTCTGGTACCATGACAGTTTTAGCTGACACTGTTTAGTTCCAATAAAGAAGAACAACAACAATAAATAACAAAATTAGAACTTGGAAAAGGAAAGTCTATTCCTCAATCATTGACCTTAAATCAAGGGCATTATTTACAGAAAAAGGTTAGACTTTCCTATAAAATATACAGCCTATTAAAATAATTATATAATAAATTAGATTAAAGTATAATGGCAGTATATAGGGAATGTTATTAGGATATTTGTATTGACATAATGGTAACTAAGTAGGGATTTGGGTTATAAATAGAAAGTAAGGGTGATGGAAGGTAGGCAAAATTTTCAGAATGAGTCTATTCTGAGCCTTGAGAAAGAGACTACTGTTATCGACATTGCTATTTGATAGCGTTGTTTTCTTATTATAGTGATCCTAACATATCATTCATGGCCGATATAAAACACAACTTTTCACTTTCCTTCTCCCACGGTAATGCAACAAACTAAAATTAGAGGGATGTTCAGTTGACGATCGGAGAGTTCCTCCTTCATCCGCCTTTCAGAGAGAGAGGCCGATTTCTTCGGTCCACTCGGGTGTGCGCTTCATTGTGAGATCTTTGGGGGGAGAGGAACGATGGAGTGTTCCGAGTAGTGGAGAGGGACCATAGCAAGATTTGGTCTTTGTTGTAGTTTCATGTATCTCTTTGGGCTTTGATTTCAAAGGCCTTTGAATTACTCTCTAGGCATTATCTCTTCTAGTTGGAAACCCTTTCTTTAGTAAGGTTCTTGTGGACTTGGTTTTTTGTATGTCCTCGTATTCTTTCTTTTTTTTTTTCTTTTTTCCTCAATAAAGCATTTGTTTCAATAATTAAAAAAAAAAAACCCTTTTAAATCAGAGACAATTTATAGATACTGATTAGGACTTCTCTTCAAAGAGATGTTACTTAGACGGTCTGCATGGGCTCTGGAAATAGGGCCCTTAATAGATACCTATGGCTTAGACTCTTCATTAGCTGAGGGAAAGATAATGAATAGCATAAAGATATCATTACAACCTCCAATGGACACGCTGACAGGATCATCTTGCCCACCACCGAACCCCTCCAAAGAATCTGCAAAAGAAATGTCTCCATTACTAGCTTCTCCAAGAGTTTCCCTACAAAAGTAGACATTTTCCCAAACAAAAAATGAATAAATACTACTGAGAAAAAATATGATATGTTACATGGACAAGGCAACAATATTATTCAAAAAATTGAACCCAGACATTAGCAGGCAAAAAAAATGGAAATAGTACCCTTTTGGTCCTTGAGTTTTCAGTAATATGTCACCGATCTCCAAATTTTCAAAATATCCACTTAATCCCAAAGTTTAAAAACAGAATTGTTAATTCACAAACGAAAAGCTACCTAGGCAGTTAACATAGTAGGTTGAGTTGGAAAAAAGAAAAACTTTATTCTAGTCTCTTTCTAGACTCGAGTCTTCCAGTGATGCTCCTCACCCTCCCCTTCCCTTGCCTTTTGGCAATTTCGCGATCAATCTCCTCCTCCCTTTTCTATCTTCGGCCTTCTCCCCCTCCTATTTTGATACTCCCTACCTCTTTCTAGCTTTCTCTGAGTATTGGAAAACCGGGCAAAAAGTTTACAAGGTAGGGTTTGATGATTGTTGATTGTTTGAAGGACTGTTTTCTGCTACTTTTAGATTTTAAGGTGGCTCAGTTGGCAAACTTGAAGGATGGATTTTTCTGCTCTCTTATAGTTCTTGATGGCCTTTATCTAATTGGATTTGTCTCTTTTTAAAAAAAAGGTAAGAATAACTTTCCTTGAGAAAAATGAAAGAATACACGGGAATACAAAAATCTAGACCACAAAAGGGGGACTCCCTCTACAAGAAAGGACTCCAACTATACAATATCCCCTCTACAAGAAAGGACTCCAACTATACAATATCATGTCTATAGAATAATTATAAAAATCCTTTGAAATCAAAGCCTAATGAGAAATATGAAAAACGAACAAGAGATCATGTTTCTCTAGCTTCCCTCTCAACCCCCTAAACACCCAGCTATTCCTCTCACCCTACAACACCCAAACAATAGCACAAACATTAGCAAGCCAGAGAAAACGGTCTCTCTCCTCAAATGGCAGATTGAGGAGGAACTCCTCGATCATATATAATTGGATTTTTGATCCAGTTAATTCGTTCCCCTCCTACAACATTAGTTTTATGGTTTGTTGGTTTTTTTTTTTTTTTTTTTTGGAGAAAAGGAAACGAGCCTCTATAATGAAATGATGAAGTGAGACTAACGCTCAACGTACATACGAGAGATACAAAAAACAATAGGACTTTAGGATCAGAAGCTGCACCCGGACACTTCAATTATGTTGAGACCCCTTTAACACCCTCATCATATTCAAACACACTAAACAAAACATACCATAATAATACCAAGATAACACGAACAATCCAAGCCCAATACTCAAAACTGTCATGTACAACTATGACAAAACAGATAGTGCAAATAGAGCAGACTACTTCTAAACAAGTCCCAATACAATAGGAAACAAAATAAGATCAACTAGACGACAGTAGCTAATAAGCTGGAAACATGAACACCCTCCAATTTAAGCTTAGATCTTGGATGGAGAAATCAGCAAATGCACTCGAAAATGTGCACCAAGAAGAGGCATTGAGTCGGGCTATCTTAAATCGATCCAACTAAAGTTGTAGTTGGCTTTCTCTCCTTTGTCTTCATCACATGGTGTTTCTTCTCATATCACCAAACAAAGAGGAATATCCATATTAGTCATTGGAGACGCTGCAATTAGATGCATAGATAATGACTTAACCGAGAATCTAACCGAGGAGTCCAAAGACCATCTTCTTGAATCAAGAGAAAGATGTAATCTGTTTGTGGACTAAACAAGTCAACAAAAGCTGAAAATCTGAAATTTCTTCTTCTTTGTTGTATTCAATAGTTTCGGAGAGAATAATGATCTTATTCACTTAATCAGGCTGAAGATACATATATATATAGACAATTAAGAAACCCTAATTTAGGAGATATAAAATTACGATAAAAGATAACTGATTATAATCACAATATAAATACATATCATAACACTTCCCCTCAAGCTGGAGCAAATATGTCAATCATGCCCAGCTTGTTGCACAGATAACTTATTCTTGCTCCGTTTACTGTTTTAGTAAGGATATCTCCCAATTGATCATCAGAAATACTGGGTTGGATGTAATATCAGCTTGATTATCACACCATAGTTTAGTTGGCGCAATAACATATCAGACAAAAGTTTATGTATCATTTCACACATAGATTGTGCCATCGCTCTATATTCTGACTCAGTACTCAAACGAGAAACTACATTTTATTTCTTACTTTTCCACGACACTAAGTTCCCTCCTACAAAAACACAATATCAACTCTTCTTGTATTTTCTCGCGAATAAAATGACATTTCCACTTCAATATGTTTAGTTCGTTCATGAAATACTGGGTTGGATGTAATATGAAGAGCAGCTTGATTATCACACCATAGTTTAGTTGGCGATAAATAACACTAAAGCCCATCTCAGACAAAAGACTAAACTTTGCACGAGGATGTATCCACACCATTTCACACATAGATTGTGCCATCGCTCTATATTCTGACTCAGTACTCATAAATTTGAGCAACGAGAAACTACATTAACCTTTATTTCTTACTTTTCCAAGATCCCAAGTACCATTATCATCCAAAGCAATCATCTTCTCAATCATTGAACTACGCCACCCAGGATGAGATAAAGCTTCATTGACAGATTTAGGGATAGAGGTGGAATCAAGAGATGTAATAAAGGAATAAGTGGGAGAAGTCAATTAGTTATACGAAACAAAGGAAGAAATAGGGTAAGTACAAGTGTGTTTACCTTTTCGAATGGCAATGGGAAGATCATCACTCGGTCCCGGATCAGATGTCGAAGAAGCCAGTGGAGGAGGACATGGGTCTAAAGGTGGCTGTGGAGGACGTCTGGAATAGACTCGAATAACCGGAGGGTCAGAAGGAAGAGATACAAAGGAAGGTGAAGGAGAGGATGATGTAGAAGATGTAATCTCATAGATAAAAAGATCTTCATCCTCCCTCGAACACGGACTCAACGGTGATGGACTAAAGGGTATATCTTCGTAGAATGTAATATCAGGAGATACAAGATACCTATTCAAAGTAGGACAATAACAACGATAATCCTTTTGAACATGCAAATAGCCTAAGAAAATGCATTTCAAAGATTTTGGATTCAATTTGGTACAATTTGGACGAATATCCCGAACAAAACAAACACAACCAAAGATCTTAGGAGCAACAAGAAACAAAGATTTCATAGGAAAAAGAGTACGATAAGGAATCTCTCCATTTAGTAGAGAGGAAGGCATTCTATTAATCAAGAAGCAAGCAGTAGACACAGCATCATCCCATAAATGCTTTGGAGCATGCATTTGAAAGGATAAGGCACGGGCTGTTTCAAGGAGGTGTCTATTCTTTCTTTCAGCAACCCATTTTGAGATGGAGTGTCTGCGCAAGAAGATTGATGAATAATGCCATGACCACACAGGTAAGATCCAAGAACATGAGAGAAATATTCACCAGCATTATTAGTTCGCAAGGTTTTGATGGAGACATTAAATTGATTTCGAATCTCGGCATGAAAAGCACAAAAATGAGACAATAACTCAGAACGATTTTTCATTAAGTATAACCAAGTTACACGAGAATAATCATCAACAAAAGTAACAAAGTAATGAAAACCTGTTTGAGACACGACAGGACAAGGACCCCAAATATCTGAATGAACTAACTCAAAAGGAGCACTAGCTCGTTTATGAACCCAAGGACTAGAACTAAGACGATAAAATTTAGAAAACTGACATGAATCACAATTCAAAGACGATAAGGAACGAAATTCTGGATAAAGTTTCTTCAGCACAAACAACGATGGATGACCCAAACAACAATGAACGTCAAACGAGGATGTAACTCCAGAACAAGCCATAGCTCTCGGTATCTAATTGTAAACAATGTAAAGACCGCCCGACTCATGTCCTCTACTAATAATCTTCTTCGTCATACGATCCTAAAACAAGCAATTACGAGGAAAGAACAAGACAAAACAATTAAGGTCACGAGTAAGTTGGCTAATAGAAATTAAATTAAAAGACAATTGAGGCAAATGTAAGACAGAGGACAAAGAAAGTGATGGAGTGAGAGAAATGATGCCGGATCCAAGAACAGAAGAAGTTGATCCATCTGCCAAAGTGACAGACAAAGATGAAACAAGAGATAGAGGCATAGAAAATAAGTTAGAATTATCTGTCATATGAGCAGTGGCCCCAAAGTCTATGACCCATTTGGTAGATGATGTAAGAAGACATTTCGTATTACCTGTCTCGACAATGGTGGCAATAGGATTTGATGAAGAAGATGCCTGCAAGGATTCTTGGAATACTTGAAATTTAGCAAAGTCGTCAGCAAAGATGGTAATAGACTTTTCAGTCATATCACTGGTGGAAGCTATCTGAGCATATTGAGATCATTGAGTCTTATACAACAATTTTCAACAATCACGTTTCATATGCCCTGGTTTACGATATTAGTGACATACGATCTCCAGAGAATCTGATCTTCAATTATCATAACTAGGCTTCTGAAAATCAGTAGTCATCCCTGAAGTACCACGGGAGGTACTATTATTCTTACTCATAAGAGCACTATTCGGTTGAGAACCATGCAAAATGGACTGAGAACTCTCAATATGAAGAAGACGACTGAAGATTTCCTCTAATGATGGAATTTCAGAATCAGAAAGAATCTATGTTTTACCCATTCCAAACTCAGGTGAAAATCCATTAAAAAAATATCATAACAGCCATCTTTTCTCGCTGAGCTTGTTCAGGACTAAACGACAATAGTAAAGCAAGTTCAGCAACTCTCTTCTTAAGCCTCATAAAATAACTTGTAACAAATTCTGCTTTCTGTTCAGCTCGGAAAAATTGCATACAAACATCAAACATTCTATGAACGTGTTCTTTCTCAGAGTACAAAAATTCTAAGAATTCTAAGAGTTCGTTCACAGAATCACAATGATCTACCAAACCAACAACCTCGCTTTCAATAGAATTCTTAATTTGAAGGTAAAGTCGAGCGTCATCACCAAGCCAAGCCTTTTTCTTTTCAACTTTTGGTGTCATGGATTTCATCAAAGGGTTTACCCAAGTTTAAAGGGAAAGATTGAGTAAGCATAGCCATGTTATTGCTCTAAAGCATCCATTTTCAACTAAAAAACTAGTTGAGGTTTTTGTCTAAGAGGTGGTGTGATTACATGGTAAGTGTCTTTAGAAATATCCTTCCACATATTTTATTAAGTGTCTTTAACCCCATTCCACTTAAAGGATGAGGACCATAATTGCTTGCAATCACCTTGTGCCAAGGAGAATTGTGTTCAAAAGGGAAATACTATCCACAAATTGAAGATGGGCGGGGTAAGTTACCCATGCCCACTTTCAAGCAATCCAACAAATAAAGGAGCACCCAATAGATGAAGGAGTTGTTAACACTTAACAAGGGAGACCCAAGACCAATATAGAGGAGATACTACCTCAAACAGTCAAAGTTTGTGAAAAATGAGATAGAGATAATAGAGACAAAGGGAGAGATATCAAAGAATCAAGAGAGAAACTAAGAGAAGATTTAAAGAGATGATTGTTAGAAGCTTAGGCATTTTTTCAATTAAATCATTATCTAGATCATTAGTGGCCTCCCGCCCTTTGTTTAAAGAGATTTTTTCTTCATTATGGAGATCTAAATGCACAAGAGAATTACGATCCTCAAGTGGAACATTTTTTTGAAAAGGAAACAAGTCTCTTCATTAATAAAATTGAATGAGACTAACGCTCAAAGTACAAGAGAGTAATACAAAGAGCATAAAACATAAGGCCTATGGATCAAGAGGCACACCCGAGCATCTCAATTAGGTTGACACACCCTTAGTGCCCTCGTCATTTCCTACAAACTAATCTCAATATAAAATGGTCCAAGGCTAAAACACAGCCCTCACAAAGGAGGAATAAAGATACAAGGATGACAACAATCAGGCAAAAACAATACAAAAAACCACAAAATACCATAAATAGAGCAACCAAAGTACAACTTAAACCAATACAAGAAGCAAATATCATGCTTAATACTATCCTCAAGTGGATCATGATCAATGGAAACCTTAATACTTCAAGTTCATATATCCTTTAAAGGAAGCTTCCATCTAATTATTTAATGTCATCAGTTTGCTCTTTGTGTTTTTGAGTTGCTCCTATTCTAGGGCTTGTTGGTTCAGATTATGTTCGGTCTTCAACATTTTAAGGCAAACGTCTGTTCAGCTCCTAATTGGCCCCACATTGTCTCCTAAGGCTAACCTTCCATGGGTGGTTAACACAGGCATAACCCTTTGATCTAAATTACAGAAGGAAAGGAATCAAAGGATTTTTCATAACAAGAATCTTCCTTGGCTCAAATCATCTTGAGTCCTCAAAATTGAAGGCTTCCTCCCAGTTTTCTCTTTCTAAATCTTTTGTTCATTTTTCATACATGATACTTGCTAAACTAGAATGCTTTTATTTTCCCTTGTAATCCTTTTAAATTTTTTATTTTCTTTTCTCCTCTGTGGAGTTTGTATCCTCGGAACATTAGTCAAATGAAAATGTATCAACACAAAAATTAAGAAACTATAGCAGTAAGAAAATATCAATACAGTCACGAATAAATTAATGATTAGCATGATAATGAAGACATTCACATATTTTAAAGATGAGCAAAAGCGTGCTTCCATTCCTCCAGACTCCATTTTGAACAACCTTAACCAGGATGGTGGAAAAGAATAAAAATGAAGCACTTACATAAACATCCTACATCCACTTTGTAGCCTTCTGCATCGATCTTCCAACTCATCCGTTGTTCGTTCTAGAGAAAATATCTATAAATAGTGGAAAGATAAAATAAAGGTAAGGAAAGTTATCTGATGACCAAATAAAGTAAAATCTAACTTTTAGAAGAACAGCTTCCAAAGAGGACCAAAAGATGGCTTCCACTCAAAATGTGCAACACAAGATGATAAACCAGTTATAAGCTCCAAAAACAAAAAACGTAAATTTGACACATGATTGGCACTTACCTGTGAGAAGCAAACGGAGAACCACAAATGTTTTCTTTTTCTCTCTCTACTCCTTAGGTACCATAATTCTACATAAGAGCTATTTAATAAACTTGGTTTTTTGTTTCTTTTATTTTTTTTTTTTTTTTTTTTTTTTTTTTTTTTTTTTTTTTTTGCTTTTGGCATGGGAGTGGTGTTTAAGGATTTCTATTAAGTGATGAATCTTTGTTATTAGTCTCCTTTTGTGAATTCTTTTTTTTTAATGCCCTTGTATTCTTTCTTTTTTTTTCCCGCCTTAATAAGAGCTTGGTTTCTTTTTCTTTTTCTTTTTTTTTTTAAAGGAAACCGCCTTTATTATTTATTATTCATTAAAAGAGAGTACAAGAGATGTGTACATGAAAAATAAAGGCAAAAGACTAAGAGTTACAACCAAAGGATCAGGAGGCGCACCGGGCATCTCAACTAGGTTGACATCCCCTTAGCGCCCTCATCATATCCAACATTACAAAGGAAACCTTATAAAGCTACCAATAAAGACTATGAACTACCAAACGAGAACTTGCAGAAGCTATTTAAACTGTAGCTACAAAACTCAGAAATCAAACCAAATACAACAACAGAGACAAAAATTCTGAAAACACGACCACAAAATTCTAAAAAGCCGTCCACTGACTTCTGAAACTAGCTGCCCAGTTGAATGAATGCCTGCCAATTTAAACTTATATCTTGTAAGGAGTAGGCTTCAAAAGATTTAGCTAGGGAGCACCAAAGAGAAGCATTAAGCTTTGCTGCCTCAAACCACGCAATCCAAGGAGTTTCCTTATCATGGAACACTCTTTGGTTTCTTTCAAACCAAATCTCAGCCAGCAACGCTTTTGTTGCATTAATCCATAGTAAATTTGAACTTTTCTTTAGAAATGGTCCAAGAAGTAGCTGTTGTACGATGCTTTTGAAGATGTTGTCGAAGACCCAACAAGTGGTGAAGCAATTGAAAAGTGCTCTCCAGCAATTAGTGGCAAAAGTACAATCAAAGAAAAGGTGTTGGAGGTCTTCCTCGCCTGATTTGCAAAGAGCACACCAATTGGGGGAAATATAAAGGGAAGACAGATTCTGTTGTAACACAGAGGAGCAATTGAGAGCTCCAAAAAGCATTATCCACACTGTTATATTAACTCGCCGAGGACTGCTGGATTTCCAAAGAGCTCTTTGAAGGCATGGTAAAAGTGGTGAGGCCGAGGAGAGGTGGTTTACCAATGATTTTACTGAGAAGGAGCCATTAGCTTCTAGGGACCAGATGCGAGTATCTTGGCTATTATTAACTTCCTTCTTGACCACCAAGGTTAGCAAATTTTGGAACTCTAAGATCTCTTCTTCCTTTAATAATCTTCTGAAGTTGATGGACCATGAAGAAGTTTGAAAATCCCAATGGTTTGAGACTGAACCGTTTGGGTTGGTGGTTAAACCAAACAAGGATGGGAAGCTGTCTTTAAGAGGAGTATAATCCAGCCAAAGGTCTTTCAAAAACGAAATTTTGTTTCCATTCCTAACTTAAAAGCTGCCAATGCCTCCACTTTCATCCACGATCTTGAGATGCTGATCCAAGAGCTACGAAGGCTACATTTTACCTTACCGGAAGTGTGCCATCCAAAGAGGTTGTTGCCATGAATACTCGTGACAACTTGTCTCCACAAGGAAGTGTGTTCATGCATAAACCGTCAGCCCCACTTGGCTAAAAGGGCCAAGTTCCTAGCCTTCATACCTCCCAGCCCAAGTCCACCATCTTCTTGTTTTTTAGATACAATCTCCTATTTCAATAGGTTGTTTATCTTACCACCTTTGTGATCTTCCCAGAAGAAGTTTCTTGTGATTCTTTCTAAGGCTAAAACCACCTTTTCAGGCATCAGAAAGGAGGACATGTAGTATATTGGTAGATTAGAGAGGACTGATTTGCAAAGAGTAGCTCTTCCTCCTCTTGATAAATTATATCTTCTCCACTTATCAAGTTTATTCTGTACTTTGTCAATAATCGGCTGTCAAAACTCCATTTTTTTTTTAGTATCCTCCTAGGGGGAGGCCCAAATATAAGAAAGGAAGGTGTACTAATTGACAATTCAGCCTTGAAGCTACTGCCCTCAACTTGTTTTCTTCTATATTGATCTCACATAGGGCGGATTTTTCCCAATTAACCTTCTGTCTGGAACACCACTCAAAAAGTGCAATGGATTTTCGAAGAATATCTAGCATGTCATCATCATATCTGCAAAATAGTAAGGTATCATATGCAAATTGGAGAATGGAGATCTGAACTTTGTCCTTTCTAACCACAAAGCCTTCATACAAGCCTCTTTCGCGGACTGTGCTGAAGTGGTATTATTTAGTTTGTTTGGACTTTTCAATGACCAATGAAGGGGGCCATTTAGAAGTTGAATCGTTTGCCTTTTTCTCTCTCCTTAAAACAGATGTCTCTTCGGCTTCCTCTGAGAGGAACGTGCCTCCCACATGAGGGTGCTGCTTCGAATTTTGTATCTCTTCTAAAGGGAACCGTTCAAATGCCAATGGGGAATTCGCGCCAACCAAAAGTGGCCGTTTTGACTTCTGCAGCCTCCACGGGGAAAACTCTTTAACTTCCTTAGAGAGGTGAGCACCAACTTTTGAAGATGAATTCTTCATCTTCCCGTGTGACTTTTGTGGAGCCTTTTTCAGAAATGCATAGGGATTCCTTGAGAATTCCGGTTTAGGCTGATTGGATTGAAGAAAGGACCATTCGGCTTTCAATTCATCGACTGCGATTCCTTCATCCTTCATTACTTGAATTAATCGGATTAAATCTATTGGATTAGAAAATTTGTATACAAATAACTCACCTTTAGTTATTGAGGGAGGATCTAAACACTTTATATCCCCAAAATTCAAATAAATATTGCCTCAAGTCTCATCTTTTATTTCTAACGTTACTGGCATGAAACCACACAGATTCCTAGCAACTTGAATTCTTGCCTCAGCACAATTAGTAAGATTAAGAGTGTCTAGTGCAATATTCTCAAGCCCTCCAAAGTAAGCTCCAACAGCTTCAAAGATGCTTCTATTCCGATAGTCTAAAGGGAGATTTTTTTATTGAAATCCAGCCCCCAAACCTCTCATAACCGAAGGCCTACCATGTTTTGTTTTGTTCCATTTTTCAAAAAGTATATGGTAGGGACCGATTGATTGCCATTTGCCTGGCTCTTCGATCAGCTCTTCTAGAGTTCCTTGATTAACTTTGATTAAAGCTTTATCTGCAAACAAAGGATTGATAATGACATCCGATTGAAGGGTTTCAACACTTTTGTTATCTCCTTCATTCATTGAACACAAATAGCCTCGAGATGATCCATAAGTTGTTAAAGTCTTCCTTGAACACTTCAGAGTTCTTCTGAACCCAAAAGGCCTTCTTGCTCTGTTTAAACGAGGATGGAGTTGGAGGCTGCATCTGTTTGTTGTCACTCTTGGTTGATGATTCTAGGGTTTTGCACTTGAGGTCTCCTTTTCCTTTTACCACATCCGCAAAACTTGTTCCATTTTCGAACTGGGGAATTGGCACTGATGTAGCTTTGGTGGAATAAGCAGGGGCTTTTGATAACAGACGTAAATTCTCACTTTTCTTTAAAAAAACCTTAATCATACCAATGTAAGAATGCCAACCTTTTTGCTTAGGACCTTCTAGGACATGAATAAAAAACCGACCTCCAGTTGATGGCTAAACACAAATCTAAAAACCCAACCAGAGAGATCCCTAAACTTGGGTATCCTTGTGGCTCCATCGCTACTTCTGTCATTGCTGAGAAAATAGAGTTTACTCGAACTTACTAAAAGCTTGGAAGCTTGCTCCACAAACCAACTCAATTGCGCCCTTGTGAGGGACAGCACCCTACAAGCTTCCACATCCTCAATGTAGAACTGATCATATTCGGTCCAAATACAAAAGAAGTATCCATTCACGTTACAGCTTTCTATTTCCATAAGGTAGTATCTTAGGCAGTATATCTCCGATGGAGGGAATGATGGTAAGGAAGAGAGAAAGACACCGGAGAGTGGCCAGGAAGAAAAGGAGGGAAGAGAGGAGAGAGCAGAGAGAACTTACCTCCGAGCTTGGTTTCTTATTAAAAATAATTAAATAATTTTTAAAAAATATTGTTATTGGCCTTTGTATTATCCTCTTTTAATTGTTTTCCACTTCATTCGGTAACTTTTTTTTGTTGGATAGAACAACTTTCATTAAAAAAAAAAAAAAAAAAAAATACAAGGGCATATAAAAACCAAGCCTACAAAAAAGGGACTCCCCTAACAGAAAGTCTTAAATCATTGATTGACCCAAAAGCTTAAGTTATTGAGTGAAGGCAAATTTAATATTATATCACTAACACTCCCCTCAACTTGTGGGCTTGAAATATGAAGAAGACCCAACAAGTGGAAATCAATATTAATTGGGGAGGAAAAAACATTGCATGGGTTTGAATACAGGACGTCCCTAAATCACCAACTTCGATACTATCTTAAATCACCAATTGATCCAAAAGCTTCTGATGGGTAAAGGTAGATTTAAGATAGTATCAACGCGGGTGGTCCAAGGAGGTCCAATGTTCAGTGGATTGAACCTTCTTCTAGCATAAAACTTAAACCTGGGATTCAGATCATTAGGATCTTTTTGTAATATTTCTCCCCCTAAAGGAACTCCAGCTATGCAAAATGTGCCTATAAAATAATTACAAAAGGTGTTCGAAATCAAAGCCCACAAAGAAACATGAAAGCAAACGAGGGACCAAACCTCACTAGAGTCCCTTCCACCCCTCTAAACACTCTACTATTCCACTCCCCCCACAAAACCCATAAGGTTGCACACATCCCAGCCATAAAAAGCGACCCTTCTCCTGGCGACGCAAATTGAGGAGGAACATGTTATAACCCAAGGTAGTATAGGCTACCTTTGTCCCACATCAATTAGAATGGGATAACCAAGTGGTACTTAAGTAGCTTGACTCTTTCATCTCAATAGTTGGTTCTTGGGTGTGGTTCTTCAAGGTAAACAAGTACCTAACAATGGTATCAGAGCCGATTGTTGACGTTCCAGAGAGGAGCACCGGCAGAGGGTTCTAACTGTGTGTATCAGAGTGAAGTACCGTCAGTCTAGCCATCGAGACATTGACTTTTCAAGGATGAGGTATTGTGAGGAACCAAGGTAGTATGGGCTACCTTTGTCCCACATCGGTTAGAAAGAAATGACCAATTTGGTACTTAAGTGGCTTGACTCTCTCATCTCAATAGCTAGCTTTTGGAGAGTGGTTCTCCAAGGTGTTTAAGTACCTAACAAAACACCTTGATCATATCACTAGTGTTAGTGTGCCAAGCATTCAAGAAACTAAATGTTTGGGGAAAAAAACGACTTACCCCAAAGCACCAACAAAATCGTCACTCCTAAGGGAGAAGGGTCGAGCAAACTACGAAAGAACGACTTACTCAAGAATCCCTCCAAAGGATTGGACGTTCCAGAGAGGAGCACCGGCAGAGGGTTCTAACTGTGTGTATCAGAGTGAAGTATCGTCAGTCTAGCCATCGAGACACTTTTCAAGGATGAGGTATTGTGAGGAACCGAAAGTATGGGCTACCTTTGTCCCACATCGGTTAGAAAGAAATGACCAATTTGGTACTTAAGTGGCTTGACTCTCTCATCTCAATAGCTAGCTTTTGGAGAGTGGTTCTCCAAGGTGTTTAAGTACCTAACAAAACACCTTGATCATATCACTAGTGTTAGTGTGCCAAGCATTCAAGAAACTAAATGTTTGGGGAAAAAAACGACTTACCCCAAAGCACCAACAAAATCGTCACTCCTAAGGGAGAAGGGTCGAGCAAACTACGAAAGAACGACTTACTCAAGAATCCCTCCAAAGGATTGGAACTACAAACCCTCACATCTCTTCTCCCACGGTTAAAGGAGTGGCCCTCGAGCAAATAAAGAAGATAGGACACATGCATCACTTTCCTAATGGAAAGAAAGCGACGAAACCCAAAAGAAAAAGGATAAGAGCACCTGGATCATGCTAAGAAGTCACAAACAAACGATTTTTTAGGGAAGACCGGTGTTTTAAAAATCGTTAAAGGTGCACGCCTTGAGGCGAGGTGGCTCCTTAAGCCTCAAGGCAGGCGATTGTGTTTTAAAAAAAAAAGTGGGGGCTTACGCCTTTGTCCAGTAAAGGCGTACGCCTTTGGTCAAACGCGTGAGGCTTATGAGGCTAAAGCCTCAAAAAATTTGAAGGATAAAAGTTAAATGGACTTGGCCCTACCACTGAAAGCAATTAATTTTGCTCTTGCAGGTGTCTAAAACATTGAAACTTGGGTGGAAGTGGAACCGACAGCCTCAACAACAAAAGTTTTTTTAGATGTGGAACCGACAAGCAAAAAGAATTATTATTAATTGAATTTTAAAATGAAAACTAATTTAAAAGCACACTAAAAAGGGGTGGGGCTAAACATAATCAATCGGTGGAGTGAGGGAGTTTTCATCCATTTGCAGAAAATTCTAGTAGTGGTGAATATAAAAGAATATAAAATCACTTTAGTCAAAAATAAGAGTCAAACTTCCAAGTTAGTATTTTTTTTTTTTTTAATCGAACTGTTTTTCCCCAATTAGTTATTGTCCAGTTGATTTAGAGAAGTTTTTTCCCAACTTTTACATGGAATATTGAGATTTTTCCTTTTTTCGTGATTAATTATTAAGATTTTTTCTGTCATGATTAATTTTGAGTATGTTATGTGTATGTAAGCAATATTATAATGTTAAGAATATATAAGATCTTATGTTTTATGATTTAATTATGTTTTCTTAATTTAAAATGAGGCTTATGCCTCATACCGCCTCAAGGCCGCCGTAAGCCTTTTAAAACATTGGAGAAGAGAAATGATGAAGACGAGGAAACATGGAGCAAATGGTCTCTTCCCCACCCAATGATCTTCCTAAAGCAAGTATCCCTCCAATTCCCCACCACAAAATAGACCAAGTGGACAAAAGAAGGGAGCTCCTTAGAGATATTTTTCCACAAGTTCCAATGAGTGCCTTTAAACCCCTTCGTCCACCACTCAAAAGGATGAGGCTATGTTTACTTGCGACAATCCTATGCCAAAAGGATTGCTCTCTCCGTGGTGTGTAACAATTGAGGAACTTTCACTAAAAAAAAAAAAAAAAAAAATCATAATGAACAAAACATTTTGATGGACTATCAAACTGTTGGATGCTAACTAGGGGTGTTTGTCCATAGTCGGCGTCAATCTTGGGCTCAAACTAACATCAAAAACTAACATATCAGTTTTCTTCACCAAAGATCATCAGCTTTGGAGGGTTATGTAATGCCACACAAGCCGTCAATCAGCTTTGGCCAAAATTGATGTGAAGGCTCAGGCAAACTAAAACGAAAAAAAACATGGAAAAGAAAAAGAATAAGAAAGAAAGAAGAAAAGGTGTCTCCCTTGTTCTTTTTTGGGGGAAAAGGTAACAAAACTCTTCATTGATATAATGGAAAGAGATAAGTGGATGAGAAAGGAGGAATGGAGGGTCGATGAAACTAAGAAGTAAAAAATAAATCAATGTGTTTATCTTTCAATATATTAATATATTATATTATAGCTTAACATAATATAATTTTATTCTGGAAAGAAAAATATAATATTTTGTTTACCAAGATTTTGTAATGTGCAACATTGAAAGAACTCTAGGGCGCATTAAAGGGGACATCAGTAGTGCATTAAAGAAGCATCTTTATCGTTTCATTTTTGTTTAAATAATACAGTCAGTCAATTCAATTGGAAATATGAGTTTTGATGTCGTTGACCTATTGATAAATCGACCTAACCATCAACCACACCTACCGACCGATGTAAGTTCAATCGGTTTTGGTCCGTTAGATCAATTTTTTAATGTTGTTCGCTCACTTCTAATCCTAAGAATGGATTCCCCATAGTGATTTGCAAGAGGAAGCATTTATGGAACTGTTGCCTAGTTTCGTTGATTCTAAGCTTCCAGATCAATGTGTTGTCTAAATATGACACTCTGTGGGCTTAAACAAAGTCCCCTGAGCATGGTTCCTTAAACTTTGTTTGTGTCTCGCTAACTAGGATTTTCAAGCATCAAAATCAAATAATCCATATTTTACTTTCAAAAGAACTCCACTATCTTGATTATCCTCTTTATGTCGATGATATTATCATACTCAGTAGTGATAATTTTGTACTCTACTCACTTATTTCTACTCAACAAAATATTTTTGTCAAAGGATCTTGATCCTTTATCTACTTTCTTGAATTCAGGTGTCTTATTTAAGTGATGGTTTGCATTTATCTCAAGATATATATTGTTGATCTATTGGAGAGAGCTAAAATGTTTGAAAGCAAGTTATGCACCACACTTATGAGCTCAAGTACCACCAAATCCCACCGTGCTGGTGAGACGCCTCACTAATATGACTGAATGTTGAAGCATTGTTGATGCGCTACAATATTGTAAGATCCCTCACCCAGACTTAACTTTTGCCATCAATAAGGTATGTCAGTTTCTCCATGCCTCCAGGACGGTGCATTGGAATGCTTTAAAGTTTTTTGGCAGCAAGGAAAAAGAAAAATGTAATCACTGAATTGATAAATAATCAAGGGGAGCCAACCAAATCGTTCCACAAAATGGAAAGCCTTATTTTGGGTTTTTATGATGCTTTATATACTTGTACTCCTGGAAACAGATACTTACTGTTACTATTAAATTGGTCATTTATTACCCCATCTCAAAATGCCTCACTAATTGCACATTTTTCAGAAGCTCAAATTTATTTTGCCCTAAAGTCACTTGGCAAGAATAAAGCCCAGGACCGGATGGATTTATAGTAGAGTTTCGCTCTAGGTTTTGGTTTTTGGCCAAAGAGAATTTTAAAGAACTATTTGAAGACTTTCACGAGAATGGAAGACTAAATGCGTGTGTCCGAGAAAACTTCATATGCTTAATCCAAAAGAAAGATGATGTGGTTTTTGTAAAGGATTTCAGACCAATCAGTCTCACTACCTTAACCTACAAGGTAGTTGCAAAGGCACTCGCAGAAAGATTGAAGAAAGTGATGCACACCATAATTGGCCAATCCCAGAATGCTTTTATTGAGGGTAGACAAATACTAGATCCGGTGCTAATCGCTAATGAGGTGGTGGAAGATTACCAAGCAAAAAAGAAAAAGGGATGGATTCTTAGACTTGATCTGGAAAAAGCTTTTGACCATGTAGATTAGGGCTTCCTAGAAAAAGTAATGTCTTCAAAAAAACTTTGATCCACGATGGATCTCTTGGATTATGGGATGCATAAAAAATCCCAAATTCTCTATAATCATTAATAGAAGGTACTTTTGCATCTAGGGGAATTAGGCAAGATGATCCGTTGTCACCATTCCTTTTCCTCCTAGTCAGTGAAGTGTTAGGGCTCTTCTTGATAAGCTTTATGGAAATGGTCTGTATGAAGGTTTTGTAGTAGGAAAGGAGAAGATTCATGTTCCACTACTCCAATTCGCAGACGACGCCCTAATTTTTTGCAAATATGATAACTGTATGTTATTGAAACTAAAAGAAGCCATTGAACTATTTGAATGGTGCTTAGGACGAAGGTGAACTGGGAAAAATCAACCTTAAGTGGAATCAATATAAATGAAAATGAGCTGCTGCTGGATTTCTAAATTGCAAGGCAAAATTGCTGCCTTTTCTTTATCTTGGTCTACCTTAGGTGGGTACCCAAAGCAAGCTTCATTTTGGCAGCCAGTGATTGATAAGGTTCATAAAAAATTAGATAAATGGAAGAAGTTTAACTTGTCTAGAGGAGGGAGGCTACTTTGTGAAATTTAGTTCTCTCCAATATTCCAATTTATTATATGCCCTTATTTGCAATACCTGATTCTTTCATTAGAAAGAATTATGCGAAATTTCTTTTGGGAAGGACATAAGGGAAGCAAAATAAACCATTTGGTGAAATGGGACACTGTTACACGTTCCTTAAATGATGGAGACCTCGATTTGGGAGGTCTTAGAAACAAAAATATGACTTTATTAGCTAAATGGGGTTGGTGATACATGGAGGAGGAAATTTCCTTAGGAGGCAGGTGGTCAGAAGCATTCATAAGAAAGACCTTTTCAATTGGCACACAGCTGGGAAGCCTGGGAATAGCTTGAGAAGTCCTTGGATTAGCATTTCGAGATTTTGGTCAAAAGTGGAAGCTTTGGCTCCTTTCAAACTTGGCAATGGTGCTAGAATTGCTTTTTGGACCGACCTATGGGTAGATGCACTCCCTCTGAATATTCGGTATCCAAGACTTTTAGGATTGCTTTGTTACCGAGGGGATCCATAATGTCTCATTGGGACCATATGCTAGCTTCTTAGTTTATTGTTTTTCGTTGGTTGCTTAAAGATGATGAGATAATAGAGTTTCAGGATTTGTTAACTCTAATTTCAGGTAAGAGAATTTTGGAAGACTCTGAAACAAGGACATGGTCCCTAGAAGTTTCAGGTGTTTTCTCAGTCTCACTACTCATCTCTCCCCTTCATCCCCTTTGGATAAAAGACTATACAAGGCTTCGTGGAAGACCAAAAGTCGAGGAGAGTTAATATTCAAATCTGGATAATGATGTTTGGCCTTCTAAATTGTCCTCAATCATGCAGAGAAAGTTCCCCTCGGTCTGTTTGTTTCCTTCTATTTGCCCTTTGTATGGTGAAGATTTGCAGCATCTATTTTTCAATTGCTCATATTCAACAAGATGTTGGTGGAAATTTTTCTCCATTTTTAATACTACTTGAGTGTTTGGAGATAATTTCAGAAGTAACGTTCAGCAAATTTTAATGGGCCCTTCACTTAAGAAGCACTCGAGGTTAATTTGGGTTAATATGGTTAAGGCTCTCCTTGCTGAGTTGTGGTTTGAAAGAAACCAAGAGTATTCCATGATAAAGAAGCAAGTTGGATGGACCGGTATGATTTAGCACGAAGAAATGCTTCATCCTAGTGCACTTTATGCAAGACCTTTGAAGATTTCTCCTTACAAGAATTATGTTTAAACCGACTGGCCTTCATATTCCCAAATTTTTAGTATTTTGTCTCAATCTTGTTTTATTTGGCATAATATTCTTCTTATTTTGTATTATTGTGTATTGGTTAGTGACTTGTTTTGGGACCTTGTTGTTCTTTGGTTTATCACCATGTTATGTTAGTATGTTAGTTTTGTATGGATATGATGAGGGCGCTACGAGGGTGTCAACCTAGTTGAGATGCCCGGGTTCGCCTCCTAATCCTTAGGATCTTTTGCGCTTTGTATAATTCTCTTGTACTTTGAGCATTAGTCTCATTTCATTTTACTAACGAAGAGGCTTGTTTCCATTGCAAAAAAAAAAATGTATCATATGATATTTAAAGGGTACAAACAACCATGGTACTTTGTACCCTTTAAATATCACTCAAACCATGGTACTTGGGACATAATTTCATATCATACTCACCTTCCAAACAAAAGATTGTATCTCGTCCCAAACCTTAGTCTGAGTTTGTGGATTAGCAAATGCAGGAAAACGTTTTGAGTGGTATCTCTTCTTTAGAAGTCGGGGTTCAAACTAACATCACCACACACTCTACTTTGCGATAATATTAGTGCAACCTATATTGCCACCAATCCAACCATGCACCAACAACAAAACATATTCAGATCAACCAACACTTGACCGTGTGCGCATTCTTGGAAACAAACTTGCAGTATGTCCTTTCCAGTAACCAACGTCCTGATATCATGACACAAGGGTTACTTCCACGCATTTTCAAAACCTATGTGTCAAGCTTACAATTCTGCATCCCCCAGTCAGCTAGTGAGGGGAAGTTAAAACAATCAGTTTAAGGATTTTTATTTAGTTATCAAGATCTCTGTTATTACTTGTTACCCTTTCTGTTATTCTCTGTAACCCATTGGCTCTTTAGTCAGGTGTAGGGTTTTCTTCTTCGCATATTTGGGACTCTACTGTGCCGCTTTCCTCTTTTGGTGAATACAATTTTACAGATTTCCTCTCTCTCTTGGATTCTCTCCCTTCCTTTCTACGGCACAGAAGTGGTTTGCAATAAAAAGAAAAGCCCCTTCTAACTATCATCCACAGTCATCAAGGAACTTCTAACCTAACCATAATTCGCCATCAGGTTTCAATTTTAGCAGAGCAGTAGCTGTCCAGATTTTTAGCATTACAACGCATTCGCAACTGAAAGGAGAAATCAGTTTATCACTGATCCTTATTCAATAAAAACAAGAAAAAGAATAGGCAAGCCCCTTCTGATTGTTTTACACATTGAAAGGGACACGGACGCCAGACAAATACAAAAAACAAGTTCAAATACAAACAACCGGATTAAATCTTCTCAAAGTATAAAGAAATGATTCCAACTGCACACATAACTGCAAACAAGCTCAAAAATGAAACAAACTCATCGCTAACAACAAATCCAGAAGCCAACAGAATTCAACAGGAACAAACAAATAAAGTTTGCGCAATTCGATCATAAAAGGAAGCTACCTGTTTCAAGAACATAGGAGAATCCTCGAGTTTGATAAATGCCCCCATTCCGTCGTTCGGTTGCGTATGTGAGGGCGCAAAATTTTGCTGCGTATGTTTTTGCGTCTTCGTTCCTCAGCTGAGAGTTTGAGATTCAGCCATGGCGATTGGGAAGAAATGAGGCTTCCATTATTGTGCACGTGGGGGGCTCCTTGGTCATTATGGCTAACACAACAAAATCCCAGCTCACCCAGCCAAATGTCCTCTCCTTCCCATGATTTGTCAATTATTTTCACTTTGACCAAAATACCCCTCTACTTCACCAATAAAAAACCATCCTCCCTCAATTTAAAAATTCCCGACCCTACAAACTTCATCATAGTTATGTGAACCTGTAATATCAACTTCAAAATTTGATTTTCAAACCCCTGCATCAAATATAGTCCAAAAAAATCTCCTTGTGTTTTGGTACCACTCATATATGAAAATGTAACATATCAATTATATATCTATGTGTCGAATAAATCATTTGTTGTGTCGTAGAATTACCACTGTCTTGAATGTAATTGAAAAATTGTCAAAAATATGATTATTTTTAGGGATGTAAAGAGATTTGGGAGGGGTTTTTAAAAAGATGAATTTTAGGACAAACAAGCATGTGAAAAGTCCATATTGTCCTTAAGTTAAAAAATCCTAAAAATCAACTTTATGTAATTTCTCTTCTTCCCTCTCCTTCCGCTCTTGCATTCAGCTTCTCCTCCTCGTTGAACAAGGAAAATCGAATGATGGCCACAGATTCAAACAGTGGCGCACGAAGAGACGAAAGTGGAGACTCGAACAACCCGCGAACCATCGGATGGAGGCAAAGACTTCGACACTGTCGATGGTGTTTCGACGACTTGGACGACAATTAAACCTCAATGGCTAATCATCCTCAAACTTCAACCTTTGTAAGGAACTTAAACCTTTATTTTGACTTTAGGAAAAAAAATTCTAACACTTGGATTGCTTATTGGTTTTTGTTGTTTGCTTTTACAGTATATCTTGGCTTCCAAAATAGAAGAGTTGGGTTTCTTTTTGCTTTACTTCTTGAGAATACAGTTGTTGGTTGATTTTTCTTTTTGTAAAACCGAGAGGTTCTCCACATGTATATACTCAACATTCTCATTTGGTTGTTGTCTTGTATCTTCTAAGACTCGCACCGATCTTCCAACACAAAAACTTGCAACCACTACCAAAAACTTGCCAATGATCCCTTTTAACTCATTATGACAATTTGTATACATGTTTAAGTGATTTGGGGTAGATATAGAATATGTTAGGAAGATAGAGTGTTTTTAAGCACTGTCTTTTATCTTGCAACCATCTCATAGACATCTTGCAATGATTCACAACTTGCAAACTATCCTGAGATGTTCTGCATGCTTCTCGTATGTTTTAGGTAATGTCAATATGACATCTTTTACCAAATAGGTAATGTCAATATGACATCTTTCACCAAATAGGCAAACTATCCTAAGATGTTCTACATGCTTCTTATGTTTTAGCACTGAAAAACTTGCAAACTATCTCACAAACATATTGTTTTATCTCACAAGCAAGCATGCATATTGCATACATATGCTAACAATCTTTCACCAAATAGATATCATGTAACTTCAGATCTTTACGTGCTTAATACAACTACTGCTACGAACAGTCCTAAAGTCACTGTAAGGTTGGTTGGGAAATTACACTCATGCTTCTTTAACTAAGATTTGGACTAGCATAAGAAATCACTCTTCCCTTCCTGGCATAAACCGGAACATAATCCTAGACCCTGTATTGAGGTATCATCAATATCTATCTGCAATCATGTTCTCTTTCCCTACTTCTAACATCATTCAAACTTATTAGTGTTTTTCTTTGTCAACTTTGTCAGAGTGACGTAATTGCTATCCGTTTGAGAAAACCCTTCTATCACATGGTTGTACATCATTTGCTTAGCAACTTTCTAAATTTAACTGTTGAAATTAAACATGTAGGAAGAATATTTCTATCACCTTTGAATACCACTTCAGCTACACCGAGTTTCTTGAATATCAATTTCTTCTTATAACAGTCTAGTGATGCATGATTAGATAAGGAATTCCAAAGGTCTATTAAGTTAGCCACACAACTATAAATTTTACTAACTTTTCTTACAATATTGATCATCATGGGTTGTATGTACATCTACTTAGCAACTTTCTAAATAATCAAAATTAAACATGTAGGAAGAATATTCTATCACCTTTGAATACCACTTTGCACACCGAGTTTCTTGAATATCAATTTCTTCTTATAACCATATGATGCATGATGTTTAGATAAGAAATCCATTCCCAATATGACATTAAACTCTAACAATTCCAAAGGAATTAAACCAACTATTAAGCTTAACCCTTCAATCTTAGCCACACAATTCCTATAAATTTTACTAACTACCAGGACATTATCAATAGGAGTAGAAATATGTTGGGTTGTATGTCCTAAAACTCATAGTTTGTAATGTTAAACGTATTCTATTATCAATAAAGATGTTATTGATGTTTATTCAATAAAACTGTTATTGAATATGTGAATTGCACTTGTAAAGTCTAAATCCAATAAACTAAAGATTCATGGCTATTATATGAATACATGAAATTTATGTGGAGACATAGGAGTGGATCAAGTTTAGTAAATAGCCAAAACGGTCTATAGTATACGAATAAGGTTGGGTACCTTATTCTGGTAACACTATCGGATGCGACCCATTATGTAGTTGTTACAATTTGTTGTAAAGTGCTACGAACGAAGTGATCCTAATTCGTTCATGTATTGACATGAGGAGTGGGGGCGTCCTATGCAATGAGTTTGGATAAGATCAGACCAAGAATTAAGTCACTCTTATTTTATAACATTGTTTACTGTTTAAGACTGACTATTTCAAAGCGATGACCTAGGAAACTTGACCTTAATCCTGAGCTAACTATGAACTTCTATTTATTTAGGATTATCCTTAGATTTTCATGAGTGATAATTGGCTCAACAGCACCGGCTCAATAAGCCTCCCATTTTAGGGGTAAGACCGGGTAGATAGTTGGGGACATAAGGTGTAAGACAGAATTCACTCCTACCTGTTTTAGGGATAATAGAGAGGGTTTTCCCTTAAGTGCTGACTTTGAGTCTTGAACAAGGGGCTCCACTCTCTCATTGGCCCAAGAGGGACTCGGTTTAGTGATTGGATCACAAACCAATTGTTCATTAGAGGATCAGTGGGACGTAAGGAGCTAGATGTAATCTTGGGGGTAAAACAGCTTTTGACCCAGCCGTTATTACGAACAATCTGTGAAGGGTTAACTTACTAACCATGGTTATATTGAGTGGACATAATATATCTACAGTGAGGAGAGTGCAACTGCTAGGTTTTAGTGGAGTGACCCGGTAGTTAATGAATAGTGGTCAATTAGGTTAAAGAGTTTAGTCGGTTAATCGTGGATCATTGGAGCCCATGATCTGTAGGTCCATGAGGTCCCCCTACTAACTTATATCGGATTAATTCTTAGAACAGTGTGATGAATGAATTTGAAGTGTTCAAAATTAGTTTTAGAGCAAAGCGTTAAATATATACGATATATTTAACCTAATGTTTAATTGTGAATTAAACATAAAGAGAGAGAAAATAAGAGATATTTAAATAAGATTTAAATATCAAAATTATGGATATAGATTCATATAAATTGGGATTAGTGTTGGATTTAATATTAAATTAAATTAATTAAAATTGATTATTAGAATTAACTTTTGAAATTAAATGAATTTGGTCAAAATTGCATTAAAAGTCAAATTGTTGACTAGGTAAAAAATACAATAGAAGTCAAATTGTTGACTTTTGATTTTTGAAAGTCAAAAAGTCAAATTTGTTGACTTTGGACTTTGAGAGTCAAACTTTGACCAAGTTAGTAGAAAGATCCAACATTTGTGAGTGGGAAATGCCAACTTTTGCATGGCTAAGTGTTGTCTTCATTTGAAGACACTTGTCCCACTAAATCCCACTTTTTGAGTTACTGGATTTTTTAGTGTCAAATTCTCATCAAACTCAAAGTTGCATGTTTAATGCTTTTGAAGAACTCTTGACCATAGTGGGTTTAGATGAGATTATGTGATAATCTCATCCCTTTTTCTATCAAAGCTTCAACTTTTTCCTCTCTAAATTAGTCATTCACCGGATTCCACCATCCCGTTCTAAGGCTAAAGAATAGTCGGGAAGACTCTCATGGTGGTCGACGAACCGTTCATGAGGAGATTGGAGCTGATTTGGAGAAGATTCAAAGACTACAAAAGTTGTATTCTTTTCCCCTTTTACTTGTTTGATTGCATGCATGCTTATCTTTATAATTAATCTAATTAGAGTGTTTTAGATCCATTTTTCTTCTGCAGCACATGTGCTCCTTCCATCAAAATAAACAACTGATCAGGCATAAGCTCTGACATTCTATCAATACTTAAAGCAAACATGATAAAAATGAATGAATGGATGGCTCCTAGATCCATCAATGCATGAGCAGGCTTGTTACAAATAAGTACTGTACTAGTAACAACTTCTGGTGCAACCTCAGCCTTCTGCTAAGTCATGGCGTACACCTTCCCCTACTGACGAGGCTATCCCAGAACACCTTTCTACTTTACACCACTAGTGCCTTCACCTACTGTTCCCTTTACTCTAGGCCGACTAACTGTCTGTGAGATAACTTTCTGCCTTGTCTGGCCCTTTTGTACCAATTGTAAGCATTCTCTCTTGAAGTGATCTGCTTGTCCAACTGATAACAGATGTTTACTCCACTATAACACTGTCCCCAGTGGTTCCTACAACAATTAGCACATAGGGGTTTCTTGGTTGAACTAGCTACATATTCACCTACTTGCCTCGATTTGGATACTCCAACTGAAACAACTGGCTGACTAAACCTCCTCTGCCCTCGTCTCCAATGATTTCCAGCTACGATGCCTCCGGAAGTAGACTGCCACCTGAGACGGGGCTTAAAACTTCTTTTACCTGACACACTTGGAGTAAACTTCTTCCAATCACCTCTGCCTGGCTGATCTTTGAAGCTACTTTTGAATGCTTCTTTTTCTTATTTCTCTTTTGCTAGGCTTTCTTTAACCCTCATCGCGGTCTCTACTAACTATGAGAAGTCTATCTAGTTAGCAATAGTGGTCACTAGAGTATGAATCTATTTTTGGAAATCGTTCTCAAATATTTTGCACCGATCTCTTTCCTCTGCAATAATAGTTTGAGCATGCTTAAATAGCTTTCTATACTTCTGCTCATATTCTGCAACTGTCATCGAGCCCTGAGTTAGCCTCAGAAACTCGTTCCTCTTTGCATCTTGAAAAGAACCTGGGTAGTACTTGTCTTGGAAGACTTTTCTAAACTCTTCCCACCTCATCTTACCTGTATCGCCTCTCTTGGACTGTAGGACTCTCCACCAATCCTTTGCTATTTTTTGGAGCAAAAGTGTAGCCAACTTAACCTTACGATCATTGGACACCTCATCACATGAAAGCACTTATCGATCAAAGTTAACTATACTTCGGCGTCTGTCGGATTTGTCCTACCTTCGAGCGTGGTGGCACCTAGTGCCTTCATCCTCTTGATGTCATACTTTTTCTCAGGGTCTGCCAGAACAGATCTTACACTAGTTGCTAATCTATGGGTTATTCTATCAAAAACCCTATCTTCCAAGTTAGGGTTAGCCCTATCTTGAGGGTTACTAGACTCCACCTTTAACACTACATCTTATACTACTGGATCTCTGGTAAGGTCTTGATTCCCATCTGCCATTCGCTTACTCAGTCTGCCACTTCCACAGGGCATGGTTCCTATAATATAGCATAGCATTAAGCATATTATATAGTTTACATACTTCTAATCTATATGCATGCTCCTATGTTTCCCCCAAAACCTTGGCTCTGATACCAACTTGTCGCCTTCTTAGTATTGGGTTGATGTCCTAAAACTCGCAGTTTGTAAAGTTAAACATATTTTATTATTCGACATTACTTTGATAAAGTTGTTATTGAATCTATAAATTACACTTATAAAGTCTAAATCTAATAAACTAAGATCCATGGCTATTATATGAATACTTGAACTTTATGTGGAGACATAAAAGTGGATTAGGTTTGAGTAAATAGTCAAAACGATCTATAGTATACGAATAAGGTTGGGTGCCTTATTCTGGTAACACTATCGGATGTGGCCCACTCTGTAGTTGTTACAAGTTGTTGTAAAGGTGCTACAAATGAAGTGATCATGATTCGTTCATGTATTGACATGAGGAGTGGGGCGTCCTATGCAATGAGTTTGTGTAAGATCAGACCAAGAAATAAGTCACTTTTACTTTATAATGTCGTTTACTGTTTAAGACTGACTATTTCGCTTAGATGACCTAGGTAACTCGATCTTAGCCTTAAGCTAACTATGAACTCCTGTTTATTTGGGATTATCTTTAGATTTGCATAGGTGAGGGTTGGCTCAAAAGCACCAGCTCAATAAGCCTCCCATTTCAGGGGTAGGACCGGGTAGATAGTTAGGGACATAGGGTGCAATAAGGAATTCACGTGTACCCGATTTAGGGATAAAAGAAAACTTGTTCTCTTAAGTACTGAATCCATGTCTTGAACAAGGGGTCCCACCTTCTCATTGGCTCGAGAGGGATCCAGTTTAGTGATTAGATTACAAACCAATTGTTCATTAGATGATCGGTGGAACTTAAGGAGCAAGATGTAATATTGGGGTAAAATAGCATATCGACCCAGCCGTTATTACGAACTGTGAAGGGTCGACTTACTAATTATGATTAAATCAAGTGGGCACAAATATATCTACAGTGAGGAAAGTGCAACTATCGAGCTATAGTGGTGTGACTTGATAGTTAACGATACTGATTAATTTGATCTAAAGAGTTTTAGCTAATTAATCTTAAATCATTGGAGCTCATGATCTGTAGGTCCATAAGGTTCCTTTACTAGCTCGTAAAACATGAACACCTTAAATTAATAAATTGAGTGAATTTGGAATGATATTAATTTGAAGTGTTCAAATTGAAATTAGGGTTTGAATTTGAATAGTTCAAAATTCAAATTAGGGTTTATATAATTATATTTGATATAATTAATTAATGTTTAATTTATTAAAATTAAACGAAATTGGAGAGTTTATAATATTTAAATATTGATTTAAATATTAATTACATTAATAGGATTCATGTTTAAAATTAGGTGTGTGATTAATTTAATATTTGATAATAAATTATGATATAATTAATTAAATATGTTTAATTAATTAAAATTAACTTAATTTCTCATTTTATTACAAATTTTAGAATTTGAAATTGTGGTTTTGATTTTAATTAATTTTGAAATTAATTGAAATTTAAACTGAGAAAGTTGAAACACCTCACCTTTCACAAAAAGAAGGTGTTTCCTCCTTGGATCACCACCTAGCCCATTATCTTCATCATCTTGGTGCTGGCATTTAGATGGTCGAGAAATGTCTGCATGAAAGAGCTGAATAAAGACTCTTCATTTTGTTGACGAAGGAGAGTTTGGCTGCTGGAAATAGGTTTCCTACAGAAAGCTTGTTCATCATCTAAAAAACTCATATTTTCCTTCACAAATTCACTCCAATCTGAGTTCCACCATTCAAAATTCAAGGCTGAAAATAGTAGAGAAGATCTCTTGGTGGTTCACTGTTGAATTGGAGTTGGAATCACGTGGACAACACCTTGAAATTGGGAGAATTCATCAAAGGTATGCAGTTTAGAAACCCTCTTCTGAAGTTTCTGTTTAAGCATGCTTTTAGAACTCAAATTAAATGTAATTAGAGTGTTTATAGATTCTGTTTGCTTCTGTTGCTTGCTAGTAGATCCCAACATTTAGGCCACCTTTTTAATCTAAAAAGAGATGTGAAGACAACATATATCAATCCTCTTATGACACCTATTGCCCAACTAAGACCTGTAACCTGTTTCCTCACTCTTGGATCACCTGATAGACAAACATATCGGAATATAGTTCATGCAATCTAACTCAAACTTCTAAGGTAATCATAGAACATTTCATAACAAGTGGCTAAGGTCCATAACATAATTACAAGCTTAGGGTTTTACATTCTCCAACTATATCTACATGAGTTTCCAAAACTACTAAAGACATGGTCAAGACCTAAGTAACTTCAGGGCCTATCAGCGATCTATTGTTTTGTGGCAGTCTGGCAGCTGTAAGCTAGGCTCTAGGACTTCGACCGCTACTTGGGGAGGAAAACATTTTGAAAAAGTGAGCTTGGATGCCCAGTGAGTGACTATTTTGAAACAAATGTTCATAAACATAGTCATACTGAAAACTTATAAAATAATTGTCAACTGAAAATGCTTTCATAGTTCAAGGTTTAACATATTTAGCTTGAAACTCATTAATTAAACATCAGAACATTTCATAAGTACATTGAGAAATCTTGAAAAACATATCATATCTTACACATATCATATAAAACATTCATGTTGAACTTTGTACCCCTAAGCCTTAGTTAGGCAGAGCTCCTTTTGCTAGCACTCCAAATGTCGATAACCTTAGCTGAGGTGGAATTACTACATCAGCATCGATGTCGATAATAACCATACATGCACGTAGATGTCCTAAAGCTAATAACATCCTAACACACGGCCCAAAGCCTTCACGTGTGCTAAAGTGGGTCCCAAAGACCTTCCCTAGATATGTTCGTCTCCTTTAGCATCAAGGTATCATGTGAGCCCCAAATGCCTTCGTCTCCTTCAGTATCAAGGTCTCGGATACCTTCATCTCATTCAGTATTGGGTATTAAGGACCAAGGTATTAAAATCCTTCTTTAAATAACACATACATTGTGTATCATTCCTTGGAAAACATAGCATCAAAGATAGATAACATTGTGTTAAAGCTTTCATGAACATAATAAGAATGCTTGCTTCATTGAAATATACTTTGAACATCATATAAAACATAGCATACAACCTTCCTTTATAAGAAATTCATGTTCTGAAAATATTGAAGCTTATAACTTTTCAAGAGGACTCATGCTTGATAAATCATCTATTCAATATAACTCATGCTTTGGCTAAATCAAGCTTTGAAAGCACTTAAAGTAAAATAATCATAAAACATAGGCATGGAAAGCATTCAAAGAATAATAAAACTTGTCACTCATTGTCACTAGGCTCACCCCCCAAAGGGTTATAGGCCCTTGCAATCTCCATTTGATTTGTCACATAAATAAATAACCCTAGGTTAATGATACTTGCTCACCTTTTAAGCTTAAATGACTTACTTAGCCTTTTAGGTCATTTTTCCTTTAACTTAAGTAGGCCTTGTATCCTTTTTAGAGTCCTTATTCATGTATCTTAATAGATTAACATCCATACCATTGCTTAAAGAACTCAACAATGGCTTATCAACACCAAAATTCCAAACTAGGCTAATGCCAAGCTTATGTCAACCTAGGTACACTGATGAACTGGTTAAAATAGGTGCACGCATACTGAGACTAGGTGTGGGAACTGAGACACGCACATGGGCCTACAGTCACGTGCATAGGCAATCAGGTGGCCCCTCATGGATGACAGTCATACACACAAGCGTGCGGGGTGAGTGGCGTGATCAGCAGCAACGCGGGCTAACTGAGCGTTAAGGGTGTGCAAACTGCGCGATGGGCGACTGGCTAGCTAGGCGATGAGGGTGGTTGCTCGCCTAGCGGTGTGGGGCGTGCGATAGGCGCACGAGCGACAACCTACCAACAGCCTTAGTCGCTTATCTACTCTCTCAGTCCTTGGCTAACTGCCTACTTCTTCAACCTATGCAGCTACCTCCTCACTGAACAAGCTTCACTTGGGATGTAGAATATCCCCTTTGGCATGAGTGAAATGGCAAAACTAATCTCCACTTTCAAGCCCTTATTTATACTTGTTCTTGCATGGCTAATTTGCCTAATCAAGTGACACCTCATGCCACTAATACAAATTAAGCCTCTAAATATACCATCCAACCCACTAATTAGGCTGATTAAATTGGTTTCCTTAGCATATCAATGCCTGGAGCAGCTTGGTCTTCGCACTTTACTTCCTCTCAGCCCTAGGCTTTCTTCACCACTCCAGCTACCACCTTGGCCATCACCTACAACTTCCAACCTTCTACCTCTTGCAATCTCCTAACACTTCCTCGCCTAGGCCTTTCTTGTGACCTTCCTTGTACCTTAACAAGCTCCCCATGGCTTGCCTACCAAAGTCCTCTCCTAGAGTTTGCCAACATCAAGTTCCCACGCCTAGCCTCCTCCTTCTCAATAACTTCTCAAAATTTGACTAAGTGTTAGATATTCATATTTAGACCAGAGAGCTTATTTTCTTATACTTTAGAATATTTTTGAACTAAAACTTAGTTCACCCTTTATGAAGACATGAACACTTAGAAAAATTTGTTTTCTTTTATTATTTTACTTACTAACTTCAAATTTAATCAAATAAAAACTAACTCCACCACATACTTAGATTAACTTTAAATTTAATTAAATAAAACAATAGCAGCCACCACCACAACAACAACATGAACTTCCAAGCATGCTATTTAGGATTTCAGGTTTGGGGGTTTACATTACAAGTGTGTTAGAACTATTTTTAACTTTCCCTAAATTAATAAAATCAAATAACTTTATAATACTATTCATGTTATGTTACTTAATTTAAGACAAAGGTATTAGTTAATGAAATAGTATTTTGACACATACGCGCGCACACACACACATACACTAGCACACACACACGAGTACACGCACATGAGCACACACACACATACACACACGAGCACACCCCACACATACACACACGAACGCACACATGAGCACATACACATACACAAACACACACTCACACACACATGAATTGGTATATTTTACCAACTCACCTAATTCACCAAACTCTCTATTCTTCCAATGTTCTCAATGGCTCCACTCTTCAGCTACTATCGCTATCACATCTTGAGAATTAACTCCAGGCTTCAATAACCACCTTCAATGATGACTCTAGGAACTCTGGACTCCGATAACTACCTTTGATGAAAACTATGGCAAACAACTTTGCGCTTCGACATCCACCTCCGATGAAACTCCGACGACCAACTCCGAACTCTGACAACCACCTTCGATGACAACTCTAATGATCAATTTCGAGCTCTGACAACCACCTCTGATGACAACTCCGATGACTAACTCTGGTCTCCATACAACCTTCACACGACCAACTTCAACGTCCACCTCCGATGATAACTTCAGTGACCCAACTCCGACAACCACTTTTGCGCATCCAACTTTGATGACCAATTTCAGGCTCCGACAACAAACTCTGATGACCAACTCCGACAACTACCTTTGTAGGCTTCGACAACCACCTCCAACTTCGATGAAACTTTGATGAAAATCACCTTCGATGAGCACCTTCGAGTGAGCAACTCTGATGACCAATTCTTCGATAACCACCTCTGACAACAAACTCAGGCAACCAACTCTAATACCACCTTTCTATGAACAATTTCAGGCTTTAACAACCATCTCCGACTACAAACTTCGATGAAAATCATCTTCGATGAGCATTTTCAACGACCACCTTCGTGTGATCAACTCTAGGCTCCGAAAACCACCTTCGACGACCAACTCCAATACCACCTTCATGCGACTAACCTCAAGCTTTGACTACAAACTCTAGCAAAAATCATTTTCGATAATCAATTTGACAACCACTTTCGATTATTATAAGACTGATGACTATTAAAATATGTTGTAGGGTCATTAATTATATTAATAACAATATTTTGTCTACATTAAGTGTAATATCTATATATAAAAATTGTAAAATATATTTTTATTTAATTGAATTCACATATCAAAAGAGTGTTAAGAATATTTAGACAAAAAACATATATATAGTTGAAAAGTATATAACATATAACAAAAAAAAAACATAAAAAGGAGGATTTTTTTCTTGGAACAATTTTTAGCAAGAATTAGTGAAAAATGGAGATTTGTTATCTGATGATCCTCAAAATTTAGAGGAACTGAAAGTGAAATTATTGAAAAAATGTGGTGACATTTCATTGACTGCTAAGATGATGGGGGATATTCAATTAAAAAAATTTGATGATAAAGTAAAAATACAGAGCAACAATACGAAGAAGAAAAAGAAGAATACGATAATGAAATTCATGGAGAAAAATTAGGAATAATTTTTTTTTTTATTTGTCTTTGGTTTTTCATTTTATTTAACCATATTTCTTGAAGAAATGTAATGGGTTAATTATTGTTTATTACCCAAAATAAAGAAAGAAAGAAAGAAAAGCTTTAAAAATTAAAAGAAAATTGCATATTTTATTCAAACAAAGATGGGTAGAATGATTTGAATAAAAAAGTTTCAAAACAAAAATAGTAATCATAAAAGCAGATTATTTAGAGTTAAAAAAACTGCACCAGATACCCCAACATATGAACTCAACTCTGCATCTCAAATACAGACGTATGAACCCAGACCAAATAACTTTACACCCCAAATACAGATATATGAACTTTACCGACATATGAACTCCAGACATCCTATCTCAACTCAGTGCCTCAAATAACTCCTAAGTAATAATGATATGTTAGAGCCATTATTTGGTTCTGAAAATTATAGAAAGTCGGTTTTTATTTATTTGGTTTATAAAAAGTGTAGTATTCATATAACTCACTACTTTGCTATATAATTTTAGCCATAATTTCTTACCTATTCTGCTTTGAGTAAATGTTTATATCAAAGTTAATAAGAGAAAGTCCCATATTGCATAAATTACACTTTTCCCTCAATTTTAGTTAAAACATAATTGTAAAATATAAACTATTCCATTATCTTTTTTTTAGAAAACTATTCGCAATAGTTAGAATGTATTGTTATTATCAAATATGCTAATTCAATTGGTAACATTTCGAGAAAAAGTTTTCAAATGAAATATTTTTAAAAAGTTTTAAAGTATAATAAAACTGAGTTTTAGAAAATAAAATATAATATTCATTAAAAAATAATTAGAATAAGGATAAGTTTTTTCCCCCCAAAGTTATAAGGTGATGATTATTTCATATAATTTATGGTGGAAAAAAGGTTCACCATTTTCGTGGTTGAATAACTTATAAATAAAAAATGTATTTGATTATTCGAAATATAACACATAATATCTTTTTATGAAAATAAGGTTAAAATAATATGAATTAAAGCTACATTTGTCATTGAGATAGCTCCATCAAAAAAAGTTATTTGGAAAAAATCTTAACCGTTTTTTGCATAGGGCAAACATATTCAAACTAATTCGGTTAAAATCACGTTAATTTCACGTCGAGTATTCTTCAAGCTTTTAGATGCTCCTAATCTTATAGAATTTTTAATTAATATTTAGTTTTTGTTTTTATACTTTAAAAAGAAGATTTATTTTATATATTTATCTATTTCTCACTCAATCAAATCTATTTTCCATTTTTATGAGTTAAATATATCATTTATTTAAGTATACCATATTCATTTTTAAATAACTATCAACAATTATTTTAAAAACTACAGCAATCCCAAACAAAACCTAAAACTACATGATTTCAGTTATGCCTCTATATTATAATACCAAAATATTAACCTGTTTATTTTAAATTTTAATTACTAGCACAATTTTTTACTTTGTATTTGATATAATTCTTTTAAAATAAAAAAAAATGATAATATGAAATCACTAAAATAAAGATTGTTACATTATTAACTTTTAAAATAATTTGTATTTGATATAATTCTTTTAAAATTAAAAAAATGATAGTATGCACTAGAAGAATTTCGGGCTTTAACGTCGGTTTTAAACCAACATTAAAGATTTTTTAATGTCGGTTGCAACCGACATTAAAGCCCTTTAATGAAATTTGCAACCGATATTAAAGCCCTTTAATGTCGGTTCCCGACATTAAAGCCCAGAATCTGTCTGTTTTATCAATTATTGTCCGCCTTTTAATTTTCGTTGCCGAATCCATTTTTGGTCAAAAAGTATAACATGACACATCATCATCGAACGTTGTGGCTATGACATATTATTTATGTATGGATTGCAAATCTATTACATTTAATCCACAAATTCTGCTATAAAATTATAATTTAAAAGGTCGTATAATAATTCAGCCCTTGAAAACACAAATTACAAGTAATACAAACATTATGATTTTACAAATATTATGAGTTTACTGTCCCTTTCCACTTGGTAAGTATGGATCCCTTCATATTTCTTCTTGAACAGACCCCCCAGCTTCAGCAGTGTCTGGTTATAGGCATCTTTGTCTGACCACTGTTGTTCAAAGGATCACAAACAAAAAAGGTTTAAGACAAAGGATTGAAAGTGAAAATGTGATCAGAATTCATATTCAACTAACCGTGTTTATTAGGAATGTGTATAAATGGTACATTCAAGGCAAAATTCTTTACTAAAGTTCCAAAGAAAAAGCATAAAGAGGTTGCGATACCAAATCTTTACTCTTTTATTGCACCTGCAAAACAAGAAAACTCAATAGTTGAATAAATGAGAGAATCTTCTTTTTAAAACTGTGAGTCATCAACTAAAACTTATTAAAACTGTGAGTCAAACATTCTTTTAGTGTATTAAATTAGCATAATGCACATGTTCTCAAGCCAATCAATCGTTTAGTTTCTGCATCTATCGCTTAGCTCCAACGGTCCATCGTGTAGCTTAATCGTTTAATAAATGATCTCGCACATAGGCTATCGTTTAGCTACCACACCCATCGTTTACCTCCATTGTTTAGCGCTGACGCCTTATCGTCTAACGCATTCGCCTATCGCTTAGCATTCTGCCTATCTGTAGCGCATCTACTCATCGTCTAGCACAACACGGTTATTGTCTAGCGCTCATGCCCGTCGCATAACGCCATCGTGTAGTCTATTGCTTAGCACCCGTGCATCTGCTATACGATCGTCCAACGCCCGCCTACATGATCGATGATCGTCCAGCGCCCGCACATATCTACACCATCGTTTAGCGCATCGTTTATCTCCACGCATCTACTATATGATCGTCTACCTCATCGTTTAGCTCCCCGCATTGCTACACAATCGTTCAGCACCCATCTACACGATTACCTACCTCATCATGTAGCGCTACCCAGAGCCTTGTGCTCAACATTTCGCTTTTACTGCTCTTGCTCATGCATACCCAACGCAGGAGCAACTCTTGGCAATGCCTCTTGCCAATACTTCAACAAATGTATCATGTACAACAAAACCATTAATCAAATCAAATTTCAAAGGCCATATACACATAAAAAGTAGGCCCAAATCTAGGAGCAGAGAGACATACTGAAGTGAAACCGCAGCTGGCTTTCATTAAGACATTTACACAAACAGTTGAGAGGCGTAACATAAGAACGAAAATTGCTGTGAGTTTAAGAGAAAAAAGAGAAGAAGAGCATACTGATCTGGACGAACGACGAACAGCGAACTTCAGATCTTTAGATCGAATGATGAACGGCGGCACACGGATCGACACGTTTGCTCATCGTTTAATGCAACACGGCTATCGTCTTGCGCTCATGCCCATCGCGTAGCGCCATCGTATAGTCTATCGCTTAGCGCCTGCGCATCTGCTATACGATCGTCTACCTCATCGTTTAGCTCCCCGCATTGCTACACGATTGTCCAGCGCCTACTTCATTGTTTAACTCCCCGCATTGTTACACAATCGTCTAGCGCCCGCCTACACGATCGCCTACCTCATCGTGTAGTGCTACCTATTTGGTACACGATCGTCTACCTAGCGCCTTGCGCTCAACATTTCGCTTTCACTACTCTTGCTCACGCATACCCAACGCAGGAGCAACTCTTGGCAACGCCTCTTACCAATACTTCAACAAATGTATCATGTACAACAAAACCATTAATCAAATCAAATTTCAAAGGTCATATACACATAAAAAGTAGGCCCAAATCTAGGAGCAGAGGGACATACTGAAGTGAAACCGCAACTGGCTTTCATTGAGACATTTACACAAACAGTTGAGAGGCGTAACATAAGAACAAAAATTGTTGTGAGTTTAAGAGAGGAAAGAGAAGAAGAGCATACTGATCTGGACGATCGACGAACGACGAACTTCAGATCTTCAAATCTAGACTTCAGATCGAATGATGAACGGCGACACACGGATCCGGGCGACTGGGTGCGACAGGGCAGGTTGCACGACAAACAGACCTGCACGAAAGCCAGATCTACACCATGACAGACCTGCACGGGTTACGCTACCCATTGGCAAGGGTTTGGAAGAGAGAAGTGAGAAAGAAGAGGGTCTGAAGAGGGAAGTGTGAGAATGAGAGGAAAAATAAAATAGGGGGAGGGTGAAGAGGGAAAAATTAAGCGGGTCTTTAATGTCGGTTTTAAACCAACATTGTAGAGGTACCTTTAATGTCGGTTTTTCGCTTTTTTAAGAAAAACAAAACCAACATTATACACCCGATTTCACTTTTTTCAACCGACATTAAAGCCCAAATTTCTTGTAGTGATGAAAACACTAAAATAAAAATTGTTACATTACTAACTTTTAAAATAATTTGGTAATTATTGGGTTATACTGTCTTATGTAGGCCCAATTCAATCAAGATCAATCTTGAGTTGGTGAAAAAAAGGCTGAAGAAAGCTCTGTTTCTTCACTGAAGTCCTCTTTGTTTTTCTCTGTTATTCGATAAGCATTATTATTTCCTCGATGAGTATCTACTTGTTGATGACTTTCTACTCGTTACTCGATGGTTTTTTTCTTCTTTCCTCACTGAGTTTCCGTTCTTTCCTCGATGGAATTAGATGAGCATTAATTTTTACTCGATGCTAATCGATGAGAGAAATTCTTGACTCGATGAGAGAAATTCTTTACTCGTTGCAACTCGATCCTCTAAAAACGTTGTGATTTGATTATAAAATCGTGTTTTTGTTGATTTTCAGAGAAACAGATGAAGATTGAAGAATAAGATAAAGAGAAGAAGAAAGAACACACAGAGTTACGTGGTTCGGCCAATAAACCTATGTCCACGTATAGATTATTTTTCTTTCTCACTTGAAGATTGCTTCTAGCAGTTGTAGTTTACAGAAAAATAGAAAGTATGATGAATTCTATATTGTTTTGTTCTAATTAGTGGTATTATAACACATACCATCTGACCGTTACAAGATATAAAGTTTGTTAAACTAAACTAGCTGAAAAGCATTTGAGTCACTGTTTTTACGAATTCTCCACCTTGACTCTAATGCCTGCAATCTTCTGATCTTCTTGATTCTGACCATTCTATATATCCTGTGTCTGGAAGTTCAAAACCAACTGGTTCTAGACATTTGATTAATTTATGTTTTGATACTGGCTTTGTCAATATGTCTGCTGCGTTCTCTGATGTGTGAACTTCTAAGATTTCTATTTCACCTGTCCCAACTTTGTCTCTGATGAAATGATACTTTATATCAATATGTTTTGTTCTAGTGTGGTATTGTGGATTTCGGGATAAATGTATAGAACTTTTGTTGTCAAAGTAGAGTCTTACCACTGTTTGACTTAATCCAAAATCTTTCAGTAATCCCTTAAGCCACAATGCCTCTTTAATTGCTTTAGTTAATGCTATATACTCAGCTTCTATTGTAGATAAAGCCACTATAGGTTGTAATGTGGCTTTCCAGTTTATTAGATTAGGATCATAAAGAAATAGGTAGCCTGTAAGGGATCTTCTTTTGTCTAAATCACCAGCATAGTCTGCATCCACATACCCATATAGCTCTAAGTTTGGTTCAGCTAATTCTTGGTAGACTAGTCTTGAGTTTTTAGACCAAACTAAGTATCTTAGGATCTATTTAGTGGCCTCCTAGTGTCTCTTACCTGGGTTAGACATATACATACCAATAAGACTAGCCAAGTATGAGAGATCAAGTCTGGTAGAAATCATTAAATACATTAGGCTTCCAACTGCAAGACAATAGGGTATAATAGACATCTAGTTTTGATGTTCTAGGTCAGAATCTTTAGGAGAGTTGGCTAAGGATAACTTGAAGTGCTGAGCAATAGGCAAGCTTACAGGTTTAGCATCATTTAGGTTGAACCTTTTTTGGATCTTCTCACAATATTTAAATTGGTTGATGCTTAGGATAAACTCCTCCCTGCTCTTTAGGATCGTAATTCCTAGAAATTTGCTTGCTTCTCCCAGGTACTTCATGTCAAACTCTCTTTTTAGGAGGTTTTTAACATGAGTTAAGTTTTCCTTGGACCTACCTACCAGTAACATGTCATCCACATATGTGAATAAGTAAACCATGTCCTTGTAGGAACTTGTATTTACATAAACACATATGTCATAGGAACTTCTTTTGAATCCAATGCTAGATATATAGTTACTAAACCTTCTATACCAGCACCTAGGTTATTGTTTTAGCCCATGAATTGTCTTGTTGAGTAAGCAATAGAGATTCTCTTTCCCTTTAACTTCAAATCCCTTAGGTTGCATCATGTAGACTGCCTCTTCTAGATGTCCATGAAGGAAGGAAATTTCACATCTAATTGTTACAATTCTAAGTTATTTTGAGCAACCAAGGATAAGAGAAGCCTTATAGAAGTTTGTTTGACAACTGGAGATAAAATCTCTGAGTAGTATATTCCTTTCCTTTGTGTAAACCCATTTGCAACCAACCTTGCCTTATACCTGGATTTCTGATCATAGGATGCACCTTCTTTGAGTTTGAAAACCCATTTGGAAGCTATTGGTTTACAACCCTTAGGTAGAGGAGCTAAAGACCAAGTATCATTCACATTTAGTGAATGCATTTCCTCTTTCATGGCTTTTATCCAATTTCTTGCATTAGAACAACTTGTTGCTTCTTCAAAATTTATTGGTTCTTGGTTAGTAGGAGCCACAACAACATTTAAAACTAAATTCATATAGTTCATTTCAGTATACCTTGCTGGAGGGGTAATGGTTCTCCTTTGTCTATCCCTTGCTAAGGCATACTGACTCAAGTCTAGCTGCTGGTTAACAGTCTTCTTTTATTCCCCTGCTTCTTCTTCAACTTCTTTTGTGTCACTAGGTAAGTTAGGTTCTATTGGTTGCTTAGTAGTTAACTATGAAGGAACTCTAACAGGAAAGAACCTTGCGCAGCAACAGATCGATCAAATTCCATTTTTGTTGAATACAAAGTTTACAGTAAACAATAAACAAGATATGCAATTAATTCTAAATTACAGCATGCTTTAGAAAGGGTTTTAAGAAATCTCACCTTTAAAGACCTTTCTTCACGTTTTCCCTCGAACATATCATGAACAACTTGAATACTTTCTTCAAGTTTAACCTCGAGCAAGACCGAACACTACCACAAATGTTACCTTAGTATTCTCAGGGTGAGAACCCAGAAGTGGTAGGCTTTGGCTATTTTGAATTTTGAGGGAAAACTTAATGTAGAGGAGGAAAGCTAGAGAACTCTCTCAAAAACTCAAAACCACAAAACTCTTCTCTTGTCTTTCTCTCTTTTTCAATCTCGATTAGCCAACCATGAAGAAGAAGAAACATTTTTCTTTTATTATCCTTGCCAAAAATAACCATCATCCACTTACGTGGGTGGAGAGAAAAGAATGGGAAGGGAATTGTAACTCCCTTCCTTATTATTAAAATAATAATAATAATATAAATATAAATATGATAACTAACTTATCATATATATATATATATATTAAACTATATGTTATATCAAATATAACATATAACCTACAGTTTTAATATTATTTATTTACAATATAAACTATAGTTTCTTTTCTCTTTTATATGACATTTAATATAAATTTTATTTATATTAAATTTAACAACTATGAATCTAATTCATAGAAACTATATTTGCATTTCATTCAAATATTTATTTCCTCCCATTAAGCTATAATATATCAAATACATTATGACAATTATATCACATATAATTGAAACAACTTAATTATATCATATATAATTAAATCCCTCTATTAATTTAAACAATTCAAATTAATCCAAAAACTGATTCTCAACTAAATCCTATTAAGCTACCAAAGGGACCTTATGGACTTATATCTTGAAGTTCCAACAGTACATGAATAATTAATTAAACTCTTTAATTACATTATTCACCATTCGTTAACTGTCGGGCACTCCACTAAAGACTGACAACTGCACTCATTGCACTACAAATATGCTTCTTTGTCTATTTGATATAACCAATCAACAATACGATGACCCTTCACAAATTGCTCGTAAGTACAGTTAGGCCAAATAATCGTTTTGCCCCTGTAGTTACATCTAACTTCTTAAGTACCACTAATCCTTCTAATGAATAATAGATCATAGTCCAACTATGACTAAACCCCTCTCGGGCCAAAAGAGGGTGTGGCGCCACATTGTTCAAGATCCGGAATCAGCCCTTAAGAGAGCAATTTATCTACTTACCTATGCCTCGAGGAAGAAGTGAATTCCATCTTGTGTAGCTGTGTTCCTAGCTCCTCAATCAGCCAAATCCCCAAAATGGTAGGCTTGTTAAGTAGGCGATCTGGCCAGTCTCACCCATACAAATCAAAGGATCGCACTCATAGGCAGGAGTTCACAACTCACTTAGGATTCGGGTCATGTTACCTATGGTCATCCTGGTGAAATGTAAGTCTCTATTATGAACGGGCTTATATAATGAGACTAAACATTTATGGTCTAGTCTTATACAAACTTCTTTGTATAGAATATCCCTGCTCGCATGTCTATACATGAAAATCAGGATCATATCATTTGTAGCACTTTACAACAATTATAACACCTACAAAGTGGGCCATACTCGTAGTGTCACCAGGATAAGGTACCCAGCCTTATCCATCTACTACAGACCATTTAGGTTATCACTTAAACATGATTCACCCATATGTCACTACATATATGTTTAAGTTACAAAGATAACCATGGGTGTTAGTTTACTAGTTTTTGGTTAATGCAACTAAAATATCATATATTTTATAGACAATGAATAAAATATAATATATTTTATTAAATACATAATGAGTTTGTTCAATAATGTTTACAAACTATAGGACCCTATGAGATTTAGGGCATCAACCCCAACAAACTCCACCTCAATTCCTGTGGTAGATGTCTCAGCTTCATCCTCAAGCCTCTTCTCCTTTTGTATAAACATCTACTCTTCTCTAAAGGTGACGTCTCTGCTAATTATGAACTTCCTCTCTATTGGATGCCACATTTTAATATTTTTTGATATATCTGTAAAGCCTATAAACATGCACTTAGCCGCTCTGGCCTTCAACTTTCCCTTATTTTGATGAACAAACCCTACACACCCAAAAACCTTAAGGTTCTCTATATTAGGAGGATGATTAGTCCATTTCTGCTCAAGAGTAAACAACTCTAGAGATGTGTGAGGGCCCTTATTCAAGGTGTAAACAACGTAGGCTGCAACTTCTACCCAAAAGTTTTCACTTCGAATAGCATCAGAAAGCAAACCTGTTACCATTTCCATTATAGTTCTATTTAACCTCTCAGTATCCTAATTCTGTTGAAGTGTGTACCTTACAGTCCTATGTCTAGTTATATAATTCTCACTACAGTATTTGTCAAAGTCCTCATTACAAAATTCAAGCCCATTGTCAGTAAGTATTTTAACCTTTTAGATGTTTGTGTTTCTATTATAGCTTTCCATTCTTTAAACTCCCTAACTTGGTCCTTAGTTTTAAGGAAGTGCATCCAACTTTTCCTAGAAAAACCGTTTATTAAGGTTAGAAAATATCTTGAGCCACTAAGACTTGGTGTAGGAGGTGGTTCCCATAGGTTAGAATGAACATAGTCCAGTATTCCTTTGGTGGTATGATGAGATTTTGTGAAGCTCTATCTGGTAGCTTTCCCTAAAATACAATGTTCACAGAAGGAAAAATGCTCACTGATCCCTTTGGCTAGTTTACCTTGTTTATACAGTGCTTGCATCCCTTTTGCACTGATATGGGATAGTCTTTTATGCCACAAGTCCGCCTCTGTCAAATTTTCTGTTGAAACAGTGTAGACACTAGTCATCATCTCTACTTCTTTTACTATATAGAGATCATTATCTTTTTCACCAACCAAAACTACCTTAGAGTCCTTAATCACTTCTAGGATTCCATCATTTCCTCTGCACTCATACCCAATGGAGTCAAGCATACCCAGAGATATCAAATTTCTCTTGAGTAAAGGTACATGTCTCACATTTTAAGAAGCTTGATTGATCCATCCTTTAGCTTTAAGGATACTGAACCAACCCCTTTGATTTTGCAGGCTTCATTATTCCCCATGTACATAGATTCTCCATCCACATTCTAGTAGGTATTAAACCAAGGTCTAAAAGGTGTCATATGATAGGTACAGCAAGGGTCAAGTACCCAGTCTAAAAGAGTTAAACAACATGTTGTGGAAGTATCAAGGATCCATAAGCTTTCTAATTCACTAATTTTAGCAAAAACTAAAGCATGCTCTTCTAAAAAAGTGGGTTTTCAGAAAATACCTTTGATGAACTCTCCAAGAAAACGTCTATTCGGTTGTTGTCTTCACTTGTTATCAACGTGAACCACCTCAATTCAAATTCTGGATTTTCGAATTGAGAGAGATCAAGAATTCTCACTATTTCTACTATGCTCTTGGAGCTTTAGGCAGAGTTGTAGGACTCAAGAACAACTTGAAGATGTGAAGAAACCAGAAAAACTCACAGCAGCACAACTGAAGAAGACAGTCTCTTCTTCTGAAAATTTTCTCTCAAATTCCGTATTCTCTCTTCTCCTCCAACAACTCCACTCTTCTTTATATATAATAGATGAACATGTAAAGAGATGGAGTGCATGGCTTACAGCTCATGCTTGGAAAATCAAAGTAGAGATGATAATGCATTTTGTGAACCATACAATCGAATTTCCATTTTCTTTTTAAAACCAAAAATGATTTAAAATCATTTTAATTCAAAATATGATTTTCTTAAATTAATTTAAAAAATTAATATCAAATATTAAATTAATTTTTTCACAATAATCATCTTTATATATTTAAATCATATTTAAATATTTATTCTCTTATTCTATTTAATTTGAATGTTTCAAATTCATTTCTCAAGCTACCCTAAAGCTTATCCATTTACAAGCTAGTAGGGGGACCTCGCGGACCTACAGATCATGGGCTCTAATTATTTGAGATTAATCGGCTAAACTCATTAGTCTGATCTAACCCCCATTCGTTAACTAATGAGACACTCCACTATAGCCCATAGTTGAACTCCCATCACTGTAGATACATTATATCCACCTAATAACCATAATCAATAAGTCGATTCTTCACAGGTTGTTCGTAATCACAGCTAGGTCAAAGATACCGTTTTACCCCTGTGATTACATCTTGTTCCTTAAGTTTCTATTGATCCTTTAATGAACAATTCTGATTCATAGTTTCCATAAATCAAATCCTTTCTCTATCATGAGAAGGTGGGGCCCCGATTGTTCAAGACCTGGAGTCAGTACTTTAGAGAACAACCTATCTGCTAACCCTAAATAGGGTAGGAGTGAATTCCATCTTGCAAGGCTATGTCCCAGCTATTCATTCGGTCTTATCTCCAAAATGGTTAAGCTTATTGAGCAGTGTTTTTTACTGTTGGACTACTCTCACCATTTTTTTATCAAGCCTAATGCTCCCAAGACCACATCGCTGCATGCCCCCCTCGTCCCATCAATCACCCAACCCTCTCTTCCCCCCACCATATATTCACAACTACCCTCTCCCCAGCTCCCTACCGCTCGCAGCCCCAAAGCCAAGCCCACCATAGTTCTAAGCTCCCCAAAGCCACCCACACGACCCTCAGTGCCTAGCCAAATCCCCCCCTAGCCGCCCAACGCTAGAGAACACCCCCAGCCCCATACCCCCCCTCCGCACTTCCCACAGCCCAGCACGAACCGGCCACGCCCCTCCACCACGCCCAGCGGCCCTCCCACCCTTTATGTCCCATCTAGTATCTAAGATATCCAGTTTTGCTCAAGGACACCCACTTCTTCTCCATTACTTCCCAAGCAGCCAACCAAGCGCAGCCGCCTTCGCATTTCCCTACCCAGCCACCCTACCACCAGCTAACACACAGCAACCCACAAGCTCAGCCCCCCTACACAACCCTTCCAACACCCACCCTCCCATCACCCAAGACCCTCTCAAGCAAACATACTATTCCCCCTCCCCCATCCGCCAGCAGCCACACCTAGCTCGCGACCCCCACACTCCATCCCCCCCCACTCAACTCCAACCACTCCTCAACCCCCACGGCTCCCACAACACCCCGACACAAAGCCTAAGTACATCAAGCCTCGTCCCACACACCAAACTCACGCCCTAACACACACAGACCACCCCAACCCCCACTCCCACCCCACATATCAACAGCAGATCAAAGGATAATCTCGAAAAAACAGGAGTTCATAGCTAACTCAGGATTAAGATCGAGTTAACCTAGGTTATATAATAAATGAAATAGTCAGTTTTAATAGTAAACAGTCGTTATAAAGAAAAGTGACTATTTTCGTGTCCAGTCTATATGCAAACTCATTGCATAGGATGCCCCTACTCTCATGTCTCAACATGAACGATTTGTGGATCACATTGCTTGTAGCATCTTACAACTTCTTGTAACAACTATAGAGTGGGCCGCATCCAATAGTGTTACTAGGATGAGATACCCAATTTCATCCATGTACTTATTAGACCATTTAGGCTATATACTGTCAACTTGATCCTGTTTATGTCACTACATAAAGTTATAGCATTCAGACTATAGCCAAGGATGAGTTTATTGGATTTTCATAATAAGATGCAAAATCAACAAGTCATTGTTATTGATAAAATAGAATGTTTAACACAAATTACGAGTTCTAGGACATTCCCAACACAGTCATGCTTCCCAAGAGGACTTATTTGGTTGGTTTTGTTTCTGGTAGAGGCTAAAGCATCAAAGTACAAATAAGACCCTTCAACCACTGAGTCTTCTGGCTGTTTTCCTTTCTGATCCTTCGCTTTTTCCTAATTTTTCCATTTTAAATTGTAGCAATCCCTCATTAAGTTTCCTTTCTTCTTACAGTAATTACATCTCAATTTGGTTTTTAGTTTACGCTCTTCACCAGACTGATTCTTAGTCCCTTTAGAATGATTGCATTTGTTCTTGCCCTTGACAAATAGCCCTTCTGCACTAGGTTGATCCTTTTTTATTGTATGAAGCTCAACTCCCTAGTTCTCAATGCTGGAATAAGGCATCAGGCTTCGGGTAGAGAGTTCAACAAAACAAAGGCTTCATTCTCATCACCAATCTTTTCGCCAAGGCTCTTGAACTCATAAACTATCTTTTTAAACTCATCTAGATTGTCTGATAGTGTTTTAGCAAAATCCATCTTAAATGTGAAGAGCTTTTTTCTTAAGAACATCTTTTTAGGCAGATCCTTAGTTGCATAAAGACCTTCTAGCTTGACCATTTTGTAAGTCGTGTTTTGATCGATCACCTGTCTCAAAATGCTATTACTGAGATTAAGAAATAAAGTTCCATAGGAAGTAAGTTCCATATCTTCCCTTTCTTAAGCTGTTAACGTAGGTGGCAGAGTAAATGGGTCTAAAAGGGCTCTGTGGGCTTTCTGTTGTCCAAGAATAGCCTTGATTTTTGGCCTTTCACAGACCAAAATCACACTTTCCATCAAAATTTTCTATCTTAAATCTAGCAACAGGCATCATTAACCTAGAAAGAATGCTTAGAACGGTTTTCTCGAGTATCTTGATGCTTCAAGAATGTTGATCTTGATGATCTTTAAAGACTTTGATACCAATTTTGTTGGGTTATACTGTCTTGTGTAGGACCAATTCAATCAAGATCAATCCTGAGTTGGTGAAGAAAAGGCTGAGGAAAGCTCTTTTTCTTCACTAAAGTTTTCTTTGTTTTTCTCTCTTATTCTATAAGCATTGTTATTTCCTCGATGAGTATCTATTCGTTACTCGATGAATTTCTACTCATTACTCGATGGTTTTTTTTCTTCTTTCCTCGATGAGTTTTTATTCTTTCCTTGATGAAACTAGATGAGTATTAATCTTTACTCGATGCTACTCAATGAGTATTAATCTTTACTTGATGTTACTCGATGAAAGAAATTCTTGACTCGATGCTACTCGATGAGAGAAATTCTTTACTCGTTGCAACTCGATACTCTAAAAACATTGTGACTTGATTATAAAATTGTGTTTTTGTTGATTTGTAGAGAAACAGATGAGGATTGAAGAAGAAGATAACGAGAAGAAGAAGGAACACGCAAAGTTACATGGTTTGATGAATAAGCCTACGTCCACAGGAAGATTCTTTTTCTTTCTCACTTGAAGATTGCTTACAGTAGTTGTAGTTTACAGAAAAATAGAAAGTACTATGAATTCTATATTGTTTTGTTCTGATCAGTGGTATTTATAACACATACCATCTGACCCTTACAAGATATCAAGTTTGTTATGGAAACTAAACTAGCTGAAAAGTATTTGAGTCACTGTTTTTACAGTAATTATAACAAAACTATGTAATATTTATAAAATACTAAAAATATTTGTATATTTTAAAATTTTTAATTAATGCTACGAGATTTTTGTGCATTACACATGTTTCTTAACTAGTTCCCCTTAAAGTTGGTTTGACGTGTTTATCCTAAACTAACTTATTTTATAAACTCATTTTTTTTTTTCAAAATTCATTTTGAGTGGTTGCCAAACACTTAATTTTTTTTCTTCAAAATGACATTTTTTTAAAAAAATAATCACTTGAAAATGCATTTTAAACACACTCTTAGTCATCGAACTTTAAGAAGCAACAATTTAGTCATGTACTTTAGAATTTGTAATGATTTAGTCATTACAATGAAAATTATTATTAAAATTTAACGAGTTTTTTTTTACCCATGCCAATCGATAAATTGATTGAGAATCAATTTTTGTATAATCGTAAAGATTAAGTTGTTACATGATAAAATTGCAATGAGGAGAATTAGGATAATTAGTATATTTTAGTTAATTTTTAGTTGGGTTGTTTTTCAAATAAAGAAAAATGGGCCAACTTATTTATAAATGTAGTAAAACGTCACTCTCCATCGGTGATAGACCGAGTGATAGAAGTTGTCGTGGTTTATCATTGATAAACAATGACATCTTGCTATACTTGAAAATATTTTCAGCAGTTTTACCATTTAAAGTAATCACCCTATTTAGTTTATTTGTTAATTTAGATTAATTACTGTTTAATTAGATTTAGTTTATTGTCTTGTTTTATCGTAAGGCTAGAAATAGCCAATTTAAGGTTGTCATAGAAAGACTTTTAGTTATCATTTTAATCTTAACATAAAACTTTTGTTCTTTAAGCGTGTCTCTTTAGGGATGTATTTTTTTGCTTCGTCATGGGTTTGGTCCAATACCTAATCTCACAACATCAAATTCACTTATAATTAAATTTATCTTCATACACTAGCTTAAGCTTTTGGATCAGTTGGTGATTTAAGATGGTACCAGAGCATGTGATTATCATTTTCTCTCTATTTTATATTGACACTTAAATTTGAATGGATTTTCCATAATTGAGAATAAATGGTTATACTTTAAGGTAAAGGACTAATTCGTTATAGATGTTATGGATACAAATTTTTTTGATTTTTTTTTGTTTTAATTTAACCTAAAATTTTGATTTTTTTTAAAAAATAATGTTATTTAAATAATTATTATAAAAAATAGGGTTAGGCTGAAAGTTTTGACAAAAATAAGGTAGTGAAATTGTGGACCCGGTACACGATTACTTAGTAAGTAGCTAAATCCTGGATGGGGTCTATGACTTCCTTTCGTATCACGTGAATCTGGCACCGGACTGCCACATGTATGATATGCAACATTGACTAGGTAATCGTGGACTGGGTCCATAACTCCCTAACTCGTGTACCGGGGTACACGAGTTAGTGGTCCCAAATCCGTACCCCACAACCTCTCTCTCACTTTCTTCCCCATCTCAAATCCTTTGCCTTTCTACCTCTCTCCTAGCTGGCTATCCACCCAGGTTCGCCGTTCGTCGTTTGTCGTTCTCCCTATCACTGTCGATCGTAGGTAACTTTTTTTTTTTCTTTTAATATATGAGATTGTGCCTTGAACATCTGTAAATCTAGCATTTTATTTAGATGCATGCATGAAAAACTAGTGTTTTGAACTATTTTGGTTAAAAATTTGGGAGATATAGTGTGTGAAGATTGTTTTGTCTATGATTTGAATTGTCCTTTTTTTTGTGTAGTTTAATATTATAAGTTGGACCGAAGAATTGGACTGATATGAGGAGTCTAAAAGTTTCTATGATTTGCAGTTTATTATTGTTTTGTCTATGATTTGAATTATGTTGGATTGGGTTGTAGTTGTTTTTTTTTTTTAAAAAAAAAATAATGGAAAAGATTTGGACTATTCTTGTATTTAAGTTTGGACTTTAGTTGTAAGTTTATTATTTAAGTTTTTAAAAAACAAACCTTTTGGACTGATCATAAAATAGAGTTTGGATTATCTTTTGGACTGATGTTGGATTGGGCTGTTAGTATTAACGTGTTAAGTTAGACTAATTTTTTTTTTTCAACTATAACAGTTGTAAACATTTGAGTAAATATGTCGATTTGTCCTGAAGATTTAGTTATTCTTGAACTTGGAAATATTGGGGACAATGATATTGATGTAGAACTTGATGAATTATTTGGAAATGATAGAAGTGCATAACATGATCTTGAGTTACTATCGTCAGAGATGTTCACCCAAATAGATTGGGACATTACTAATTCAACTTGTGAACGAGGGTCGGCATTGGAGGAAAGGAGTAGATGTGTAGATAATTTTAGTTTAATACACAAGGAATGTTATTTGACACTAAAGAAGATCTACAACTGGTAGTAAAAAAATATTGCGTGACAGAACACTATGAGATTTTCGTAGTAGAATTGAACCAAGATGTTTGGTATGTGAGACACAAACAATGGACGAATGGTTGTGATTGGAGTTACGAACTTGTCGGCATAAAACTCATGGGATGTTGAAATTACTAGACTTGAAGGGGAGCACTCATGTTTGTGCTCAGAATTAACACAGGATCATTCACAACTTGATTCAAATTTTATGAGTATTTAAATCCAAAATATGGTTAGAGCTAATCCTGGGGTTCTTGTGGCTTTACTCCAAGAAGAAATTGAAAAACAATTTGGATATAATGTTAATCATAAATGTGTGTGGCAAGCAAAGAAAAAAGCAATTATTGACCGCCTTATCTATTGATGTGAATAAGCATATATTTCTCCTTACTTTTGCTATTGTTGAAGGAGAAAACTCGTCCAGTTGGTCATGGTTTCTGTGTGCATTGTGTAAATATGTTACCGAACAAAATGGTATTTGCTTGATTTTTGATAGACATAAAGGCATTCTTGCTGCAATAAACAATGCAAAAATAGGTTAGAGTGAACCTAGAGTGTACCATCGATATCGCCTTCATCATGTTGCTAGTAATTTCAATACGAAATACAAATCAAAACAACTAAAATATTTGTTGTTTAAGGTAGGAAATCAACACCAAAGGCACAAATTAATTTGGTGCATGAAAAGTTGAAGCAATTGAACCCAGTACCTTGAATACTTTTTCTAATATTGACTATATTAATATATGTTTATACTCTTTCAGTGTTTGTGCATCATGGATTCTAATCCTTCTAATCTTGTGTAATCATATCAACCAAATACCCATCGTGCACAATCGATATGAGATAGTTCTTCTACTGTTGTTTTGGGCTGTCGGAGAAGGAGACTACTGGGGTTGATGCCTTAAATCTCGTAGGGTCCTGTAGTTTGTAAACATTTGTATGAACAAATGCTTTGTGATTTATAAGATGAGATATTTTATTCACTTCAGTCTATGAAATATGAGATATTTTAGTTGCATTAACCACAAACCAATAAACTAAGATCCATGGTTATCGTTGTAACTTAAGCATGTACGTGGAGACATAAAAGTGCATCATGCTTTAAGTGATAACCTAAATGGTCTGTAGTATATGGATAAAGGAGGGATATCTTATCTTGGTGACATTACGAGTGTGGCCCACTTTGTAGGTGTTACAAATATTTTAAAGTGCTACAAATGGTCTGATCCTGATCATTCGTGTATTACACATGGAAGCGGGGATGCTCTATACAAAGGAGTTTGTATAAGACCGGACCATAAAATGTTTATGGCAACTGATGGATAAAGAAGAAAAATAGTTTTTCATGATTCATTCCATCCCACACGAAGCAAGTGATCAGATTACTTGTTGAGAGAGTAAATGATAGGCATCAAGTTTACTATACGATAGTTACTCGCTTACTACACGATCGAATATCAAGTCTATATGATAGACTTCTTCTTCTTCTGTCACATACTCAATTGTCTACTTCCTCCTTCCCTCTACCCAAATCCATATAGAGCCCACAACTCCTAGATTCTCACACTGAGAATACCAAGGTAACCTTGTGGTGGTGTCGAGTTCTGTTTGAGGATGAGGATCAAGTTGTACTCGCGGGTGATCGAGGATCTTTCAGTTGCTCGTGCGTTCGTGCTATTGCATGCGTTGCTAAATGATCGAGGGAAATACGTGAAAAAAGGGTTTTTAAAGTTATTGTAGTCGAACTTTTGTATTTTGATTAAGAAGCATGCTATAAATTATTCCTTAACGTATAATCTATTTGTTTGATTATAAATGTTTATGTTCTTTCACAATGGAGTTTGGAACAATCCGCTTCCGCTCACTGGTTCTCTAGTTTTAGAGTTCCTTCAGAGACATCTACATAACGTACTATCCCATTTGATTCACGTATTATGCCTCAGGTTGGTTTTATTGGGGTTGCACAGATTTGATTTATCCAACTGGATTGGCACCCCATTACTGCTTTAGTAGTGTAAACCCTATAACTTAACTCTCTACTAGATTGACACTTCATCGTTCACAATAACATGCTTGAGATTTGTGGTTGTTGTTGTTGTTGTTATTTTTATGTTGTTGTAAGGTGTTCTAAAAGAGTGTTTGTGGAGTTAGATTTATTTGGTTAATCAAGGTTAGCAAATGAGGTAATAAAAGAGGAGATTTTTCCAAGTGTTTAAACTTCCAAAAAGAAAGAACCAAGTTGTAGTTGAAAATGTTGGGTTGTATGTCCTAAAACTCATAGTTTGTAAACTTTAACATATTCTATTTGCAATAAAGTTGTTATTGAGGTTTATTCAATAAAGTTGTTATTGAACATGTAAATTAAATTTATAAATTACTAAATCCAATAAACAAACGAACTCATGGCTATAACATGAATACTTAAACTTTATGTAGAGAACATAAAAGAGGATTAAGTTTGAGTATATAGCCAAAACGGTCAATAAGAATAAGGATAAGGTTGTCCTGGGGACACTATTGGTGCGACCCACGTTGTATATTGATACAAACGATGTGATCCTAAAGTCTTTCATGTGGAGACATGCGAGTGGGGGCATCTTATGCAAAAGATGTTTGCATAAGACGAGACCACGAAATAGTCACTTTTCTTTATAACGTCGTTTACTGGTTAAACTGACTATTTCAATTCAATAACCTAAGGTAACTCGACCTCAATCCTAAGCTAACTATGAACTTCTGTTTATTCAAGATTATTCTTTAATCTGCATAGGTTAGAGACTCATCATCATCTCTCAATAAGTCTTCCATTTTAAGGGTAAGATCGGGTGGATAGTTGGGGACATAGTTTTGCAATATGGAATTCGCTCCTACCCGTTTCAGGGTTAGTAGACAGGTTGTTCCCTTAAGTACTGATTCCTAGCCTTGAACAAGGAGCCTTGCCCTCTCTATGGTTGAGAGGGACTCAGTTTATTGGTAGGACCATAAACCAATTATTTCATTAGTGGATCAGTGGAGACTTAAGGAGCAAGATGTATTACAGGGGTAAAACAGTAATTTTGACCTGGCTGGAAATACGAACAACATGTAAAGGATCGACTTACTGATTATGGTTAAATCAAATAGATAGAAATATATCTATAGTGAGGAGAGTGCAACTACTGGACTTAAGTGGAGTGTCCCGGTAATTAACGAATATTGATTAATTCGGTTAAAGGAGTTTAACCAATTGATCTCAAATCGTTGGAGCTCATGATCTGTAGGTGCATTAGGTCTCTCGACTAGCTCGTAAATGGATTAAACCTTAGAATAACGCGTTAAGAGAATTTGAAATGTTCAAATTCATATTAGGGTTTAGATAATTATATATGATATAAATAGACGTTTAATTTTCGAATTAAACAAATTTGGAGAGTTAAAAGTATTTAAATTTGATTTAAATATTATATGAATAGAGATTCATATTTCGATTAGGTGTTTTACTAATTTAATATTTTCTATTAAATTAAATGTTAAATTAATTAATTAATTGTTAATTTAAGAATTTGAGAATTTCAAATTTAAAATTGATTTTCTTTCAATCTAATTTGTTTTATGTCATTTTAAATTAAAATAGAAAATAAAGATAAAAAAATGGAAAGTGGGTTTTTCCCACATTTTCTATTTTTCCTACACCTAATCCATATTATTAGTATATTATTTAGTATCAATTTGTGGTTAAAACGAATTGCATGTAAATAATCTACAAACGAGTTAGATTAAATTTGATTAAATCTTCATGCAAACTTGAAATTCTGAAGATATATTTATTTTTCATAATTTCAGCTCACTTCAGTCACCAATTTAATTTTCTTCTTCAAATTCTTATCAATTTGGATCCCACTATCCAATCTAAGGCCAAGAGTTTATTGGAGAAGTCCTTTTGGTAGTATACTTCAAGAATACAAGAAGAATTTTATAGAAATTTTGAGCAATTCAAGAGTTCTTCAAAGGTTATTTCTATAAACTCTAAATTCTGAAAATTGATGAACATGCATGCTAATTCGCTTGCAAGAAGGCATAGGCGAGGAGAATGGTGAGTGGTAAGCGATGGCATGAAGGCTTAGGCGATGGAAGTTGGTTATGGCCATGAGACTTAGGGTGTAAAGCTAAGCCATTCTAGGCATTGGTATGCCAAGGAAACCAATTTGTAAGCCTAATTAGTGGGCCAAGTGGCACAATTAGGAGCTTAAGACAAGAGTTAGTGAGGTATCACTTTATTATGCAAAGTAGCCAGGCAAAAAGGAAACGACTTTTCCATTTTGCTCATGCTAAAGAAGAGGGTTTGCAACCAAGTGAAGCTCAACCAGTGAGGAAGAAGACCTAGGGTTGTTGAGAGAAAATTCTCACGGATTGATGTTAGAATCTTGAAGAAATTAAAGAGTATTCTAATCTCTAGACCATCCGGAGAAAGATGTGAAGATTGGTAGTTTTTGAGCTCATCAAGAGAAATTAGAAGCCTAAATTTTGAGGTAAGGTAATCTAAAGAAAGTGTAAGAAGTTCATAGAAGGAAGTTTTGAGTTTTGATGAATAGATTTTGAGTAATAAATTTTGGAATTTGAAATAGAGTTTTGGTTGAGCAAGCAGGTAGCTGCACAAGTTGAACAAGCAAGCGGCTGGCCTAGGTAGGAAAAGGCAGGCGATCACCCTAGGCAACTGAAATGCATCTCAAAAGTGCATTTTCTGGGCTTAAAAATTAGTTAGTTTTATGCTTAATTTGTGATCTTTAATGCGTTTATTTTTAATGTTTGGAAATCGAGTAATTGGATGAGAACAAGCAATTTTGGAAGATTAATGACCAAAATACTCTCAAGAAGGTCAAAGTTTTGACCTAGAGTGATGATCAAAGGAGAAAAAGGAAAGAAAATGTGAAATTCAGAGGCAGGGCAGTGCTGAACAAGTGTTGCAACGCTGCCCCGTGATGTTGCAAGGCAGAAAGCTCGTAGAGATAGGGTAGCATTGCAACGCTGCTTGCAGCATTGTGATGCTACGATTAGGAGAGGTGCACTACGGATGATTTAACGTCAGTGTTGCAACACTGCCTTGAAGCGTTGCAATGTTACAATGCTGGCTATATGTGCAGTTTATGCCTGAGATGATTCGATGAGGCAAATGGAGGCACATTTAGGGCTATTTTGAGAGCGTAAAGCAATATTTCAGTGAGGCCTCCCTAAGGAGTGTAATTCTGGACTGAGGCGGAATCTCGGAGGTTCAAAGGATCGAAGATTTGTAGAGATCGTTGGGTTGCGATTCCGAATTCGAGGGCGAGAGTCAAGAACATAGCTTGCAATTTCTTCCCTCTTTTATTTTCTGTCCTTAATGTTTGGAAACCTCATGAATAGTCTATGTTTTTGTTGTAACCATGAGTGATTGATTTGTGTTTCTAGGGTGTTGATTTAGTTTTATGGATTGTGAGAACTGAATTAAGTGCTTCTTGGATTGAATGTATGCATAATTATTTTAGCATGTTTGTTCTTATTGCTTTTGATTAACTGACCATTAATTGAATGTTCTTTACTTAATGTCTGTCTCAAGAGAGAAGGTGTTGTGTTGGATCTAGCATGTTAAACTGTTAATCGAGTATGCACGAGAGTGATAGGAGATTAATATAGATTATTGATGGAGGAACTTAATGCTATGGCTAGTCAAGTGATAGGAGAGATTCAGGTCGATGGTTAGTCATTAGAAAGGGTTGAGCTTGAGATAGGATACCTGGATAAGAGACTCTTAGATCTATAATTTACATGAATCAATCTATGGCCAAAGTAATTAATTTGGTTAATCCGTTTAACGAAATCATACCCTAGAACGTGTCTTTGTCTAGATTCATCCCAGTTTTATCTTTTCTTGCTTTTTAGGATTAGATTAGTTAGGTTCTCATCATAGTTCAGTCCCTTAAATAAAATTAGAAGAATCTATGAATAGCTAAAAGAATCAAACCAATTCTTCAGAGGACGAAACTCGGTCTTTTGACCGTTTAACTATATTACAATTTGATATGTGCGGTTGCACTCACCAACAAGTTTTTGGCGCCGTTGCTAGGGAATTGTGCTTTGATTTCTTTTAATATTTAAGAGGTTTGACTGATTTAATTTAAGGTGTATATTATTTTATTATTTTTTTTATTTTTTTCATTTATTTTGAGTCTTCTCTTGTGTGATTACTTGTGGTGTTTACTTTATCATGTCTTATCATAATTTTGGGTGGCCTTATAGGTTTTACCAACCTAATCTAGGTCCAGAACCACCACCACCACCAATGTCTTTTAACCCATACCTATATCCCATTAGTTACCCATCTTATGACCATCGGAGTTTTTATGTTTATCCACCCCCAGTAGAAGAGAAACCTTCTTTAGAGGACCTGTTAAAAGATTTTATCGTAGAGTCCCAATTTAGGAGGTGTTGTATGGAAGGAGAAGAGTAGGATTGATAGGATAGAAGCCTAATTGGTGGAGAATGAGGCAGCCCTGAAATGTTTAAGAGATCAACACAGTCTGATGGTTGATGCATTTAAAGCCTTGTATGAGAAGCATATTTCCAATGCCACTGAGGTAGGAAGGTCAGTTATTGTAGATTCTGATGATGGGAATGAATTGAAAACATTAGAGTCATTCCAAGAGCTGGTTTGTGAGATTGAGAGAGAAGATGTGCCCAATTTAGATAAGGAAGTTCAAGTGATTAAGGTTGAGGTTGAAGAGCCTTATGTTCCATCACTTAAGAGTCCTTTTGCCATTGATCTTTCTCTCCCATATTCTTATGAGCCACGTCAGTTTAAGTCTGTTTTTAATTTTCAATCTTTTTATTTTCCAAAAATTAAAATACCAAAAACAATGTTCTGCTTTCAGGTACCTTGGGAAAGAGGGAAAGCCTACAAGACTTTGTAGGTTATATTGATTCAACAAATGGGAGAATTTTCATGTACCTTGACGGACAATCACCTATGTCGTCTGGCTTAGACGTTAAACTCAGTGCTTCTTGGAAGGTAACCTAATCTTTTATTTTCTTGTTGCTATTTTAGTTTATTTTATATGTTTTTATTTTTAGTTCAGCACTCATGGTTTTAACTCTTATCTTTTTCTGGTCTAGATTTTACAGGAGCCCTCAAATTAAAGCATGGTTTGCATGAAGGAAATTACAACAGAAATATCCATGAGCAGCAAAAGTGGATCGTTCCAAATTCCATTCAGATTGAACACAACAATTACAGTCTAACCGGAAACGAACAGATTATACATCAATAGAAATTACAGCATGCTACATGAGAATACAAGGAATATAGTAAGCATACCTTTGAAGAACAATTCTTCAAGTATCCCTCGATCAGTCTCCAATGCGTCCAAAGCAACACTTGAAAGCAACGAATAGAACACCAATAACACGAACGTCTAGATACACCTCGAACCCAATCAAGTCTAACTCAATCCACGAACGGATTTACAACACCACCACAAGTGTTACCTTGGTATTCTCGGTGTGAGAATTTAGGAGTTGTGGGCTCTGTATGATCTTGGATTGAGGAAGACAGGAGGTGTACGATCGAGTAGAAGATCGAGTAAGTGGGAGATATGAACACTGTCTATCGTATGGATGATGTACTCGATCATTTAATAAACGGAAACCTATCGCATAGACTTTGCTACTCGATCGTGTAGCAATGATCAATAAGTAACTATCGTGTAGTCCACTCTTAAACGATCATGTATGCTCTCAATGGCTACCGCTTAGTAAAAACTCTTTTTACTTGATAGCCTTTTCCCGTGAGAATTTTTTGGATGAAATCAACTACTAATTTTGGAAAACAATTTTCCTTTTATCTCACGGTTACCATAAAGTTTCCAATAACCTCCCACTCAAAACGGTTATTAGAGACAAAGAATTAAGTATCATATAATTAATATATTATAAATAAATATGATAACAAACTTATCATATTATATTTATAACCTATAGTTTTAATATTTCATCATATGAAACACATAAACCATAGTTCTTTCTTTATTTTATGGTACTTAATATAAGTCATATTTATATTAATTCCTCCAATTAATGTATCTAATACATCACATCAATTATATCACATAATAATTGAATTTCCTCTTGTTAGTTTGAACACTTCAAACTAACCCAAAATTTTATTTTCAACTTGAACCCATTGAGCTAAGGGGACCTCATGGACCTGTAGCTTGAAGCTCCAACGGTACGTGAATAACTGACTAAACTCTTTAGTCACGAGATCCATCATCTGTTAACTATTGGTCACTCCATTAAAGACTGACACCTACAGTTTTCACACTACAGATATATTTTTGTGTCCATATAACCAATCAACAGTATAATAACCCTTCACAAATCGCTGATAAGTACAACTGGCCAATTTACCATTTTGCCCCTATGGTTACATCTAACTCCTTAAGTACCAATGATTTCTCTAATGAACAATAAGTCGTAGTCCTACTATGACTGAGTCCTCTCTTCCAAAGAGAGGGTGTGGCCACTAGTTCAAGACCAGGAATCAGCTCTTAAGGGAGCAATTTATCTACTTACCTCTACTTCGGGGAAGGAGTGAATTCCGTCTTGTGTAGCTGAGTTCCAGCTCCCCAATCAGACGAATCCCTAGAAAGGTAGGCTTGTTGAGTTGGCAATCTGGCCACTCTCACCCATACTAATCAAAGAACCGTTCTCATAGGCAGGAGTTCCCAACTCACTCAGGATTTAGATAATGTCACCTATGGTCATTTTAGTGAAATGTAAGTCTCAATTATCAATGGCGTTATAAAGAGACTAATCATCTCGTGGTCTGGTCTTATACAAACTCTTTATATAAGACACCCCCACTCGCATATCTCCACATGAATGGTCAGGATCAGACTATTTGTAGCACTTTACAATACTTGTAAATATATACAAAGCGGGTCGTATCCGTAGTGTTACCAGGATAAGGTATTCCTCCTTTATCCTTATACTACAGACCATTTAGGTTATTACTTAAGGCATGATATGAAGGAAATCAGACATGAGGATTTTCATGAGCAGCGAAATGATCATTCCAAATTCATTTGTATTTGAACATAAACAATTACAATCAAGAAACGGAAACTTACAGGTCATGCACAATATGAAATTACAACATGCTTTACATAAGATCAAGGGATAAAATATCATACCTTTGAAGACTCATCTTCAAACTCCCTCGATCACGAGCGCTCATTCAATCTCCAAGACTGCAACACAAGAACGCTCGAACACAGCGATTGCAACATAGTACAATCACAACGACCACCACACGAACACCACGAACTCAATCAACGGCCTCCAAAACCTCGACTCAGTCGAGTTGAGTAAGACACCACCACAATGGCTACCTTGGTATTCTCGTTGTGAGAATCCAGAAGTGTGGGCTTTGTGTGGACTTGATTAGAGGACAAAACCGGAGGAATAACAATCGTGTAAATGATTGAGCATGTGGGAGATGACACAAGTCTATCGTATAGATGATGCCCAATCGTTTAGAAGATGGCAGGCTATTATATAGAAAAAGCCCCACAATCGTGTAGAAGACAATTAGCTGAGTGAACTATCATGTAGTGTCACTCCATGATCGTTTAGTCTCTCTTCAACTATCGTTTAGTGAATCATATCCACTTGACATCGATTCCGTGAATCTTTTTTTTTAGAATGGAAAATCTTAAAATTACTTTCTTGAATGTGTGGATGCTTGATGGTTGGTGCATGAGTTAGAGTAGGGGAAAACTGGAAAAGCTCTCTTGAACCTAACTTTAGTTCTTGTGTTTTTAATTAAATGTGACGTGCATACACACACATGGGAGATGATGAGATTTGGCCTTGAAATCTTTTAGTGTTGGGACGTGCTTGAAAGTTTCTACTAATGGATCTAATATGCTTTTTCTGAAAGATGAGGTTTTGAATCATTTGCATGCTTGTGTGAATTTCCTTATAATCTTGTTCTTTCTTTGCTTGGGACTAGCAAAGTTCTGGGGTAATTGGATGAGAACAAGCGATTTTGGAAGATTAATGACCAAAATACCCCCAAGAAGGTCAAAGGAGAAAAAGGAAAGAAAATGCGAAATTTGGAGGCAGGGCAATGTTGAACAAGCATTGCAACACTACCACGTGACATTGCAAGGTAAAGAGCTCGTGGAAACACGACAGTGTCGCAACGTTGTGATTAGGAGAGGCGCACTATGAATGATTTAACGTCAGTGTTGCAACGCTGCGACTACTTCCTATATTCGCAGTTTATGGCCGAGACAGTTCAAGGAGGCCAAAAGGAGGCCAATTGAGGCACTTTTAGGGCTATTTTGAGAGCGTAAAGCAATATTTTGGTGAGGCCTCCCTGAGAAGTGTAATTTTGGATAGAAGCGGCATTTCGAAGTTTCAAAGGATCGAAGATTTGAAGAGATCATTGGGTTGCGATTTCGGATTCGAGGACGAGAGTCAAGAACACAGCTTGCAATTTGTTCCCTATTTTATTTTTTGTCCTTTATGTTTGGAAACCTCGTGAATGGTCTATGTTTGTGTTGCAACCATGAGTGATTGATTTGTGTTTCTAGGGTGTTGATTTAGTTTTATGGATTTTGAAAACTGAATTAAGTGCTTCTTAGATTGAATGTATGCATAATTATTTTAGCATGTTTGTTCTTAATTCTTTTGATTAACTAATCACTAATTGAATGTTATTTACTTAATGTATATCTTGAGAGAGAAGGTGTTGAGTCGGATCTAACATGTTAAACTATTAATCGAGTATGCACGAGAGTATTAGGAGATTAGTAGAGATTGTTGATGGAGGAACTTAATGTTGTGGCTAGTCAAGCGATAGAAGAGATTCGGGTCGATGGTTAGTCATTAGAAAGGGTAGAGCTCTAGAGAGAATACCTGGATAAAAGACTCCTAGATCTATAATTCGCATGAATCAATCTAATGTCAAAGTAATTAATTTGGTTAATTCGTTTAACAAAATCATACCCTAGAACGTGTCTTTGTCTAGATTCACCCTAATTTTATCTTTTCTTGCTTTTTAGGATTAGATTAGTTAGGATTTCATCACAGTCTTGTCCTCTAAATAAAATTGGAAGAATCTAAGAGTCAAACCAATTCCTTAGAGAACGATACTCAGTCTCTTGACCGTTTTACTATATTATAATTTGACGCGTGCGCTTGCGCTCACCAGCAGCAACAGTTAGAGTGCCAATTATCACAATTGAAAACTTCCGAATATGGGACGGGCGATTGTGCGACACTTGTTCTAATCTGACGAGCAAGTCAGTCGTGTAAAAATTGAAAGTCACGGACAATGTCGGTATGTGATGTAGCCTCCCTTCATGTTTTGAGAGAAAATGGTTTTATAAAATATGAGAGAGAAAAAGTATTGCTACCATCATTAAAGAATGCATTGAAGATTGACAGTTGCAAGAAAGCTTTGATTGCGAAGAGTACATCAATACATTGGTCGGGGAGTTGACTAGTGGGTTTCCTCTATAGTACATTCTAAGTAATTTCTAATATTCCTAGCTTGCATATCAAAAGTGGCAAGTGGTCACTTGCATGCAAAATAACATGATATCAAAATCAACTTGCTAAGCTAATTGTAAGACTTAAATATATAATGGTTGAAGATGGTCTGGGACATGCGACCATGGCTAACATTACCCTTGACGAGCATGCCCAAGACATTCTCCCCCACTTAAACAATTGACGTCCCTGTCAACTGACTTAGCTCGAACTCGACGATCTTTTGCTTCTAAGCTTTTAAATCTTTGAGATGTTCTCAACTTCTTTCTTCCACAGGGAGGTTCTTCCATGTAACAAGATATTCGTGGACTCTCTGAGTGGGTCTTCTTGCCTTTCTGACTCTTTCAGCAAGAATCTCTTCTACATCATTGTCTTCCTTCAGCTTTAGGTTAATACTCGATCGAGCGGTCACATTATGACGATCATCATCAGGATCAAGATGATAGGGTTTAAGTTGCTTACATGAATTACTAGGTGAATTTTCATCCATGCAGGCAACGCCACCCTGTCGACGAGCTTGGACAATTGAAACAAAACCAGGCTATGTCAAATAATTGGACTTAATTTTCGCGGGCATTGACAAAGTGGCATAAATATTCCTCCAGCAAGAAATTGAATCTCTTTGTTTGGCCATCAGTTTGCAGGTGTTAACTTGAGGATATGTTCATGCTCGCCCCCATGAAAGCAAACAATTCGGTAAAAAATGTGTCAATAAATATGCTATCTTTGTCGCAAACAATACTCATTGGAACTCCCCACAACTTCACTATATGTCTGAAGAATAGTTGGGTTTTCAACTCAGTGGAAAATTTCTTTGAAGTGGGTATAATGGTGGCATATTTTGAGAACAAGTCAATGATAACCAAGATTGCCTCATGATCTTCCACCTTCGGAAGATGGAAGATAAAATCCATGAATACACTTTCCCCTGGTCCGGTTGGTATAGGTCGTGGCTCGAGGAGCCCAGAAATTTTTGCTTTCTCAACCTTGAATTGTTGGCAGATAAGACAAGTCTTGGTATACTGCATGACGTCGTCTCTCATATTGGGCCAAAAATAGCCCTTCTTCAATAATGCATAAGTTCTCTGCCAATCCAGGTGATTGGCCCACAAGGTATCATAGCACTCGTGTGACAATTTCTTCCTTAAGTCTCCCATTTTGGGAACATACAATCAATTCACTTTTGTCGACAACAAATCTCCTTCAACCCATAACTCTTTAGCTAGAGCAATGACAACATGGGTAGAGGAGTCCTTTCGTAAGAACTCTTTGATGATGTCGCGCATTGACCTGTCAATCTTACTTGCGCGAATGTGGGTTAACATGCACCGGTTCACATGCTCTCCTTTTCAACTCAGAGCGTCGGCTGCTTGATTACTTGTCCCATTCTTGTGTTCAAACTTAAAATCAAATTAAGCTAGGACTTCTTGCCATCATGCTGCTTAGAAGTCAACTTAAGTTGTTCGAAGAAGTGACATATGTCATTGCCATCGCGCCTGCTTATCGGTCTTCACTATGAAAGAAGACTCCAATAGATTGTCTCCAGGCCCTCAGAGAATGGACCACGACCGGTGTTTCCTTCTTAGAGACTGTATATCTTCTCTTGCCATTGCACTTGCTTAGAAGTCAACTTAAGCTATTCGAAGAAGTGACAGATGTCGTTATTATCGGACTTCACTACGAAATAAGACTTTAATAGATTGCTTTCAGGCTTTCAGACAATGGACCATGACCGATATTTCCTTATCAGTGCATCATTTTCATATAACTCATGAAAAACACCCACTACACAAAAATTAAACCAAATTGAATGCTTAAATGATGCTTTGATACCAATTGTAGGAGTATATCAGCATGTAGCAGAAGCAACAAGGATCAATAAGCATTCTAATTCATTAATTTTGGCTGTAAATAAAGCATTCTCATACAATAATAAGAGGGTTTTAAGTCATACATTTGTAGAACCTCTTGAATCTCGAATTCAGCTACAAATCAGATGGAACATGAGACATGTGCAGCAGAATTAGGATCTAATTACACTCTAATTGCTCTTAAATTAAAGGAAATAAGCATGCATCATGAAGGGAAAAACAGGGAATTAAAAGTGTAGGATACTACCTTTGAAGCTCCCGAAAACTGCTTTTCCTCATTGAATCTCGATCCAAACTCTTTCGGACCACCACTAGAGTTGACCTACTATCCTCTGGACTCAGAACCGAGTTGTGGGACCCGATGGATGAAGAAAACCGAGAGAGAGAAAAGAGATGGAAAATAAGATGGAATTTGGGTAGGTTTGGGTTTTTCTCTTTTTTTCAAAGTTGTGATTTTTCTAGCCCAAATATGAAAACCAATTTCCAAAATTGCAAAAACTCTTTTCATTCAAAATGAAAGCCCAATTTATAGAAAAATCCATGCAACAATTGCATGAACTAAATGCATAAAAAACCCAACACCTATATTCCACTATCTTAGTGGGCTTAATGTCTCCACTATAAGCCAACACCTAGCCCACTATTTTGTTAGTGGAATTATCCAACAAAAGTTTGGATTTTCCCACTAACTATAGTCAAAGGGCAAAATAGTCATTTGGTCAAAGTCAAACTTTGACCAAAAAGTCAACATTTTGACTTTTTATGATTTTTCCCGTGTTGACTAATTTTGACCTCTCGAGCATGAATCCGCATTCATTTTCTCGAAATTCAAATCAAATTTGAATATAAGGTCGGTCAAAGTTTGATTTTTCAAAGTCAAAAATCAACTCTTTGACTTTTTACATCTTTGACCATTTCCATCATTTCCGAGCTTCCGAATATGAACATTTTCATATTCTTGACATTTAAATCACATTTAAATATTAAAGCTGTATCTCTAAGCTGAAAAACCCGACCACTATATCACATATACTTGTCGGTTTCTCTCTCTACATAATTCGAACAATTCGAATTATTCTATCATACTGTTCTAAGTTTATTCCATATGAGCTAGTAAGGGAACCTAGTGGACCTATTGATCATGGGCTCCAACGATCCGAGATTAGCTAGCTAAACTCTTTAGACGGAGCTAATCAACATTCGTTAACTAACGGGTCATTCCACTAAAGTCCCCTAGTTGCACTCCCCTCACTATAGATATATTTGTGTCCATTTGATATAACCATGATTAGTAAGTTAATCCTTCACAGGTTGTTCGTAATCTCGGCTGGGTCATAAAAACCGTTTTACCCCCAAGACTACATCTTGTTCCTTAAGTTCTTCTGATCCTCTAATGAACAATTGGTTTAAGGTCCAACCTATAAACCGAATCCCTCTCGGGCCAAGGAGAGGATGGGGCTCCTTGTTCAAGACCTGGATTCAGTACTAAAGGGAACAACCTATCTACTATCCCTATAATGGGTAGGAGTGAATTCCTTCTTACACCCAATATTCCCAACTATCCACCCGATCTTACCCCTGAAATGGGAGGCTTATTGGGCCAGCGATATTGAGCTGCCCTCACCTATGCAGATCTAAGGATAATTCTGAGTGAACAGGAGTTCATAGTTAGCTCAGGATTAAGATTAAGTTACCTAGGTCATCAATTAACGAAATATTCAGTTTTATACATAAAACGGCATTTAGAACGTAAAAAGTGACTATTTCATGGTTCAGTCTTATGTAAACTATTTACATAGGATGCCCCCACTCACATATCTCTATATGAACGATTCGGGATCACATCGTTTGTACTAAGTACAAAGTGGGCCGCATCCATAGTGTCCCTAGAATAAGATGCCCAACCTTATTCATATACTATAGACCATTTTGGCTATATATTTGAACTTGATCCATCTTTATGTCACTACATAAAGTTCAAACTACATTAAATAGCCTCAGGACCTTAGTTTATTGGATTCAAGATTACAATTTCAATAACAACTTTATCAAAAAACAAAACAGAACATGTTTATTAATTTACAAACTACGAGTTTTAGGACATAAAATCCAACAAAATCTTCTCCAAATCTTCTTGTGAACCACCTCAAGGTCTTCCCTACTATTCTCTTGGAGCCTTAGATTGAGTTGTGGGACTTAAAATAAGCTTGAATGAAGGAAATTTGGAGAAGAAACTCACTAATGCAACTTAAAGAACACTTCTTCAACCTTATATGTTTTAAACAAAACTTCAGCAAGTTCATTAGCTTTTGCATGCATGATTTCCATTTCAATCTTCTCTATTTATTGTAGGACAATCATGCAATGAAGAAGGTTGCATGAAGGGCACCTCATGCCTGGAAGATTGAATCAAGAAATGGTGGGAAATTGAGTGAGCTACTAGATGAAGGTGAGTGGAGTTTTTCAGCTTTTCACAAATTTGTGTTTTTCCAATTTTTCTAATTTCAAAACTAAAAATTTTATTAATTTTACAAAATTAATTTCATAAATTAACTTTCTAATAAAATTAATAATAATTAAATAAATAATTTAATTAATTCTAATTAATTTAAAATCAAATATTAAATTAATTTTACACAAATTCCACCTTCGTGAATCCTTATTCATAAATTTAATATTTAAATCATATTTAAATATTAATTAATTCTCCAATTCCGTGTAATTCCAAAATTAAACGCGTAATTATATCACATATAATTACTAATTCCCTTAAGTCTAATTTGAACGTTTCACATTAACTTATCACACTACTCTAAGGCTAATCCATTTACGAGCTAGTAAGGGGACCTCGTGGACCTACAGATCATAGGCTCCAACGATTCGAGATTAATTGGCTAAACTTTTTACACCGAATTAACCTCCATTCGTTAACTAATGGGTCACTCCACTAAAGCCCATAGTTGCACTCCCCTCAGTAGAGATATATTATGTCCACTCGATATAACCATGATTTGTAAGTTAACACTTCATAGGTTATTCATAATAACGGTTGGGTCAAATGTCTGTTTTACCCTCGAGATTACCTCTTGTTCCTTAAGTCTCACTGATCCTCTAATGAACAATTGGTTTGTGATCTGATAAAAATCGAGTCTCTCTCAGGCCAATGAGAGGGTGTGGCCCTTTTTTCAAGACCCGGAATCAGCACTTAAGGGAACAACCTCTCTTCTATCCCTGAAAGCGGGTAGGAGTGAATTCCATCTTGCACCCTATGTCTGTAGCTATCTACCTGGTCTTATCCCTGAAATGGAGGTTTATTGAGCCGATGCTGTGTAGCCAATCCTCACCTATGCAAATCTAAGGATAATCTCGAATAAACTGGAGTTCATAGTTAGTTCAGGATTAAGGTCAAGTTACCCAGGCCATCTCTTTGAAATAGTCAGTCTCAAACAGTAGACAACGTTATAAAGTAAGAGTGACTGATTTCATGGTCCGATCTTGTATAAACCCATTGCACAGGATGCCTCCACTCCTCATGTCATAACATGTACGAATTAGGATCACATCGTCTGTAGCACTTTACAATTCCTTGTAACAACTATAGAGTGGGACACATCCCATAGTGTTACCAGAATAAGGCACCCAACCTCATTCATATACTATAGATCATTTTGACTATTTACTCAAACCTGATCCACTTTTATGTCTCTACATAAAGTTCAAGTACTCATGTAATAGTCATAGCTCTTTTAGTTTATTGGATTTCTAAAACGAAATAAGCAATTCATATATTAACAACAACTTATTGAATTTTTAGAATAAGTTTTATTATTTACAAACCACGAGTTTTAGGACATAAAACCCAGAAAACTCCCACTTGGACTAAAACTCCTGGGGGTAACTTATATATTCGGTTATATAAAACCAAGTTTTTGAGTTTTATTGAGAAATACAATAAACTAGGGCATTCTGTACCCATGGTTTACCATTTGGTATCCCATACCCAGCTTTTCTCCCACTTTCCCTAGGTTATTCATTTGGTATTTCTAGTCTTACTAGGTGATTCTCTAACACTTTAACCAAGAGAATCATTGTAAACATGTTAGTGTACAATAGATTTCTTATTAAACTATATGGGGAATGCATCTTATTCTCACAACCCTTATTTCTCAATAATTGCTAGGAAGTCATACTGTCCTCCCACTACATCGAGGTACTCTCAACTCTTTGAGTAAGATGCATCTAACTTGTCTAAACGATGCATCTAACTTCTCTAAACAACTCTTGTTTGCAGTATTAATACAATAACTCTTTATTGATATATGTAAGCTTTTTATGGAAACAAATAATACAAGGTGATCTTGAACAATATTCCAATAATTGAAATGATGTTGAGAAAACAATCTAAGGTAACTAGAAAGTTTGTCACTGGATTTCATGTTCTATCAAATAGACCTAGCAATCTTAAACTTTCTATACTTTTGATCCAATCAGAACATTTCAGTTTTATTTTACTAACAAGTTTTGTACACTCTAAACTTTTCAAGTGTTCTAAACTTATCACTTAGGTTAAATAACTACTTGCCTTAATTGATTTCTAGTCGTTTTAAATATCTGAATATTTACAAATGGATTTTAACTAGGTTGGTTCTTAACAGAAATTGCTATGCGATAAAACAAACATAATTTTCACAAATGAACATTTCATTCACAACAAATATATACAATTTGTTCTTTTACATACAAGATAAACTAACTTTTATTACAATAACAAAAGCTGGTAAGATTATCTTTAGATAGCAACATCTTCTACTAGTCAATCTGAGGACAACTAGCAATCTTCAAGAACTAATTTGTCTGTTTTGCTTTCTCTGATCTCTTCTCTGCAAGGTATTAAGGGAATTTTCTTTTCCAGTGCCCATCCTCGTTATAGTGGAAATACTTTCCTTTGTCTGCAGTGTTAGCCTTGCCTTTTCTACCAACGGTTTTCTTCTTCACCTTGCCTTTTCTACCAATAGTTTTCTTCTTCCCTTTCCCTTTACTCTTTTTAACAGGAATACTCTTATTCTGTGAAGAGGAAGCAATATCAGGCTTTTTGGAGGACGTTCCTCTCTTCTCAGCGGTAGTAACGTGTACTTTCAGTTCCTGACCTTTAGCTCTTATCATAGTTTGGTAAGCTTGTAGCTCATTTAGAAGAGTAGTCAAGCTGTATTCGATTTTATTCATAAGCGCGTTCGTGCATAACTGCTGAAAACTCTTCAGAAGAGATTTTAGAATAAAATCGACTTGACTTCTCTCATCAATGAAAACCCCATTTACTTCCGCCACATTGAAATGGACCATCATGTCCAGGACATATTCTCTAACAGAGGCCCCTTCTTTCATTCGGTAGTTGTAAACATATTTAATAGCATCAGGCCTTAGGGGCAAGGACGGTTGTTTGAACATCCCTCGTAGAGATTCCATAATCTCTTTGGCAGTACCTATAATCTCATGTTTCTTCGCCAAAACATCAAATATGCTAGCGAGGATATAGGCACGAGCTTTGTCATTCACTCTGATCCATCTATCATACGCATCCCAAACAGTTCAATTTGCGTTAGAGCTTGGAATAGGAGGAAAATCCTCCGTTAAGATGAATCATAAATCGTTATTTAGATTTGATTTCCAAGTTGCATAATTATCCCCAATCAGTTTATCAGATGCCAACAATTGTACTATTGCACTTCTCATTCTGAAAAATATAAACAAATTTTATAAGAGAATTGCTTTTAAACCCAATCAATTTTTAGCAAAGTAATAATATACTCAAGATTATTTTAGCAATGATACTACAACAAGACATTCTTGACTAAATACTATCTCTAGAATAACTCATATTCTGATAGTTATTTAGCTACCATTTTTGGTCAGAAATTACTAACTCTTTAATAATTATGTAAGTGTAAACCTCTGTTTTCATACCTCAAAAGTCTGATCCCAACGATGCTCCCGAAGTTGGAAAGTCAAAGTTGAAATCGACTTTAGAAATTCTATCCATTTCTGAAGTTTGAGTTGTTCCGAATCCTATGTTAAAACCCTCCGAGGGGATAGCCGTCGTTAAATGACCATCGAGGCCGACTTAAAGGTGACAAGCAGGCGCAACATACGAATCTTAGGGTTCAAACCAATAAAAGAGATAGTAGGATATGTTGACACATATCCTTCACTCACTTACTATGAACTACTTCCCTCATTCGCTTTGATCTTGACCACGTGATAAACACTTTCCAAATGGAGCAGTCGAGGTATAATCAACACGACGTGTTGCACGATCTCATAGTGGGAATTATCTAAGGACGTGAGAATTGAAATCAATATATCGTATATTTGATTTTCCATTGAATAGCTTCCCCTCATTCACCATGATCAATTCATGCAAACACTTTCCGAATGGAGTAGTCGTGGTATAATCAGAGTGAAGTGTCGCATGAACGTTTCGGTGTGAACATCTTTAGAATGTGAAAATTTTAAAATCAAAATATCACAATTGATTTCAAGGCAAACAACTTCCCCCATTCACCTAAATCTCGATTCATGTAACCACTTTTTGGATGGAGCAGTTGAGGTATAATCGACACGAAGTGCCACATGAATTTCGATCGTGAACTTCTTAGGGGCGTGAGAGCTAAAATAATCATATCATATATGTTTATTAATCTCCCACTGAAGGTTCTAACATATTAGATATATTATTTGATGTTTACTAAAGTGTGCTAATAGCATATTATTTGATGTTTACTAAAGTGTGCTAATAGCATATTATTTATGTTTACTAAACTCCCACTGAAGTGTTCTATCGATTAAACGGGGTATTCGTTTCTTAGGTTTGTTTCGGCTAATTAAACAACCTAAGTTTTTAAATGTTTATCCAAGTATAACGTTTATAATTGGATTTAACTTTATGATGTCTAGATGATAAAACAGTTTTAAAACCTCACATCGCTCACATATTGCTCATAAAACTAGTTGACAACGTTCAATAATTTGGCCATAATCACCAGGTAGGAGGTGTTCCGTAGACCATCAACTTAAATACCTCCAGCCTTCGACAGGATTATATACCGGTTGAGTTTATAACTCGAGTTTTATAAGTTTAACAACCTATTTTAACTATTAAAACGAGTGGTTAACTTACATGAGCATGCAACTGTTCTTTGTTATGGATTTTAAATGTATAACCCAATTTTATAACAGCTTATAAAATTTTAGACATGCTAAACATCCACAACATACATCAAAGGCATTCAATATTTAATATAACATTTATATTAAATAAAAGAAACCCTAAACATGCATACTATATATTATAACACTTTATAACATACTTTCAATGCATGTAACATGCTTCCTATGGTGAGATTTTAAATCTACATGGCATACTATATGCACATTCAAGATTTATTTCATTATAACATACATCACATGTACAAATAATTAAATACATACTGATATGGTTTTAGTTTTGGCATTTTCAAGTAAACAAAGGCCTAATTATTACAAAAACAGCAAAAAACAGCTCCAAACCACTTTTCGACCGCTTGAACCGCTTCAAACCGCTCCCGGACCGCTCGAACCGCTTCTGGACCGCTCGAACTGCTTCAAAACCAAACCCATATAGCTTGAACCGGATGTGAAACACCTGAAATGGACTAGCCAAAGCCCTTTTTAAAGCTGAACCAGATCAGGTTTGAAGAAAATCGATCAAATCGGTCAATCCTTGATGGTTAAAACTCGGTCAGCGGTTCAATACTCGTCAAATTGGTTTAAGATCTTGCTGCTGAACCGGAATCTCACTCACTCGATCAAAATATCGCTTGGAAAAATCTCACTCTCGCTTGTTGGTTTCGTTGAAACTCACTACTCGACGGCTGGAAGTTGAACTTGCTTCTCGCTCCTCGTTGCAGGCTACTCAATCCTCGCTCAACTATGAGCAGTGTTGCGACACTCAATGGAAGCATTGAAATGCTGCCTGGACAGAAGCTTGCGATCTGGTTTTTGCAACTTGGCCTTGTTCACTTTTTTCTTCAATTACAACTTAATTTCAACTCTAATGACTCCAAATAAATTACAGACTCTTGAGCACACATATAAGCTCATCAAATAAGAGCCAATTACAAATTTAATCAAGGAATCCAAGAGAATTTAAATGCCAACACTCAAAAAACCATTACAGTGCACCATTTTCATATAACTCAAGAAAAAACACCCACCACACCAAAATTAAACCAAATTGAATGCTTAAATGATGCTCTGATACCAATTGTAGGAGTATATCAGCATGTAGAAGAAAGCAACAAGGATCAATTTGAAGGAACTCTTGTACAATAGTACCTTTGAGCGGAAGCGGATCTTTCCAAAACATTGTGACAAATTACCTCATTTACATTCAAACAAACAGATATGCATCAAACCATTAAATTACCGACATGATTTAAGAATAACAAACATGAGAACAAGAAAACTTACCAGTTAAAGACTCTTTCTTCTCGACAAATCTCGTTCTCTCTACGAACGGATGCTCTCGCTCTCGTTGGAATGGCAAGCTATCGTTCAGCAAAAAACCGGTCGTCTACCACGAATGGCCTCCACACGAAAGACGACTTTGGGATGACACCACCACTTGGAACCCTTAGTATTCTCGGTGTGAGAATCCAAAGAGTGGGCTCTGTTCGAATTTGGTAGTGGTGAGGAGGAATGAAGATTGTATACAACGATCAAGCAAGTGGAAGAAAGGTGAGTCTATCGTATAGACAAAATGCTTGATCGTTTATGTGAAGTACACGATTGTGTAGGAAAAGGCCAGCGATCGTCTATACGATCATTTAGTAAGAGCTCAGGCGCTAAGCGATCGTTTAGTATAAGGTAAACGATCGTTTAGAAAGAAGCACGTGCGTATAAGCGATTGTCTAGTAAACTCGAGCTATTGTATAGTCTCTGATTTACTAAGCAATAGGCAACAAACACCTTTGTGAGCAATTAACCATATTCCTTGCAAAATGAAAACAATTTTCATTTTATTCTTTAGTTACGAAAACCGAATGGAACTTCCTACTAACGCATGATTACGGAGAAAATGGCGGCCAATTATCCTATAATTGTCCAATTAAAAAAAAAGTAATAAATATAATCATATTATATTCAATAATCTATAGTTTAATATCATATATCAACCATAGTGTTTTCTCCTCCACTAGATATAAATCATATTTATATCCATTTTCCTCAAAATTAATGTATCTCATACATAAAGTCAATTATATCATATATAATCGAACTTCTTCTTATCAATTTGAACATTTCAAACTGATCCAAAAACTAATTCTCAACTTGAATCCATTGAGTTACCAAGGAGACCTTATGAACCTATGGCTCGAAGCTTCAACGATACATGAATAGCTGACTAAACTCTTTAGCCACGAGATCCACCATTCGTTAACTGTTAGGCATTCCACTAAAGACTGACAACTGAACTCTCCTTACCACAGATATATTTCCGTGTCCATCGGATATAACCAATCAGGCAATCATCAGTACGATAACCCTTCATAGATGCACGTAAGTACAGTTAGGCTAATTTACCGTTTTGCCCCAGTAGTTACATCTAACTCCTTTAAATACCACTGATCCCTCAGTCCTACTATGTGTAGAAACCTCTTGGGCCAGGAGAAGGTATGTGGCATCACATCGTTCAAGCCCCGAAATCAGCCCTTAAGGGAGCAATTTATCTAATTACCCCTACTTCGGAGAAGGAGTGAATTTCATCTTGTGTAGTTGAGTTCCCAGCTCCCGAATCAGACGAATCCCCAAAGTAGTAGGTTTAAATCGGTGACCTAGCCACTTGCACCCATGCAAATCAAAGGACCACCCTTAATGGCAGGAGTTTCCAACTCATTCAGGATTGAGGTCATGTTACCTATGGTCATCCTAGCGAAGTGAAGTCTCTGTTGTGAACGACGTTATATAACGAGACGTTAACACTTCGTGGTCAAGTCTTCTACAAACTCTTTGTATAGGACTCCCCCGCTCACATGTCCCCACATAAATGATTAGGATCAGACAGTCTGTAGCAATTCACAACACTTGTAACTATTTTACAAAGCGAGTCGCATTCGTAGCGTTACCAGGATAAGGTTTCCCTCCTATATCCCTATATTACAGACTATTTTGGTTATCACTTAAGACATGATCCACTTCTATGTCACCATATACATGCTTAAGTTACATAATGACAACAAAGGATTTTAGTTTATTGGTTTGTGGTAAAGCAAATAAAACATCCAATGTTCAAAGTCAAGTAGTGAAGAAAATATCATATATTATACATCACAAGCGTTCATACAAAATGTGTTTACAAACTATAGGACACAAGACCTTAGGGCATCATCCCCAACACAATAAGTATTTTAATTCATTAATTTTGGTTGTAAATAAAACATTCTCATACAATAATAAGAGGGTTTTAAGTCATGCCTTTGTAGAACCTCTTGAATCTCGTATTCAGCTGCAAATCTTCTCCAAATCTTCTTGTAAACCACCTTAAGGTCTTCCCTACTATTCTCTTGGAGCCTTAGATTGAGTTGTGGGACTCAAAATATGCTTGAATGAAGGGAATTTGGAGAAGAAGCTCACTGATGCAACTTGAAAAACACTTCTTCAACCTTACAAGTTTTCAACAAAACCTCAGCAAGTTCATCATCTTTTGCATGCCCGATTTCCACTTTAATGTTCTCTATTTATTGCAGGACAATCATGCAATGAAGAAGGCTTCATGGAGAGCACCACACGCCTGAAAGATTGAATCAAGAAATGGTGGGAAATTGAGTGAGCTACTTGATGAAGGTGAGTGAAGTTTTCCAACTTTTCACAAATTTGTGTTTTTCCAATTTTTCTAATTTCAAAATGATTTCTAAAATAAATTTGATTTTCATAACTAAAAACTTTATTAATTTTACAAAATTAATTTCATAAATTAATTTTCTAATAAAATTAATAATAAATAAATAATTTAATTAATTCTAATTATTTAAAATCAAATATTAAATTAATTTTACACAAATTCCACCTTCATGAATCCTTATTCATGAACTTAATATTTAAATCATATTTAAATATTAATTAATTCTCCAATTTCGTTTAATTCCAAAATTAAACGCGTAATTATATCACATATAATTACTAATTTCCTTAAGTATAATTTGAACGTTTCAAATTAACTTATCACACTACTCTAAGACTAATCCATTTACGAGCTAGTAGGGAGACCTCGTGGACCTACAGATCATAGGCTCCAACGATCCGAGATTAATTGGCTAAACTCTTTACACCGAATTAACCCCCATTCGTTAACTGATGGGTCACTCTACTAAAACCCATAGTTGCACTCCCCTCACTGTATATATATTATGTCCACTCGATATAACCATGATTAGTAAGTTAACCCTTCATAGGTTATTCGTAATAACGATTGGGTCAAATATCTATTTTACCCTCGAGATTAGCTCTTGTTTCTTAAGTCTCACTGAGCCTCTAATGAACAATTCGTTTGTGATTCGATAGAAATCGAGTCTCTCTCAGGCCAATGAGAGGGTGGGGCCCTTTTTCCAAGACCCGGAGCCAGCACTTAAGGGAACAACCTCTTTTCTATCCTTGAAAGCGGGTAGGACTGAATTCCATCTTGCACCCTATGTCTACAACTATCTACCCGGTCTTACCCCTGAAATGGAGGTTTATTAAGCCGGTGCTGTTTGATGTTAGCTGCGACTACCATGGGGTTGTTGCTTGTAATGATTATACACTTGCCAAGAGCATGGGATGACATTATGTTTCAAGGAGAAACTCCATTCTGAGCATAATGTCAAAGTCATCCACGCGCACAGCAACAAAATCAACATTTCTAGATCACTCGTCCGTTTTTAGAGATACCCTTTTTGATATCCTCACAACAAGTAGGGCTTCAGAGTTAACAACTTTCATCTTGCTTGTGTTTTTTTCGATCTTCAATCCCAGGCGTTGAGCCTATAATAGTCCAAATTCCAACAAATTTCATTTATTTATCTTGAAGTATTCGGGCTTGAATTACAAATTTTAGAGATTTAGAATTTGTTAGTTTAGTTAAATCAATTTAAATTAATATTGGTAAAAGACGTGGATTTAATTCAAGTATTGAGGATTGAATTTAATTTTGATTTTGGAATGGGTGGACATCATTTGGGATTTAATTGGAGTATTGGCGGAGATTTAATTCCTTTTGGAATTTGATTTGTTGGGGTTAAAGTGACGATTTTTTTTTATGAAGGTTTTGGGGGAAAAGAAATTTTTATGTTTTCATATTTTGGTTTAGGGAAAATGGGGGGAAATTAAGGTTTTAAAGAGATTTTATTTATATATTAGGGTTTCCTCGATTTACGTGCAAAAGTAAAGAAGAAAGATGAAGAAAATAAAAAATGGATTTTTTTCCTTTCTTCTTTGCTGTCCAACGTTGTTGGAGTCTGATTGTGGTAAGCTTTTGGGTAAGAACTATAGTCACGAACTAGCCATTCCTTTGGTAAATTATTTTGGGTTGATTGCCTGGATTGATGGATGAATTGGACCCTAATGGTTGAAGTGGAATTTGGATTTTGCCGTAGGTTTTGATTTGAGTATCAGTATTGATTGATTGTTTGGAAGCATTACTTGGGCATAAATCGAGGTAAGCTACTTACTGCCAATTCGCCCTCGAACCTAAATGGTGTTAAATATGTGGTTTATTCTGTATGCTGGATTGAAATGCTATGACTTACTGTGTTGGGTTGTTAAGGTGTGATAGGGGTTTATGTTTATGCCATGGAAATTATGATGACATGTGATTGATGTGGTGTTCGAATGACGGATGGACCTTGTGATTGTTCTGAAAACCCCTAAGCATGATTTAAGTTTATGATTGTATGCTTATGACTATGTTAGACTGATAGTGACTGTTAATGTTTTTATCTGGCTATGCACATCGCATATTGTGAGCCTTTTAATGTTTTTATCTGGTTATGCACATCGCATAATGTTTTTAATGTTTGCATCTATGTTTCGGTGCTCCTTTGGGATCACTGCTCATGCTTATGATTGTGCCCCTCTAAGGTCACTACTTACGAAAGGGTGCCTTTAGGTTTGCCCCTTATGCTCATGCCTATGCATATGCCTACGATGTGTACTGTGCACTCGAGTCCCGATAGGAAGACTAATAGATCACCTAGTGGTCCCATTATGGCTTGCTTACTGGGTATATTTATACTTATTCTTTCCTCTATATGTGTTTTATGTAAAGGAAAATACCAGATGGTGAATGACAGGAAGAACCCGTGGCCTGATCATTGGGACTTGGCCTTGCTTTCACACTTAGGTTTTCTTTTAGTTAGACATGATTTGGTTAGGATCTAGTATTTTAAACTCTTGGTTATTTCATTTATTCATTTGTTAATTTGTTTCTCGCTTGATTTATTCTAAATTTGGGTCAGGGGTACCCTGAACAGTGTTTTTTTTATTTTATTTTTTTTATGAATCAACTATTTCAGAGCTTTATTCAATGGAAGAAAAGTTTTATCTCTTTAAATTAAATTCTTCAAGAAATACATTGTCAAACTTATGCGTGCATATAATAGCGTCTTAGAAATGTTTTAGAAAGTTGGGTCGTTACGGGGCCTCCTACTCCGAAATGAAGTTATGAGTTGCCTCTGAATCTACTATGGTGCCTTTTGCAGGTTTGGAGCTGATGACTACCTTAATGACCATAAGTCCCCTTTTTGAAGCATCTTTGTGACATGAGGCTTTCTTCTGGATTTTTGACAAGAATTTTAATGCTCCCATTTGAGGAGTTTCCCCATCTTCTTCTTCCTTTCAGCTCCAGGTTCTGCCTCTGTTTCATTACTATATTATACTGAGGCTTGTAAGGTTGTCAAGGTAGCTCGATGCAGGCACTCTACAACTCGATGAGGGCTCCTTGCACATAAAGCAAGAGATAGGGCTTTGTTGATTTGGTTTTGCTTGATAGAACATTCGAGAGGGGCCTACACCCGTGGTTTGTGGTTTCTTGTTATTCACAAAGTTCTTAAAGGGATTAGGCTTGGGAGCCTTATTCTCTTGATTTAGTGGTTGTACATTTTTCTTTTGGGGAGCTTGTTCATCATTATAGTCAAGTAATCTCTCCGCAGTGGCCAGGGTAGAAGCAAGATGCTGAACTTTCTATTGGTATAATTTAGTTCTCGCCCATGGCTTTAGTCCTTCAACAAAGTTGAACACTTTATCCTTCTCAAACATGTCCCTGATGTCTACATGATAGTTGAGAATTTTTTCACGTAGTCCTTAGTGGTCCCTGTGTGTTTAAGTTCTCATGGTTTCCTCCTTGCAATAAATTTGATGTTCTTGGGGAAGAACTGAGTCGTTAGTTCTTTCTTGAGATCTTCCCATTTATCAGTGGTGCTTCTGAATATCATTCAGTTTGGACCTTTGCCACAACTTTGCATCATCAGACAAATGCATAGAGGCCAACGTCACCTTTGTTTCTTTGATGACGGTTCCACTTGCTTTGAAATACTATTCCATGTCAAAGATGAAATTCTCAAGCTCCTTAACATCATGGTTCCCACTGAAAGCGTTGGGCTCCGAGATCTTGAATTTTCTCAATGTTGGGGTTGATGCCCAAAACTCTCGTTGGGTCCTGTAGTTTGTAAACACCTGTATTGAACAAACGCTTGTGATGTAATAATATGAGATATTTTCTTCACTATTGTCTATGAAACATGATATGTTTTATTTGCATTTACCACAAACTAATAAACTAAGATCCTTGGTTGTCATTGTAACTTAAGCATGTATGTGGAGACATACAAGTGGATCACGCCTTAAGTGATAACCAAAATGGTATGTAGTATATGGATATAGGAGGGAAACCTTATCTTGGTGACACTATGGATGCGACCTGCTTTGTCGATATTTACAAGTGTTGTAACATGCTACAGATGGTTTGATTCTGATCATTCATGTGGAGACATGTGAGTGGGGATGTCCTATACAAAGGAGTTTGTATAAGATCGGATCACGAAATGTTTAGTCTCGTTATATAACGTCGTTCATGAACGAGACTTCACTTCACTAGGATGACCATAGGTAACATGACCTTAATCCTGATTGAGTTGGGAACTCTTGCCTTTGAGGGCGGTCCTTTGATTTGCATAGGTGCGAGTGGCCAAATCGCTGACTCAAACCTACCACTTTGGGGATTCGTCTGATTAGGGAGCTAGGAACTCAGCTACAGAACATGGAATTCACTCCTTCCCTAAAGTAGGGGTAAGTAGATAGATTACTCCCTTAAGGGCTAATTTCGGGGCTTGAACGATGTGGTGCCACACACCTTCTCAATGCCCGACAGGTGTCCACTCATAGTAGGATTATGATGTATTGTTCATTAGAGGAATCAGTGGTACTTAAAAAGTTAGATGTAACTATAAGGGCAAAACGGTAAACTGGTTCAGTTGTACTTACGAGCATCTGTGAAAGGTGATCGTACTTTGACTGGTTATATCCGATGGACACAGAAATATATCTGTGGTAAGAATAGTGCAGCTGTCGGTCTTTAGTGGAGTGCCCAGTAGTTAACGGAAGGAAGATCTCGTGGCTAAAGAGTTTAGTCAGCTATTCACGTACGATTGGTGCTTTAAACTACAGGTCCATAAGGTCCTCTTGGTAACTCAATGGATTCAAGTTGAGAATTAGTTTTTGGGTCAGTTTGAAATGTTCAAATGGACAAGAGGGATTTTGATTATATATGATATGATTAAACTGGTTCAATTATATATGATATAGCTGACACGATGTATAAGATACATTAATTGGAGGAAAATGATATAAATATGATTTATATCAAGTAAAGGAGAAAAGAACTATGGTTTAAATGTTACATATGATGTGATATTAAAACTATAGGTTATAAATATAATATGATAAGTAAATTATTATATTTATTTATTATTAAAACAATCATGAGACAATTGTTGGTGGTTTCTCCTTAACCGTGCGTGAAAGTAGAAGGTTGTATTCAATTTTCATAACTGAAGGATAAAATGAAAATTGTTTTCATTTTGTAAATCATTGCGTCATTTGAGTACACTGCCCATCGTTTAGCACACGAGAAACTACACGATAGCTTCAAGTGTTTTTCTAAACGATCGTATACACGTGCATTTGTTTAAACGATCGTGTAATATTTTACTGAACGATCGCATACCTGAGCGATATTCTCTAAACGATCATGTAAACGATCAAGTTGTTTTTCCTAAACGATCGTGTACCTGCTGTCTTTTACTAAACAATCAAGCACAAAGTCTATATGATAGATTCTATCCTCTCCCACTTGCTTGGTCGTTGAGTTCAATTATTGTTTCCTTCAAACCTCGACCAAATCCAACAGAGCCCACACCTCCTGGATTCTCACTCCGAGAATACCAAGGTCACTGAGTAGTGGTGTCCGAAAGGTTGCCTGTTCGTGGAGAAGGTTGTACGTGATTGACCAAACAATGCACTAGACGATTGCGTTAATGTTCGTAGCAACAGTGAAAGGTGCTGGTCTAAGACTCCATGAAAGCGAGAGAAAATTAGAAGAAGTGTTCTTCAAAGGTATGTCTCTCATTCCCTTTGTATTTATGTATGAAAGTATGACGCAATTTGTTCTGAAATGCATAACTAGTTTGTATGTTTTTGAATGCTTGTAATTCTGTCACAATGAATTTGGAACGATCTTGCTTCCGCTCATAGGTTCTCTTTGACAATAGTTCCTTCAATTGGTATTAGAGCCAGGTTTTGATATTCCAAATCCATTGATGCATAAGTGTTAAATATATTTGTGGATGTGGATTAATGGAGTTTCTGGGATGGTTGCCTTTGGTTGTTGAATTCTTTTACATTCAAAGTTAATTATAAGGGCCCCTGTGTTTTTGGGCATATTAACTTGCTATCGAGTCTGTAATTCTAGATGTTTGAGTTAGTGTGAGTCGCTCGTGATGAAGCTTCAAGGCAAGGAGTTACATTGTACTTCGAGGAAGAAGAAGACCAAGCATTGGTATGATCATGCAAACGATGGGGGGTAAGCGATCGTTGAGTCTAGGATACTCGACAGCAAGGTGACGCACGCGCCCTAAACGATTGTGTAGCTTAGCAAGCTTCATCACTTAGTCACTGACTACACGATCGTGTAGTAAAAGTTACTTAGCGCTTGTTCTATGGTCATCTAGACGATCGTGCTTCACAGCAACGTTGTCGTCTAAATGATTGTTTAAACTTGTGAGTTTAATATTAGTGCGCTAAACGATTGAGCAACCTTATGCTTCATCGCATTGTAAATGGTACTCGATCGTGATTACTCACTTGTTTTACTAAATGATCAGGAAGGCTTTGCCCGGGCTGTTCAAGACCCGGTTCACTTGAGAATCAGTTTGCTCGATGGATTTATGTACTAGATAGAATTTTAATTTCCAATTTTTTAAGGCTAATCATCCTGGTCCATTAGTCTTTGTTGAATGTACATGAGATGTATGTTTTATTATTTGTCATATAGTATGCTGTTGATTGTTCGTTTTGCGTTTGTCAATTGCGGCGGACGTAATGCCACCGCAAGAACTGATGACGTGTATAATATGCATTGCTTTTTCTTAATCACGCTTCTAGAATATATGCGATACTACGCTTTAAAATAATGTATGTGATGCTGCTGAGATGTGCTCGTAGTATGCGTTCATGTAGTATGTGCGTGTCACAAGTTTTCTTGCATTGGAACCAAGTATAATTCCACCGCAAGTTTCTTAGAGTGATCACATAGGGATTGCGATGCTAGATGCGATATTGATGTGATATATATGCGACCGAAAACAAAATAATAATGTGTTGTGTTTGAAAAGTAAAATGCGGCGACAAACAAATAAATGAATAAATATGAAGTTGTGCAAGTGTATGAGGGAATGCGATGGCAAGTTTTGTGAAAAGTATCAGAAAGAGAATGGGTTGGGGGAAAGGACATCACAAGTTTGTCAATCCTGTTGAGGACGCAACTAAGGTTCCGCTTTCCCTTGGCTTACACCTCTTAGTGATCGTACGCATTCCCATATTTCTATGGTGAACAGGGATGAACGTTGCAAACGAAAGGTTGTTTCCATCTCTAGAAATACTTCTTGCTTTAGTTAACGCATTCTATCAACCTTCTTTCGAGAGGTGGATTATCATCTTCACTTCTGCTCTCATAGGTGAAGATGTCGTTGAGCACGCGTTGGCTAAACTTATCTGATTTCTTCAACATGGATTAACTTACTTGATTAATCGTTCCCCCTTACCCTGGAGGATTAGTTACACGTGGTGAGAAAAATGGACGATGAATGCATGGTGGTGAATAGAGAGATGAAGATAAACATGATAATGATATTATGGATAAAGATAAAGCGATTGTTACAGATAGATGGATGAAAGGTCAGAAATGAATAACAGTTGATAAATAGAAAGAAAAAACAAATAAGGATAGCGTATCAATGTCTTAACACAGATCCCGATCGGAGTTGTTTTGCTTATCGGCGTGTAGGAGGAGTAAGGTGGAGGACTTCCTTCTCAGGATAGTTCCCCAAGTAGAAATGATCCTTGCACAGAGCTTCTCTTCGGGATTGTGAATGAATTTTTGGCTCCCGAGACTTCCTTTCGAACTTGTCTCGTCTATCTCCCGGACTCTCTATGAATGTCTCTTTCTATGAATGTCTCTTCAGACCAGCCTCCTTTGTTTGGTGTTGATGCAGCTATTTATAGGCCTTAGCACTTCCTTCGTTAGTGGTCCCGCTCTGAAAAGCTACTTTTTCTGCTGAGGCTTGGTGGAAATGTCTGCTCTGCTCCACATTCAATTTGTTAGATCATACAATAGAAAAGCTGTATAATTTCAGAAATCCTCGCGAATGCATCGCTCTTTTTATCCACGATCTATCGACGCATGTGGTGCGAATGCATTGCTCTTTTTGTCCACGATCGATCATCACATGCGGTGCGAATACATTACTCTTTTTGTCCACGATCAATCGTCGCATGCGGTGTGAATGCGTCACTCTTTTTGTCCTCGAGCGATCGTCACATGCAATGATACCTGTTTCCTGCAAAGCAAAGACTTGGACATCCCTTTTTGCCATCACAATGGGGTCAGCGGGTGTGCTTCTGACATTTACAACTTTTGCATTTCTAAGTCAATTTCTATATGTTCGACGCAACTTTTTCCTTCTATTTGCTGCGTATTCTAAATAAGATGGTATAAATAACTTGTATTTCTATAAGTTATCATATGCCATATAGTTGAAATCCCACCTTAGGTTATGCATTGGTCATGTATCATCTCTATATTGTAAAAGTTATGATATAGTAGTTTGTATGACTTAAATTACATAAGAGCATGCTTATGCATCATATAATATAAGAGTTATATTTATACATGCATTAAGCATAGACATGTATCATCTTTATATTATAAGTGTTATAGTATAAGGGTTTATTGAAGCATGTTTGCTTAGTTCATTACCAAGTACATAAGAGTTATATATAGTAATGAATGGACGTTGCATGAAGCATGACACATAGGTTAAATTTATAAGAGTTACAAATACCTAGTTATGCATAGCAATGGGAATGGTTTTGGTTGTTTCTTTTATAAAAGTTATAAGGGAAATTAGAACTAAAATCGATAAGAAAGACATGCATGCAAACTTAGGCTTGAATCATGGTTTTAAAAGAGTTTTAAAACTTGGTGGAGATAAACCTAAGATCACGATTCTAATGAGATTGGCAACCTAAGGTTTAATCTTTTAATCAGTTTAATAGGAATAAATTGACTAATAAAAGATTAAATATGTAGCAAATCTATCTATAAGGGACCTTTTGTCTAAGGCGGATTTTGTCTAGGCTGGGGTACTTAAGCTGACAAAAACGGAACACCCCTACTTGGAAACCTATTTGGAAAGGTGAATTAGATAGATTTGATGCATACATGAAAATTTGAGGATAGTCTGTTAAAGAGTTGATGGGACTTGACTTGAACTTGTTTAATTTCACAGACAAAAGTTATTTTTTAGCAAATTAAACTAACTTAGATAAAACCAGTAGTCGGATGGTCTAAGTTAATGAACCCCTAGGTAGAACATTCAGTGGGAGGTACTTGAGATATATGATACTTCACTTAAACCTCTTCACTTTCTCCCTTTATGTTCACGCTGTGAGATCTATCCTCAGCCTCGTGACACCCTAGGAGTGTCCTCCTAAAGGATGGTGTTTGGGTAGGTAAATACCAATGAATGGAGAGAATGTTCATAGTAAGTGGGAGTGAAACATGTGACAACATATCCCACGGTCTCTCTCATTAGGTTAGGTAACGTTTCTGTGCATCACCTCGAGGCACCCTGAGAGTGTCCCCCTATAGGATGGCAGTTTTGCACGACTTTTTATTTGATCTCTTGTATAGAATAAGGTCACTTTAGTTTCTTGTCCTAATTTGCTTTTTCCCTACGGTGGGTGCATTAGTGCAGGACTCTAGGGCAAAAAATGATGGGTTACACTTACGCGACATTGTTAAAGGTTAACAGTTCTAGACCGAAAAATAGTGACTGTTAGGGTCATTTACAAGAGTTGATTCTGCCTAATGGTTGAGAGTGTCTCATCCTAGTGAAAGGGCATCTGATCACCCCACCGGTGACGTTTTTCCTGCCTCGTTGGGGCATCATTGCGAAATAGATGTCTTTTCACTTAGGGTACATGGAAACTATTTTACTAAAACTAAAATTGGTGTTAAAAGTGGTATTGCATACACTCATTAAGTTTGTTCGTTTTTCAACAACGTAATGGCTACAGTCACATTAGCTCTATTAAGCACCAAAAAACTGACTGGCGAAAAGTACGCTAGTTGGAAATACATGATCACTACTATATTAATCATCGATGACTTAAGGTTCGTCCTTATGGAGGAGTGTTCTCCTATTCCACTTCAGAACGCCACTCGAAATGTTCGAGAAGGCCCGAGCTTATATCTTTGCTAGTCTTAATGACATTTTGGCCAAGAAGCATGAGCATATGGTCTTTGCGCATGAGATCATGGAGTCCCTACACGGAATGTTTAGACAACCGTATGGACAGCTCAAGCATGAAGCTCTAAAATGCATCTTCAACTTCAAAATGGAGGAAGGAACCTCTGTTCATGAACATGTGTTCAACATGATATCCACTTCAATGTGGCGGAGATGAATGGGTCACACATCGATGAGGGCAGCCAGGTTAGCATAATTTTGCACTCATTGCCAAATAGCTTCCTGCATTTTGTCAGTAACGCGATACTGAACAAAGTTGACTATACCCTTACAACTCTCCTCAATGAGTTGCAGACATTCCAATCCTTGTTGAAAAGTAAGGAGAAGAATGAGGGGTGAGGCAAATGTTGCTTCATCTTCGAAGAAGTTCCATAAGGGTTCAACCTTAAGGACTAAGCCTGCACCTTCTACTTTTAACACTTCCAAGTGGAAGAAGAAGAAGGGTGGTAAGGGGAAGAGGAAGGCACCTATTAACCCATAGCCTGTCGCCTAGCGGGGTAAGCGACCAGTGCCGGTTGACAAGGGAAAGTGTTTCCATTGCAACCAGGATGGGCACTGGAAGTGGAATTGTCCTCGCTGGATAAAGGAGAAAAAGAAGGCTAAGGCCAAGGCAAAAAAAGGTAAATATGATTTACTGGTTTTGGAAACTTGTTTAGAAGGAGAATGATGATTCTGCCTAGATTATTGACTCTGGGGTCACTAATCATGTTTGTTCTTCTTTTCAAGGGATTAGATCCTAGCGGTAGCTTGAGGCTGGAGAGATGACAATACGAGTAGGCACCGTGTACGTCATCTTAGTTGTGGCAGTGGAAGGACTTCAGTTGACTTTACAGAAGAAGTTAATTATTTTGAATGTTGTGTATGTAGTTCCCGAATTAAAGCAGAACTTAATTTATGTAAAGTGTCTGATACAATGTAAATATACCCTTCATTTTGAATTGAATAAAGTGTTTATTCATAAAGATGGTATTGAAATTTAGTTAGCAAAACTGGAAAATAATTTGTATGTGCTAAGACCGTTAGCAACAAATTCCCTCCATGACATTGAGATGTTTAAAACTGGCGTAACTCAAAATAAAAGACTTAAGGTTTCTCCTAAGGAAAATGTCCAACTTTGGCATCTTCGATTAGGGCACGTCAATCTCAATAGGATTGAGAGGTTGGTGAAGAATGGATTTCTAAGCGAGCTAGAGGAAACTTCTTTACCGGTGTGCAAATCATGCCTTGAAGGCAAGATGACTAAAAGACCTTTTACTGGAAAAGGACATCAAGCCAAAAATCCTCTAGAGTTAGTGCATTCTGACTTTTATGATGAATGTGCGAGCCAGGGGAGGCTATGAGTATTTCATCACTTTTACTGATGATTACTCTAGGTATGGGTATGTTTATTTGATGCAACAGAAGTCTAAATCCTTTGAAAAGTTTAGAGAGTTCAAGGCTGAAGTAGTTGAAAATGCATAAGATAGACGAACTAAAACACTTCGATTGGATCGGGGTGGAGAGTTTTCGGATTCGGAGTTCCAAAACTATATGATAGAACATGGAATCATTTCCCAACTCTCAGCGTCAGGTACACCTAAGCAGAATGATGTAGTGGAAAGCAAACATAACCTTGTTGGACATGGATTGATCATGATGAATTACGCTTTCTTATCGGACTCGTTTTGGGGTTTTGCAGTGGAGACTGCAACTTATATCCTCAACTGTGCCCCTTCCAAGAGTGTTGCGAGAACACCTTTGGAGTTGTGGAACGGGTGTAAAGCTAGTTTGCGTCATTTCTGCATATGGGATTGCCCAGCACATGTGCTTGAGGCTAATCCTAAGAAATTGGAACCACGTTCGAGGTTATGCCTCTTTGTAGGCTACCTCAAAGGTACATGAGGGGGTTACTTTTATGATCCTAAAGAAAATATAGTGTTTATGTCGATGAATGCTACCTTCCTAGAGGAGGATCTTATGGGGGAGCACAGTCCACTTAGTAAGATCGTGTTAAGTGAACTTTCCAACAAAACTACTGAAACTTCAACAAGAGTCGTTGAAGGGCCTGCTCCATCAACAAGAGTTGTTGATGGAAGTTCATCTGGTAGGTCAGTTCCACCTCAACAGTTCAAGGAACCTCGACGTAATGGGAGGGTTGCGAACCCACCTATTAGCTATATGGGTTTCACTAAAATCCTGGCTATGGTAGCCGATGGCGAGGTTGAGGATCTGTTGTCTTATTAGAAGGCAATGAAGGATGTTGACCGAGATGAATGGGTTAAAGTCATGGATCTTGAGATGGAGTCAATGTACTTCAACTCAGTATGGGATCTTGTGGATCAACCTGATGGGGTAAAACTTATAGGTTGTAAATGGATATACAAGAGGAAACGGGGTGCCGATGGGAAGGTGCAAAGTTTCAAGGCAAGACTTGTGGTAAACGGTTATACCCAGGTGGAGGGAGTCGACTATGAGGAGACTTTCTCTCCTGTTGCCATGTTAAAGTCTATATGCATCCTCCTGTCCATTGCCTAATATTATGTCTATGAGATATGGAAAATGGACATTAAAACTGCTTTTCTGAGTAGTAATCTTGAAGAGACCATTTATATGGTGCAGCCTAAGGGATTCATCGCCAGAGGTCAAGAACAAAAAGTTTGCAAACTGAATCGGTCCATTTATGAGCTAAAACAAGTGTCTTGATCTTGGAACATTCGGTTTGATACTACGATCAAATTGTACGGCTTTGACCAAAACGTTGATGAGCTTGTGTCTACAAAAAAATCATCAACAGTTCAGTAGTTTTCCTAGTATTGTATGTAGATGATATCCTACTCATTGGGAATGATGTAGGTCTACTGACATCAGTTAAGAACTGGCTAGCGACCCAATTCCAAATGAAATATTTGAGAGAGGCTTAGTTTATTCTTGGTATTCAGATCTTTCGGGATCGAAATAACAAAGTGCTAGTGCAATCTCAGGCATCGTATATTGATAAAATATTGCTTAAGTGCTCGATGCAGAACTCCAAAAGGGGCCTACTGCCTTTCAGGCATGGAGTTACATTGTCTAAGGAAATGTGTCCTAAGACACCTCAAGAGGTTGAGAAGATGAGACGGGTCCCCTGTGCATCTGCCATTGGCAGTTTGATGTATGTGATGCTGTGTACTAGACCGAACATCTGCTACACTGTGGGGATAGTCGGTAGATATCAATCTAATCCAGGACAGGGTCACTAGACCGTAGTCAAGAACATCCTCAGGTATCTTTGGAGAACAAGGGACTACATGCTCGTGTATGGATCTAAGGATTTGATCCCTATTGGATACACGTGTTGGGGTTGACGCCCTAAAGTCTCATGTCCTATAGTTTGTAAACACATTTTGTACGAATGCTTGTGATGTATAATATATGATATTTACTTCACTTCTTGACTTTGCACATTTAGATATTTTATTTGCTTTACCACAAACCAATAAACTTAAAATCCCAGGTTGTCTTTATGTAACATAAGCATGTATGTAGTGACATACAAGTGGATCATGTCTTTAGTGATAACCAAAATGGTCTGTAGTATATGGATATAGGAGGGAAACCTTTATCCTGGTAACACTACGGATGCGGTCAGCTTTGTGGAATAGTTACAAGTGTTGTGACTTGTCACAGATGATCTGATCCTAATTATTCGTGTAGGAGACATGCGAGTGGGGCTATCCTATACAAAGAGTTTATATAAGACCTAACCATGAAGTGTTAACGTCTCGTCATATAACTCCATTCAAGACAGAGACTTCATTTCACTAGGATGGCCATAGGTAACATGACCTCAATCCTTAGTGAGTTGGGAACTTCTACCATGGAGGACGGTCCTTTGATTTGCATGGTGCGAGTGGCCAGAGCGCTAACTCAAACCTATCTATTTGGGGATTCGTCTGATTTGGGAGCTTGGAACTCAGCTTCACAAGATGGAGTTCACTCCTTCCCCAAAGCAGGGTAAGTAGATAGATTTCTCCCTTAAGGGCTAATCCCGGGGCTTGAATGATGTGGTGCCACACATCTTCTCATGACCTGAGAGGTGTTCACACATAGTAGGACTATGTTGTATTGTTCATTAGAGGGATTAGTGGTACTTAAGGAGTAAGATGTAACTACAGGGACAAAATGGTAAATTGGCCCAGCTGTACTTATGAGCATCTATGAAGGGTCATCGTACTGATGATTGGTTATATCCAATGGACATAAAAATATATCTATGATAAGAAGAGTTCAGCTGTCAGTCTTTGGTGGAATGCCTGGCAGTTAACAGATGGTGGATATCGTGGCTAAAGAGTTTAGTCATTTATTCACGTACCGTTGGAGCTTCGAGCCATAGGTCCATAAGGTTCCCTTGGTAGCTTGGATACAAGTTGAGAATCAGTTTTTGGGTTAGTTTGAAATGTTCAAATTGACAAGAGAGAGTTCGATTATATATGAAATAATTGAACTAGTTAATTATATCTGATATAATTAACTTTATGTATGAGATACTTTAATTTGGAGGAAATTGGATATAAATATGATTTATATCAGTGGAGGAAAAATACTATGGTTAATCTATGATATTTAACCATAGGTTATGAATATAATGTGATTATATTTATTATTTATTAATTGGACAGTTATAGGATAATTGGCTAGCATCTCTTCTGTTTTCGTAACGGATGAGTAAGGTGAAGAATCTCTTTGAGACACTTAAATAGCTCACGGTGTGTTAGTCATAAGAGATAGCATTTATGTGTGTCATCGTTGAGTAAAATCAGAGCCTATACGATAATGCTAAACGATCGCTTAACGCTTACACCTACGTGCGCTAATTACTAAACGATTGCTTACCTTTTACTAAATGATGGTTTAGTGCCCAAGTTTTTTTAAACAATCGTATAGACGATCACTTAGCTTTTCCTACACGATCGTATACTTCACTTAAACGATCAAGCATTTTGTCTATACGGTAGACAAGCCTTTCTCCCACTTGCTTGATCATTGTATACGATCTCTTTTCCTCCTTCCCTCTACCAAATCCAAACAAAACCCTCCCTTTGGATTCTCACTCCGAGAATACTGAAGGCTCCAAGTGGTGGTTTCATCCCCATTTCTTTCTATTTGAGGTAGACGATTGGGAGTTGCTGAACGATAGCTTGCCATTCCCGCGAAAGCAAGATTTGCTATGAAGAAAAGCCTTCAACTAGTATTATCTCTCGGTCTCTTATTTATTGATCCTTTAAGTATGCCAGTAATTTAGTGTTGTGAATGAATATCTGTATGTTTGAATGTATATGTGAAAATTCTGTCACAATGAATTGGAAAGATCCACTTCCGCTCATAGGTACTCTTGAATAAGAGTTCCTTCAACACGGACTCTGACTTTCAGACTGATAAGGATTCTCAGAAATCCACTTTAGGCTCAGTGTTCACTCTTAACGGAAGAGTTGTAGTATGGTGAAGCACTAAGTAGGGGTACATCACCGACTCACGATGGAGGCCGAGTATGTAGCAGCTTGTGAAGCTATTAAGGAGGCCAATTGGCTCAAGAAGTTCCTGACTGATCTGGAAGTTGTTCCAGACATGTCTAGGCCCATCACTCTTTATTGTGATAATAGTGGTGCTGTGGCAAACTCCAGGGAGCCTAGCAGTCACAAGCGCGACAAACATATAAAGCAGAAGTATCATCTCGTCTGCAAGATAATGCATCGAGGGGACGTGATCTTCACGAAGATTGCTTCAGAGCACAGCATTGCTTATCTATTTATGAAGGCTCTCACAGCTACAGTTTTTTAGGGTTACCTTCAGAGCATGGGTCTATGGGACTGCCTGCAACTGGACTAGAGCAAGTGAGAGGTTTTTGTACTGGGTCTTAGTGCCCTAGTTTATTGATTTGTACTTGTTGTTATGTACACCCACTCGCTTTAGGACAAGTGGGAGATTTTTGGGGTTGATGCCTTAAACTCTCGTTGGGTCCTATAGTTTGTAAACACATGTATTGAACAAATGCTTATGATGTAATAATATGAGATATTTTCTTCACTATTGTCTATGAAACATGAGATGTTCTATTTGCATTTACCATAAACCAATAAACTAAGTTCCCTAGTTGTCGTTGTAATTTAAGCATGTATGTGGAGACATACAAGTGGATCATGCCTTAAGTGATAATCAAAATGGTCTATAGTATATGGACATAGGAGGGAAACCTTATCCTGGTGACACTACAGATGTGACCCGCTTTGTAGATAGTTACAAGTGTTGTGGCGTGTTACAGATGGTCTAATCCTGATCATTCATGTGGAGACATGTGAGCGAGGGTGTCTTATACAAAGGAATTTGTATAAGACCAGACCACGAAGTGTTTAGTCTCTTTCTATAACGTCATTCATGATAAAGACTTCACTTCACTAATTTGACCATAGGTAACATGACCTTAATTCTGAGTGAGTCGGGAACTCCTGCCTTTGAGGGTGGTCCTTTGATTTGCATGGGTGCGAGTCGCCAGATCGCTGACTCAAACCTACCACTTTGGGAATTCGTCTGATTGGGGAGTTGAAAACTCAGCTACACAAGATGGAAATTCACCTTCTCAAGGCCTGAGAGGTGTCCACTTATAGTATGACTATGATGTATTGTTCATTAGAGGGATCAATAGTACTTAAGGAGTTAAATGTAACTACAAGGGCAAAACGGTAAATTGGTCCAGCTGTACTTACAAGCATTTGTGAAGGGTTATCCTACTGTTGACGGATTATATCCGACAGACATAGAAATATATTTGTGGTGAGAAGAGTGTAGCTGTCGGTCTTTAGTGGTGTGCCCGTCAGTTAACGGATGGTGAATCTCGTGGCTAAAAATTTTAGTTAGCTATTCACGTACCATTGGAGCTTCAAGCTATAGGTCCATAAGGTCCCCTTGGTAGCTCAATGAATTCAAGTTGAGAATTAGTTTTTGGGTCAGTTTGAAGTGTTCAAATTGATAAGAGGGAGTTTGATTATATATGATATGATTAAATTGGTTCAATTATATATGATATAGTTGACACGATGTATGAGATACATTAATTGGAGAAAAATGATATAAATATGATTTATATAAAGTAAAGGAGAGAAGGACTATGGTTTAAATGTTACATATGATGTGATATTAAAAGTATAGGTGATAAATATAATATAATAAGTTAGTTATTATATTTATTTATAATTAAAACAATTATGATATAATTATTGGTGGTTTCTCCTTAACCGTGGGTGAAAGTGGGAGGTTGTATTCAGTTTTCATTACTGAAGGATAAAATGAAAATTGTTTTCATTTTGTAAATCATCGCATGATTTGAGTACACTACCTATCGTTTAGCTCACGAGAGACTATACAACAGCTTCAACTGTTTTTCTAAACAATTGTGTACATGCGCATTTGTCTACACGATCGTGTAATCTCTTACTAAATGATCGCGTGTCTGAGAGATATTCTCTAAATAATCGTGTAAACGATCAAGTTGTTTTTCCTAAAGATCGTGTACCTGTTGTCTTTTACTAAACGATCAAGCACAAAGTCGATATGATAGACTCTATACTCTCCCACTTGCTTGGTCATTGAGTTTGATCGTTGTTTCCTCCAAACCTCTACCAAATCCAATAGAGCCCACACCTCCTAGATTCTCATTCCAAGATTACCAAGGTCACTGAGTGGTGGTGTCCGAAAGATTGGTTCGTGGAGAATGTTGTACGTGATTGACCAGACAATCCACTAGACGATTGGGTTGGTGTTTGTAGCGATAGCGAGAGGTGCTGGTCCAAGACTCCACGAGAGCGAGAGAAAGTTAGAAGAAATGTTCTTCAAAGGTATTTCTCTCGTTCCCTTTGTATTTGTTTATGAAAGCATGTCGTAATTTGTTCTGAAATGCATAACTAGTTTATATGTTTGTGAATGCTTGTAATTCTGTCACAATGAATTTGGAACGATCTTGCTTCTGCTCATAGGTTCTCTTTGATAAGAGTTCCTTCATCTCAACACATTTCATGCTTGGTTCGGGGCTTAGGTCCCCACCACCTGCATGATCAAATTAAATTATGTCTTCATCTCGACTATCTCATCTTTGATGGCATCTATTATTGCTCTAAAGTCGTCAGTCAGGTCATTTAACAACTTTAGCATGTTTTTTTGCGAACTATCAAGCTCTTCAACATGCTTCTCTATGTGTGCAACAAAGCTCATGGATCTATCCCTATGTTCAAACTACTAGACCGTGTAATTTTGTGTTCCAATGAATTAACCCTTAGTGTTAATTCTTTTATTGGTAACACATCTACTCGGGCATTCAGTGCCTCAATTCCTTTGACCTTTTCCTCTAACCCATTAAGGCGAGTTTGAGGTATCTCACTTCGTCAGGCAATTCCTCAAATACAGAAATTGCTTTCTCATCTTAGTAAGTCGCTTAGACTGCAACTTCAAAAATTATTGTTGCGGACATGCTTGCGGTCTTTACTAGCTAAGGAGCTAACTAAGCTTTACTACCACTTGTCACAATCGCAAACTTTCAAATATGGGATGGGTGATTGTGTGGAACTTTCTCTAATTCGACGAGCAATTCAGCCATCTAAAAATCGAAGTTGTGGACAATGTGGTATATGATGTAGCCTCCCTTAATATTTTGAGAGAAAATGGTTTTATAAAGTGTGAGAGAGAAAAAGCATTGAAAACATCATTAAAGAATGGAGTCAAAACTGATAGTTGCAAAAAAAAAAAACTTTGATTGCAAATAGTACATCAATACCTTGATCGGAGAGTTGACTAGTGGGTTTCTTCTATAGTACATTCTAAGAAATTTTTGATATTCCTATCTTGCATATCAAAAGTAGCTAGCGATCAATCGCATGCAAAACAACATAAAATAAAAAACAACCTGCTAAGCTAATTGCAAGACTTAAATATATGATGGTTGAGGATGGTTTGAGACATGTGGCCATGGGCTAACATTACCCTAGATGAGCATGCCCAAGACACCTATCGTGCATGCCCATCGTACACCCACGCCACTAAGGGAGTAACCAACCCATCACCTAGTGTCCTCGTGCACTCTGACACCCAACTTGTGCGTGCTGCTGTTGAGTGCACCTTCCACCCGAGTGCCCGTGCGCATGTTTATCGCCCATGAGTGACCACTCGACTGCCTTGTGCACATGCCTGAAGACCCAGCGTGTGTGACCCAACATCCACCCTTAGCATCAGTATGAGTGTGCCTATGCCATTGAGCCCATTGGTGTACCTAAGGTGTCGTGAGCTTGACATTAACATAGTTTTGGATATTTAGTGTTGGTAAGCCATTGTTGAGACTCTTAAGAAATATTATGGATATTAAACTACCAAGATACATAAAGGAGGACTCTAAAAAGAATATATGGCCTTCTTGGATTAATAGGGCAAAATGACTTATGAGGCTAAATTAGTTAAGTCATTTAAGCTCAAGGTGAGCAAACATCATTAACCAAAGGATGTTTATTTATGTGATAGGCCAAACAGAGTTTGAGAAGGCCTATAGACCTTTGGGAAGCTAGCCTAGTGAGTGAGTAACAATGTTTTCTAAAAGTGTTTCTTTAATTGCTTTCTGTACATAGCTTATGAATGTTTTATTTCAAGTACTTCTAAAGCATGATTTCTGATTTAATGAAAGATTTATCTAGCATGAGTTTTAAAGCATAAAAAGCCTGAGTTTCATTTGAAAGTTATCAGCTCCCATATTTTTAGAGCATGAGTTTCTTGCAAGGAAAGCCATATGCTACATTTTAGTATGATGATTCAAGCATGATGTTATGAATGCAAGCATTCCTGATGTTTCATGAGGTTTCTTTGCTGTTATCTATTTTAATGCTATGTTTTATAGGAATGTTTATTGACTTTCGTTGCAAAGTATGTGATTTCAGTACCCTAATTATGAAATATTATACTGAAGAAGATGAAGGTATCCGGGATCCTGATTGTTGGGGTTGATGCCCTAAATCTCGTAGGGTCCTATAGTTTGTAAACATTGTTGAACAAACTCATTGTGTATTTAATAAAATATATGATATTTTATTCATTGTCTATAAAATATATGATATTTTAGTTGCATTAACCACAAACCAATAAACTAACATCCAAGGTTATCTTTGTAACTTAAACATGTATGTAAAGACATACGGGTGGATCATGTTTAAGTGATAACCTAAATGGTCTGTAGTAGATGGATAAGGTTGGGTACCTTATCCTGGTGATACTACGAGTATGGCCCGTTTTGTAGGTGTTATAATTGTTGTAAAGTGCTAAAATGATCTGATCTTGATGACTATAGGTGCTACAATTGTTTATAGGTGTTATATTTTATACAAATGGGTTTGTATAAGTCCGGACCACAAAATGTTTATTCTCATTATATAACGTCGTTCATAATAGAGACTTGCGTTTCACTGGGATGACCATAGGTAACATGACCTGAATCCTGAGTGAGTTGTGAACTCCAGCCTATGAGGACGGTCCTTTAATTTGTATGGGTGAGAATGGCCAGATAGTTGACTCAACAAGTCTACCATTTTGGGGATTCGTCTGATTGGGGAGCTGGGAACACAGATACACAAGATGAAATTCATTTCTTCCCCAAGGCAGGGGTAAGTAGATAAATTGCTCCCTTAAGGGCTAATTCCAGGTCTTGAACAATGTGGCGTTACACCCTCTCCTGGCCCAAGAGGGGTTTAGTCATAGTTGAACTATGATCTATTGTTCATTAAAGGGAACAGTAGTACTTAAGGAGTTAGATGTAACTATAGGGGCAAAACGGTAATTTGGCGTAGCTGTACTTACGAGCAATTTGTGAAGGGTCATCGTACTTTTGATTGGTTATATCCAATGGACACAGAAATATATCTGTAGTGCGAAAAGTGCAGCTGTCAATCTTTAGTGGAGTGCCTGACAGTTAACGGATGATGAATAATGTAATTAAAGAGTTTAATTAATTATTCATGTACCGTTGGAGTTTCAAGCTACAGGTCCATGAGGTCCCTTTGGTAGCTCAATATGATTTAGTTGAGAATCAGTTTTTGGATTAATTTGAATTATTCAAATTAATAGAGGGATTTAATATATGTGATATAATTAAATTGTTTCAGTTGTATGTGATATAATTGTCATAATGTATTTGATACATTATAGCTTAATGGGAGGAAATAAATATTTGAATGAGATTCAAATATAGTTTCTATGAATTAGATTCATGGTTGTTAAATTTAATATAAATAAGATTTATGTTAAATGCCACATAAAAGAGAAAAGAAACTATAGTTTATATTGTATGTGATACAATATTAAAACTATAAGTTATATGTTATATTTGATATAACATATAATTTAATATATATATATATATAATAAGTGGGTGGTGGTTATTTTCGACAAAGAGAATAAAAGGAAAATGTTTTCTTCTTCTGCTAAGCGGTTGTTGAACGATTGAAAAGAAAAAGGACAGAAGTGTTTTGTGTCTTTGAGTTGTGTGAAAATTCTCAATCCCTTTTCTACATTAAATGTTCTCTCATAACCAAAATAGCCAGAACCCACCACTCCTACGTTTTCACCCTGAGAACACCAAGGTAACATTTATGGTAGTAGTCATACTTGTTCGAGGTTAATCTTGAAGAAGGTCTTCAAGTTGTTCGTGATTTGTTTGAGGGAAAACGTGAGGAAAAGGTCTTCATAGGTGAGGTTTCTTGAAACTCTTTCTAAAGCATGTTATGATTTAGAATTAAATGCATATCTTGTTTATTGTAAACTTTATATTCAATAAAAATAGAATTTGGATGATCTGCTTCCGCTCAAAGTTTTCTCCCTCGTAGAGTTCCTTAACCGATACCGAAGGATACGAAGGCATTTAGGGTTTGCTTCTACCTTAATGCTGAAGAAGACGAAGGTATCCAAGGAAGGTCTTTAGGACCCACTTTAGCACACATGAAGGATTTATGTCGTGTATTAGGGTGTTATTAGCTTTTGAGGTTGAAGGATCTCTTGATGAAGAGCATCCATGAGCGTCATTGGATCTCTCCAATTTTACCATGACCGAACTACACCAAATACATTCGAACATACAGTTGTGCAAATATATAGTAATTAACGGCATGCTTTGAACACTAAAATTAAGAGAAAGAGTTCTCATATCAATTGAAGATGCTCTTCAAGCTTTGAAACTCAACACAGCGGAAGACCTCTACTCGATTAACAAATGGCCAGCAAATGCATCGGGTGCAGCAGCACGAACAATTGCAAACAAATAAGTGCAGCGGGGACGACACCACCAGAAAGAAGCCCTTGGTATTCTCGGAGTGAGAACCCAAAGTGTGGTTTTTGGTGAGTTTGGTAGAGGTAGGAGGAAGAACTGATCGTGTAGACGATAAGCAAGTGGGAGAGAATAGGAAGTTATCGCGTAGCTAGATGCTTATCGTTTAGAAGAAACTACACGATCATGTAGGTTTTACTGAACGATCGTTAAGACAAAGGTAGACGATCGTTTAGCAAACACGACACACTATACGATTGTTTAGGAAAGCTATCCGATCATTTAGGAATTAGTGTGCGATCGTTTAGGCGCGAGGCAACTATCATATAGGCTCTCAACTTATGCGATCGTTTACGTGTCCACACCAAGGCCAAAACTTTCCGAACTTTTCCGAACGTTTCAAAATGAAACAAATTTTCATTTTTATTCTTCGATTACAATAATCGATGCGGTTTTTCCCACTAATGCACGTCCGAGAGAGTTTTTAGGTTAATTATCATATAATTAACCATTTAAATTATTAATAAATATAATCATATTATATTTTTATCCTATAGTTTGATATCACATATCTACTATAGTAATTTCTCCTCTACTTGAGATAAATCATTCCTCCACAATAATGTATCTCATATATTTAGCCAATTATATCATATATAATCGAACTTCCTCTTATCAATTTGAACATTTCAAATTAACCCAAACACTGATTATCGACTTTATCCAAACTACCCAGGGGACCTAATGAACCTGTGGCTCGAAGCTCCAACGGTCCGTGAATAGCTGACTAAACTCTTTAGCCACGAGATCCACCATCCGTTAACTGTCAGACATTCCACTAAAGACCAACAACTGAACTCTTCTTACCACAGATATATTTCTGTGTCCATTGAATATAACCAATCATGAGTATGATGACCCTTCATAGATGCTCATAAATATAGTTGAGCCAAATTACTATTTTTCCCCTGTAGTTACATCTCACTCCTTAAGTACCACTGATCCCTCTAATGAACAATACAACATAGTCCAACTATGTGTGAACACCTCTCGGGCCAAGAGAAGGTGTGTGGTGCCACATTGTTCAAGCCCTGGAATCAGCCCTTAAGGGAGCTATCTATCTACTTGCCCCTGCCTCGGGGAAGGAGTGAATTCCATCTTGTGTAGCTGAGTTCCCAACTCCAAAATCAGACAAATCCCCAAAATGGTAGGTTTGAATCGGCGACCTGGCCACTCGCACTCATACAAACCAAAGGACCGCCTACAATGGCAGGAGTTCCCAACTCATTCAGGATTGAGGTCATGTTACCTATGGTCATCATAGTGAAGTGAAGTCTCTGTCATGAACTGTGTTATATAATAAGACGTTAACACTTCATGGTAAGGTCTTATAAAAACTCTTTGTATAGGACGCCCCCGTTCGCATGTCCCCAACACGAATGATCAGGATCAGATCATCTGTAACAAGTCCCAACACTTGTGATCATTCCACAAAGCGGTCCGCATCTGTAGCGTTACCAGGATAAGGTTTCCCTCTTATATCCATATACTATAGATCATTTTGGTTATCACTCAAGACATGATCCACTTGTATGTCACCACATACATGCTTGAAATACATACGATAATCAGGGATTTTAAATTTATAGGTTTGTGGTAAAGCAAATAAAACATGCAACTGAGCAAAATACAAGATGTGAAGTAAAATATCATATATTATACAACACAAGCATTCGTACAAACTGTTTATAAACTACAAGACACGAGACTTTACGGCATCAACCCCAACAGGGCATCTCTATGTGCACGTATGATTATTATCGACGATGTTGGTGATGTAGAAATTCCACCTCAGCTTAGGTTATTAACGTTGGGAGTGTAAGCAAAAGGGGTTCTACCTAACTAAGGTTTAAGGGTATAAGCTATGTATAACTGTTTTATGAGAAATACAAAGTATATATTATATTTTAGGGTTTTCTAACAATTTATGAAATGTTGATGCTTTAATGACTAGAGTTTTAAGTTAAGCATATTTTAGCCCTGGAACTAAGAAAGAATTTCCAATTGTTAGTTATTTTATATATTATCCAACATAATTATGTTTAAGAATGTTTATTTTAAAATAGTCACTCACTGGGTATCCTAGCTTACTTTTTCAAATGTTTTTCCTCCCCAGATAGCAGTCAAAGCCCCGGAGCCTAGCTTACAGCTGCCAGTCTGCCATATAACAGTAGATCCTTGATAGACTTTGAAGATCCTTTTGAAAGATCTCTTACCGAAGAGTTCCATGAGCACGTTCGGATCGCTCCGATCTCACCATGACCGAAATACACATTATACATTCATACGAACAGTTATGCAAACAAACACTAATTATCGGTATGCTATAAACAAGATATACCAAGGTAGTGAGTGCCATACCAATTGAAGACAATCTTCAAACTTTGGAACTCAAAGCAGCAGAACCCTCCACGCGGTCTACCAACGCCTAGCAATAGCGTCGACTACAGCAGCACTAACAACTGCACAAACATGAACGTCGTGAGGACGACACCACCAGTAAAGAGCCCCGGGTATTCTCGGAGTGAGAACCCAAAGCGTGGTCTTTGGTGAATTTGGTAGAGGAAGGAGGAAACACTGATCGTATATGCGATAAGCAAGTGGGAGGGAAAAAGGCACTATCGCATAGCACAGTGCTTATCGTTTAGGAGAAGCTACACGATCGTGTAGGTTTTACTGAACGATTGTTTAGAAAATGGTATACGATCATTTAGCAAAATCGGCACACTATATGATCGTTTAGGGAAGCTATCCGATCATGTAAGAAATAAAGTGAGATCGTTTAGGCGCGAGGCAACTATCATATAGGCTCTCTATTCTTTAAGCGATCGTTTTGCTTTAACCAGAGCGCTCTCTCCTGATTTCTATTCGGACAACCATCAAAATGAAAATTATTTTCATTTTAATTTCATTGGTTACAATAACCGATTTATTCCCACTAACCCACGTCCAAACGTGATTTTTAGGTTAATTATCATATAATCAACCAACTAATTAATTAATAAATATAATCATATTATATTTTTATCCTATAGTTTGATATCACATATCTACTATAGTATTTTCTCCTCTACTTGATATAAATCATATTTATATATAATTTCCTCCAAAATAATGTATCTCATACATTTAGCCAATTATATCATATATAATTAACCAGTCCAATTATAACATATATAATCGAACTTCCTCTTGTCAATTTGTACATTTCAAATTAACCAAACACTGATTCTCAACTTTATCCAAGCTACCCAGTGGACCTAATGGACCTGTGGCTCGAAGCTCCAACGGTCCATGAATAGCTGACTAAACTCTTTAGCCACGAGATCCATCATCTGTTAACTGTCAGGCATTCCACTAAAGACCAACAGCTGAACTCTTCTTACCACAGATATATTTCTGTGTCCATCGGATATAACCAATCATGAGTACGATGACCCTTCACAGATGCTCGTAAGTACAGTTGGGCCAACTTACCATTTTCTCCCTGTAGTTACATCTCACTCCTTAAGTACCACTGATTCCTCTAATGAACAATACAACATAGTCCAACTATGTGTGAACACCTCTCGGGCCAAGAGAAGATGTGTGGCACCACATTGTTCAAGCCCCGGAATCAGCAGGAGCTATCTATCTACTTACCTCTACGTCAAGGAAGGAGCGAATTCCATCTTGTGTAACTGAGTTCCTAGCTCCCAAATCAGACGAATCCCCAAAATGGTAGGTTTGAATCGGCGACCTGACCACTTACACCCATACAAATCAAAGGATCGCCCTCAATTGCAAGAGTTCCTAACTCACTTAGGATTGAGGTCATGTTACTTATGGTCATCCTAGTGAAGTGAAGTCTCTGTCATGAACGGTGTTATATAACGAGACGTAAACACTTCGTGGTCAGGTCTTATACAAACTCTTTGTATAGAACGCCCCCGCTTGCATGTCCCCAACACGAATGATCAAGATCAGATCATCTGTGACTTGTGACCATTCCATAAAGCGGGGATAAGGTTTCCCTCCTATATCCATATACTACAGACCATTTTGGTTATCACTCAAGACATGATCCACTTGTATGTTACCACATACATGCTTGAGTCACATACAAATAACCAGGGATTTTATGTTTATTGGTTTGTGGTAAAGCAAATAAAACAAGCAACTGAGCAAAAATACAAAATGTGAAGTAAATATCATATATTAACAACACAAGCGTTCGTACAAACTACAGGACACGAGACTTTAGGGCATCAACCCCAACACCTTTAGGTTTAGATCATGCCTTTGATGCTTTTGAAGTTCACGTACATACTAGTTGGGAAAGGGTAGAGTAACCCTAAGTCTGTAATTATATTTTGAAGTCTGTGATGCACACTCTGGTTGTAAACATATGTAAATAAGTTGGTGATGTTTAAGCCCACTGGGAAATGAGAAAGTTTTGTGGTTACTCCATAAGTTTAAGTAGGATTTCATAAACTATATTTATGTATATACTTGTCTATCAGGTGATCCAGGAGCAAGGAAACATATTACAGGTTCTATTTGGACAATAGGTGTCATAAGAGGATTGACATCTGTTGTCTTCACATTTCTTTCCAGGTTACAAGGGTAGTCTAGGAGAAGGTGTGAAAAGTAGAGCGTTGGAAACCAGAAACTCACACATTTTACATGTCTTACAGGGAATGCGCAATTACATTGCAGGATGTTGCAATTCAGTTTGGATTATGAGTGGACGGAGAACCTGTGGTAGGTTCATTGCAATATGATTGAAAAACTGTTTGTGACAATCTTTTGAGCGTTTGACCAAATGATTTGAAAGGTTTAATATTGAGTATCCTGTGGATAGCGTCCCAATTTCTAGAGTTGTCTCCCGATGCCGACGACATTAGCGTATAGAGATATGCACGAGCATATATTATGCAGCTTATTAGAGGATTTTTGTTCGATGACAAGTTGAACACTTTGGTACATCTTATGTTTCTTCACTGCTGGTTAATTTTGAGTGTGCTGGTATGTACTCGTGGGGTGATGCCTGTCTTGCATAGCTTTATAGAGTATTATGTCGGCTACTAATGTACAAACTTTGGAAATAGGGGGCCCACTGATACTGCTACAAGTATGGGCTTATGAAAGATTTAACGTTATAGCACCACAAGTCCAGTTACAAGCTCCAAATCATCGTCCACTCAGTGTCAGATATTATTTTGTTTATTTATTTATTTATTTCGTTATCGTTTGATTGTAATAACATAAATTAATTGTATTTTTTTTAAAAAAAAATGTAGATGAAGTGGTGTATTAGTTGCCTCTGAATAGCCAACAAATATGTTGCTAGTATACCGATAAATATTTGACCAATAGATGCATAATCAGGTAACAAATGAATATTACGTACTTTTTTAGTCTCTAATTATTCTTTTTTTTAGATTAATTGGACGTCGTACACACAAGATATTTGGTCATTACGATCTGATTACTTTCGTGATAGTCAAGACATTTGGTTGACCGTTAGCCCTCTTATATGCTTCCATATAGTAGAGTGTTATCAACTAGATCGTGTGTTGAGACAGTTCGATCTGCGACAAAAGGTACCATCGTTGTGCTATACACTTCCGACACTACACCATATTGATTTGAGAGGTAAACATGAACAAGATTGACGTCAAATTCATGCAGAATATATATCGTACTGGCATGCACGTCATGATCGTCATGCACAAAGATAAATAACAAATGGATTAACTGTATCAGATGACTATTTTTCCTAGACGATCAACTATGAGACGATTTATCACACTTGACAATGCTTACTATTATTGCATGGTGAGAGTTTTATTGTTTTATTTTTCCCAAATGTGTTATATGAACATTATTTAGTATTAATTGTTTTCATCATATAGAATAATTTTGTCTAAGATATACAACATAATTTATTAGAGTTGGGTTTAATGCATGACCAAACCTTGGTAAATGTAGAAAGTATTATTCAGCAGACATGACAACTCAATGTTGCTAATATTGATAAAAGGCAAAACTAATTTGGAGGCACACGAAGATGACCACCATGTGGAAAATTAAGTGGCTTGTAATTCAAACTTTTAGCTTTATGTGAACTTCTATCTTAAAATTATAGAACTAATGAATTTACATTTTATCATGAGACCTTAAATCTAGTAAATGAGTATGATATAAAAGATCAAGAACAAAATAAGTAAGGAAGAAAATTGTTAGTTAAAAAATTGAAAAAGACAATCAAAATCGAAAAAAAAAATACTAAAATCATGGACGAGGTCCACGAGTTTGGTCATTTGACCAAGTCAAATGGCTGACATGGCAACAATCTAGCGTCCACAGTGTACCTAACTAGATAAAACCATAATCGTGTACCGTATACAAGATTTTTTTCATTAAGAGAAAATCTGTCATATTTTTATTAATACTTTTCCCTTTAACCTTACATTTGAATTTTTTTTCCTATGTACACCATTTTTCAAATTACTTTTAAAAATCACATCATTCTTGAACTTAACCCTAAATTTTTCTTAAAAGTATTTAAATTTTTAAATTTTGAAATAAAGTTTTGAACTTCTCACATCACGAAGGGGCAGTAATTGCTTGTGAGTCGGTGTTCGGAGCTATCCGTCGCCATATCTGAAACAGATCTTCAAGATCGGCCGGCAAAGCTGGTCAAATCTCGCAGGTTGGTAACAATTCTCTCTCCTACTTCCGATAATAAGTTAGGTCTCAAATACGATTGAACTCTGATGTTCCAATTCGTGAAAATTGAACTGAAATTGTGACGGACGTCCTTGAATTTTGATGTAAGGGATCATATAATTGTATAATTCGTGCTATTTTGAGTGAGTGTAGATTGACTTGAGATGATTGCGATTATTTTCGTCCTCGCCCATATAATCTCTTAACCTCTTAAAGATTTTATGATGTTACGGGTGGTATGTATTTTTCTGGTTCGGAGTGGTTTCATGCATTCGTTTATGTTTAAAATTCATCGTTATTTATGTGTGTGCGTATATATAAATTGCATGAAACAGTCTGTATTCGTGGTTCAGGATAATATAAGGTAGACATAGATGGTGAGAGTTGCTTCTGATGGAGGAACTGGGCGTCGTTTACCGCAGTGGATGCTGGGAGTTCGTTCTGATGACCAAGTACAGAGATCTAATGATGTAGAGGACAACAAGAAGAGTCTAGAGGAAGAACTTGATTCTCAAGCTTCCCTAGCCAAGGAAGCAAATTTGGTTAGATGTCCTCGAAAATCAGTGTTGCAACAACAGAAAGAAATTTTGATGGATGATTCGTGCATTCTGGATTGTGAATCTAATAAAAGAAAGGGAAGAAAACTAAAATCAAGTCAAATTGATGAGGCTAAGGATGCTGATGACCTTGGGGCAGTCCGAGCTAAGAAATCGAATAGACTTAGAAGGAAGCCTCTGAGCTCTGCTTTGGAAAAAAGAAAAAGACATAGGAACTTGGGATCTATAAGCAATTTGGATATCCAAGTCCAATCTCCGGGTGGTGATGATATGGAACTGACAGTGGAAGATCTAATGGTCATTGCAAAAGAGGTTGTTTACCCTCTACTTGATGTGAAAAAATACAGTTCATTTTCTAACAATTCCAGGAAGTAGTAATCAATTTATGTTATTCGTAGTCCTTACATTATCGGTATGCTTTAGAGAATGACAGATAGTTGAATGTTTGATGGTTTTATCTAGTATAACTATTTTTACTTTTTATTTATCTAGTATTCAGTTTCAGGAATATAATAATTTTAATTTGCACGCAGTATGTTGAAGCTGACATGGATAGCGATGATAAGCACAAAATATCCGGAGAACGTGAATCTAGTAGAATAAATCAAAGAACAAGCTACACCATGAATCAAGCTGAAGGATCTTTTAATACTAATAATGATAGCAGGCAGAGTTCACTGGATCTTAAAACCTCAATTCCTCATGGTTTAACTGCAACTTCAGGTGGTGAAAATGTTGATACAGGTGTCAGGACAATGGGAGATCCTGCGAAGGACATGCTGGATTTGTTTTTGGGGCCTTTGCTTAAGAAGTCTGTAGAGATTGAGCAATCCAAATTTCTTGCAACAGATGTACAATTTTCTTGTGACTTAATGAGTCAAAATCAAAGGCATAATGATAATGTTGGAGAAGTAGTCTCAGTAACGAAGAAGAAGAGCAGCCTGAGAGATAAGGTAGCAATATTTCTTGGCTAAATAAAACAGATAAATCTGTCACAGTGATGTTTCAAGAGAAAGTAGATATGCCGAGATGTTTCTTGATCCATAATAATTGGATGACAAGGTGGCTGATACTTGGCTACTTGCACTCATTTTGCTTTAACTGATATCATCAAGATGATGGATCAGAGGTATGCATCTTTCACTCTTTTGCCTTTAGTTATTTTGGGCATAACACTTTCAAGGTTGTTTTCTGCTTACCATATTTATGAAATATATATATATATATATATATATATATATATGCTTTTTTAGGATAAGAAATCACTTGGGTTAAGAAGAACGAAAAGATTTAACAAAGAAGAAGAGCTAACAAAACTCTCAAGAAAAAAGGGCTCTAGCAAACTTAAAAATATCACTAAAAGATTTAGACCCGATAGCCTTGGCCCTTGACAGGTATTTAAAGTGGCCAAACTCCCAAGAGAAGTCCATGATCCTTCTACGTCCTTAATAACACTCCCATCCCTTTTAACCAGATATTCCACAAATTCCGTTGAAGCCCGCTTGCCATGAAACTCTCTTTTGTTTAGGCTAGGAGGTTGAAGAATAAGTTTTTTCTGGTTTGATGATGATTGTTTGGAGCAGGACCACCCAAAACCTTGAAATAGCTCCATCTCCATGAAATCTCTTCTATAAATTTTTTTGTATATCGAGGAAGTTTCAAGATGTGTAGGAAGATATTGTGTTTAGTACATTTGTGGTTATCCTCTCAAGATGAAAGCAAAGACGTTTTGGGTCATGCTGTGAATTCAGTTCTTTTGTGTCTTTGGTTGTTGCTTGTCTCCAGCCCCGCTTCCCGTGGATTTAGTTATAGCTGTACATGATGTTGCAATACTAATATTCGCTAAATAATGGAAGGTATGTTTCTTGTTTCTTTTAAACAAGCAAACTATCACCTCGGTACAGTTTTTAGGTTTTTCTGTACTTGCACAAGGAGAGAGCACACTGTCGAGGCTCAAGCATGAAGTAAGAAGACTTTTGGATGGAATCCACGGTGTTGATTGTTGAGCCTCCCCAAAGCCACCATCTAGGATTGTTCTTTTTCTTTTTCTCTCTCTATCTTTTTTTTTTCTTTTTCTTTTCTTAAAAAAAATTATCCATGACTCTGTAATTTGTTCTTCCAAAGCTTGGAGAGGAAGGAGTGAAACTGGTTCCTTAGAGGGAGACAAGGTAAACATAGTAACACGCACTTGAATAGTTAAATTCTACAAAGCATGAACACTCCAAGTTGAGTAATGTGTTTGTGTTTGACACATTTCGAACACCCTTTTATATATATATATATATAATGACAATAATGACTTCCATTGAGAAAAAATGAAAGAATACATGGGCATACAAGAAAACCAAGTCCACAAAAAGGAAGGCCTTCCTATAAAAAGGGACTCCAACAAAATGCAATAGTCTCCTGTCAAGTAGTTATAAAAGGTCGTTGGAATCAAAGCCCACAAATAGATATGATAACGAACTAGGGACCAAATTTCCTTAGGATCCCTTGCCACTTTCCTAAACACCCTACTATTCTGCTCACCCCACAAAACCCCCATGATTGCACACATCCTGCCATCCATAAAAAACTGCCTCTCTTTAAAAGGCGGATTGAGGAGGAATTCCTCGATCATAGCACTAGCATCTCTATGACAAGCATGCATCGTACCAAACATCTGGAAGAAATAATCCCAAACACTACTCACAAAATCACAATGCTAGAGAATATGATCCAAGCCTTCCGATAAAGAAGACAACAAAAAGGCCCAACAAGCGAAGGCAATTTCCTCGCAAGCTGATCCATCGTGTTAGCACAGTTGTGAAGGACTTGCCAGGTGAAGAACCTCATCTTCCTAAGAATCTTTATTCTCTAAAGCACAAAAAAGACCAACACGCCTAAGAGAGAAGGGCCAACCAAACACTAAAATAAAGACTTGCACGTGAAGCCTTCCAAAGGATTAGGGCTCCAAAATCTAACATCCCTTCTCCCTCTTCTAAACAAGTGACCCTCGAGTAAAGAAAGAAGAGCAGCCACCTCTGTCGCCTCCTGATCGGAAAGAGAGCGCGGGAACCCGAACGAAAAGGAACAAGAGCTCCCAGACCACACCAGAAAGTTGATAACAAAGTGATTTTTGAAGAATGACAAATGATATAGACGAGGAAATACAACACATAGAGGTCTCTCTCTCACCCAATTGTCTTTCTAGAAGTACGTATCCCTCTCCTCTCCCACCACACAATGGACAAAGTTAACAAAAGAAGGGAGCTCTTTCGCGATATATTTCCACAAGTTCCAGTGAGTACCGTTTAAGCCCCTTAGACAACCACTTGAATGGATGGGGGCTGTGTTTTCTAGCAATGATCTTGTGCCAAAGAGCATTGAATTTGGGACACTTGTTGTGTTTGACACCTTCTAGAACATGTTGGCACATGTTAGCACAATCGGTACATGTCATACACTAGTTGTGCAAATTGAATATGAACCCGGCTTTTGTTAGGCATATGTCAAACACTTACTAAACAAATTAGACAGACACAAAATAGTTGTCAAACACTTACTAAACAAAATAAACAGACACAAAACAGTTAAGGCAAAATTAACAAGTGAAATGCATCAAACATATTTTTTTAAGCATACATAAGCTTATTGACTTCATGTTTCTAGTTGGTACAAAAATTATTTTGCAAGAAAATGTAGATTCTATAAAGCATGTTCTTGTCATGGTCATGTCCTTGATATTTAGGAGGAGGAGGAGGAGGGGGGGGTGGTGTCAATGTGTTGTGTGTCTTTGCTTTGTTGTTAAGTATCAGGAACGATTCTGGCTAAGGCTAAATGAGGAACAGTTTTGCACGAATGATATTTCTTCCAAGACTTGTAATCTCATGTATGTATGTTGTTTTACAGAAACTGCTTTTGCTTTTATGTAACAGTGGTTTGTCGTCAATGCAACTACAATTTCATTTTTATATGTGCTTCAGTTGAATTGGTATTGCTATAGGTCTTCCATATGGTAGTTCTACTATTGCTGTGCTTTAAAGCCGAAAATTTGAAAGACCTATTTTGTAGCCAGTTTTTTCCACGTCATCTCTGACTTGTTTCCTGTACTCTGCGAAAGTGAAGTGTCTATAAGGTGAAGGCTGTCTGCAACTCCCAATTTGAGAGTGATAAGAGGGGCAAAGGAAGTATGCTATCGAATATCTTTCCCGCTTCGGATTAGCCACAACTCTGTGCTTTGCACTCTTGTATGTATCGTTGCTCCAGGCCTGCAGCTCAACTTATCAGTCCATGATACTTTGCAGTGAGTTTCTACTCTCTTAGTAGTTCTCAACTTACATTTTAATCCATTGCACTTAAAATATTTGATAATCAAAACCAGTTTGAGAAATACTAAAATCAAATTAGATGATGTTTAATTAGTTTTCTTCCAGAAGTGCTTAGAAAATAAACATTTCACTTAAAAAGGTGAAATACTTTTTGAAAGGAATCCCAAAGCTCATCCTAAAATCAAAGGAAATTCCCTGAGTTTTAAGATGCTTTTCTTCTGAGATGAGGAACTTAGTGGGGTTGTGAAGGTTGTTTTAGTATGAAATTTGTAGGATATGTGAATCACGAGATTTTAGAGGCTCTTCCAAGATTCGATTATTCCCACCCCATGTGTTATTGAACTCGTGGGTCGGTTGGGGGGCGTCTTTTAAAAGGCTATGTCGTTCACGTGCTTTTTTACACTTACTAACATTTTATGGTTCTCTGAGTTAAGGGTCTACAAAAATAACTTTTACACCATTTTTAGACACCACCCTAGGTATGTTTTTATTGCAGATGTTTTCTACCGTTATAATATATGTGCTATGATGTAGTTATGTGGGACTAGAATATCTTATGGTTTGAATCTCAAATCTAAACTCACTCAGTTTTCAAGAAAAAATCATGAACCAGGTGGACAAACCAAGGGAATCAGTTGAAGATTAATGAGGGGATATCACACCTGTTTGGGTCAAGAAGTTCCATAAGAGGGGAGGCAAAGATGTGTAAAATATGAAAGTGAACCAAGGAGTGGAGTTGTGAACTCCATGGAGTTATGAAGTCTGGGAAGTTGTGAACCTATAGGGTCCATGACGTGAAAGAGTCAATAAAGAATAAAAAGTGATACTTTTGATATTGGGACCCATTAACTCCTTGGGCTAAATGAGGAGTTTCTTCAACTCCGTCTTCCCCAATTCCTTAGGCCAAACACCAGACCTTCTTGGTACTTATAGTGATTGGGTTGTTGAGATAACATTTTCACCCAAATATTCTATGGAAAAACAGCCTTGGAAATGGAATATTGAAAATGAGTGAAGAGTAAGCAGACCAAAAATCCAAGATTGAAAGGTGGTGTATATCATTGCCTTTAATATTAGGTGCCTCATTATTGGACTATATCATTATTTGTACAAGGAAGGTAATGTCTTAGCCAAAATATATAATGGCGTACAACTTTTTATATATATATATATTTAGAGAGAGATAGAAAGAGCATATCAAAGAAAGTTTTAAAGTTATATATATGTAATATATATATATATTCACTAATCAACTCTTATTTAATTGGAACTTTTATTTAATTGGAAAACCCATTTGGGTGGCGTAGTGTCCCTTACACTAAAAAAAAATTAGGTTCATCACAACAGTATCAATGATTTTAAATTCACAACAGTATCAATGATTTTAAATTTATAGCACAAGGGACAAAATAAAACTTTTGAAACATTAGAAATGAAACTGAAAATTGGTTTATAATTTGAGGGAGAATGATATGTCTTTTTCAAGTAACTGACAAATTAAAAATAACAATAATGAGACCTAACTCTTGCAAATTTGTGCCGACAGTTTAATTAGTCGAAGCATAACATTTTTTTAAAAGGTTGGATGTTCATGTTTTTAGTAATGTTTAACAAATTTAGAACATTTGATATGGGAAGTGTAATTTTATTATTTGATATTTGATTATGGATTCAAAAATACCAATTTGAGAAATGGTACGTTAGTGATTTGAATACACATCTTTACAATATATTTGACTTTAAATTTAGTTCAACAATATATTGTACATAAAATTTGAACTTTGAATGATTTAATTTAAGATAAAATTGTAATATTTTAAAACTTAGTAATTAAATTAAAATCATTTAGAGTCTAAAAATGTAATATTTTGAAATAGAAGGATTAGATAGAAGTTGACTCAAAATTTAGGAATTAAAAAGTTGGTCTAAAGAAAAAAAAAAAAGATAAAGTCAAAGTTTAATTTTTATTTAACCTCATAATAAAATCCGTTTAAATAATTTATGTATTATTTATATTCTCCAAGTGGTATGAGGGACCTACTAAAAAAAATTGGTGGTATGAGGGAAAAAAGTGTTTTTCCTATTTTATAGTAAAATGTTTTTAATACTAAACTGTTCAAAATATTTATAAATATAGTAAAATGTCACAATCCAATGATAGCGTCTATCAATAATAGATAGTATTTGTTAGTGTTTCATTTTAGATAATGACATTTTGCTATATTTATAAATATTTTGGTTCATTATTCTATATTTGAGAATAACCTTATTTTATATTAATAGTGGTAAAGATGGATTTTTTTTATATATATTTAAATTCATAATAAAATTTCGTCTATTAAATGGTTTATGCATTATTTATATTCTCTAGTGGTAAGAGGGTGAGACGTTTAGAGAGATTTTCTCCAAAGTCTTTGGATTCATGCATCATAGGTAATAATGCAAATGTAAGGGGTGGGACGCCATACTCTCTGTTATCAAAATAAATAAATACACTTTTAAAAATAAATAAATAAATAAATACACTTATCTTCAATTTTTATTGTATATTCATATATATTTATTTTAACATAAGCATTTTGATTTTGTGTCGTTCTATAATATATTTACTTTAAAGGGTGTTAAGTTATAAATTTTGTCTCTTAGTATATTCTCGACTCTCTCGATTAATAAGTCGGTAAGTTCGAATCTTTCTACTTTATATCTTGTTGAACTTAGAAAAAGTATTTAGAGACTTAATAGTTTCACAACGTTTTCCATATTTTCTTCCAAATCATATTTTATCAATAAAAAACTCACTTTTTTTTAAGAAAAAAATTCGTCAGCATTTATGAAATTTAAGTAAACTATAGAAATAAATTAGATGTTTAAATTCAAATTAAATTAACTTCAAACCATGTGGGAAAAAAATAATAATCACAATATAAAAAATAGGAGAATTGTTTTAAATGACAAACTACTAAATTATTTTAAATCATTTTAATAACAAAATACCATAGTCTATCTGTGATAGATAGTGATAGACTTAATCTATGTCTATCTGTGTCATGATAGACACAAATAGTAGTCTATCGCTGTCTATCTACTGTCTATCGATGATAGATAGTAAAATTTTGTTATATGTGTAAATATTTTTGTTCATTTTCCTATATTTAAAAACAATCCTAAAAAGTTAAAATATAGATTTACAAATTTAGTCCATTTTATCAAATTATAAAGTCTATTTATGATTTTTATCAAATGATGAAAACTAAAATCTAATTTCCAATATCATATGAATTAAATTCTAACTTATTTTAACTATTGACCAAAATTTGGAGATTTTTGTACCGATGACTCATTTTTAGCCTTCTAAATGATGAATGACCTGTCAAAAAAATAAATAAAATCCGCTTACGCATTGGCACTACTATGTTTTGTACCGTATCACGTTAGGAATGATTATTTTTATCTCATAATCGATAGACACGATCTCCATTTTTCTCACAGTAGACATGACCATCCCATATATTTTGGTGGAGTAGAGAAAAATGAACATTGTGATCTAATGTGATACTACATAAAACGAGTATCTATAAGTAGAAAGTTAGATTTCATCTGTTTTTAGGGGTGGGTTGTTTTAGTGATTTAGGTGCTGAGGAAGAGTTAAGAAAATACTCCAAAATGGAAAATTGTAAAAAAGAGCACACTTAGATTTTCACCTTATAAAATTAGTATAGTTTTTGAAAACTTGTAGTTTTTCTCGGTCCATCTTGAGTGAGATCGAGTACCGAGAATTAGTTAAAAAATTAACATTTTCTAACTTATCGATTATTGTGGGCCTTCTGAGTACATCTACACACTTGAGAATTACTATTTTTTTTTTATTTAATCTTCCCAAATTTTATACCAAATCTTTTATTATTTTCAAATTTTCTCCAAATTCGGTTATGTTTACTAAATATTATATCAAATTATTACGTAATTTATATAATTTCGGTGTTATTTTGTCTAGATTTAACATCGAGATATATATAATCTCGCTATATAATCTGACGAGATTTGATCTCGTCCGAGATGGATAGAGAAAAATTATTTTTACTATTTTTTTAAAAAAGGTACTAATTTTATAAGATAAAAGCTAAAGTTGCTATTTTTTACCATTTCCCTTCCAAAATTTATCTACTTCCCATTCCCACCGGCGAACTATAGCAAAGGAGATCGGAGTCTGTACCTGAAGAAGATCTCCAATGTTGACAACAAGGGCTTCTGGGTTGGGTTTCACAGCTACCCATTGCGACCCTTTCATCAGTTGAAGTCCGCCGCCGCAATCTTGATGAAGTACGGTCAGAAAATCGCTGTCCGTGTGTGGCACCAGCCCGGAAACTTCGCCGGAAAATGGACAGATCGGGTAGTGATTCAACCGGAGGAAGCATGTGCTTTCGTCGCAAATGTCGTCAAATAATTCCTTCCGGTGCCCTAAACTCTCCACTAAAACTCCTGCCAAACATCTTGCTAGCTTCGACATCGCGCTTGCCAGTTCTTCCATCACTTCCCTGCCGTTCAAAGATGTAAGGTCAGTCATTCCATTAATGGGTTCTCCTTATTTGACTAATTTAATACAATTGTGGAAGAATGTGGCCATTTAATGCTGGTTGTTTGGGATATCGAAGTGCCATGACGTTTTGCGGTCTAACTGTTTGTGAAAATGTCTAGAAGAGCTAAACTCTTCAAGTTTGCTAGATGTTGATGAAAAGTGCATGAACAATTATATTATAGAAGATATCAGGTTAGATTATAAATAGAACTTTAAAAAATTTTCAATTATGTTCCTGAAATTTGAACTAAAATACGAATGTGACATGATCATTAGATGCTGACTTAGCAAGCATGCCATATCAACTTTCTGTAAATGTGATATTAACAAATAAAAGCATAATCTGGAATGGAATTAATCGTAAAGTTTGTCAAGTCTAAAAGACCATATAGTTTGATATGGACACAATGTTTTAAGTATTGGAACTAAATGAAATAAAGACAATGCTTAAGAGAAGTATGTAGCTGGATGAAGGTGGATAAAATTGATACCTTAAGTAAATGAACTCGCCATAGCAGGCAGGTTCAGCGACCTTTGTGAGGGGAATGTGAAAAGCTTCAGACCAAGAGAATTGGTTTGGGTGGGTTGCAGTTGGTGTTCCCCATCTGTAAGAATTATCCAAAATCCCACTTGTAGATTTTTTCTCAAAGGGTACTCGAAACAACTTCATTTGTTCTTTGTTCATTCTGTTCAGCAGCTCTGTGCGTATCCCATGGTTTATCACTTGGAAGAATCCCCATTCTTCGGATGCTTCAAAAATCTCTCTTCTGCAAGCCACCCTTTCCTTTTCATTGCTACTTTTCAAACCTTTAAGATCAATAAGAGGAAGCTGACATTCCTCCATGACAGAGTTAGTTGGTAGATTGCCATTGTTAAATGGTAGTAAATGCGCTGTGGACTGCAAAAGGAACTCATATTGACGGAAGAGTGGTGGATCAGAGTCCATCATAGTAGTATCTTCCTCAAACATGTGGAGTTTCCTTCAAAAATTTTGAAACTGAGAAGTGTTCTTTATATTCCCTTGGAAAAGAGAAGTTGGGTGTTAAATTGTGGGGAGGAGGAAAATCACAAGTGGAAGCAAACAAAGAGGACAGAAGCGGACATTGTAAAGGAGCTACCATATAGTGACAATTGTCGCGAAGATATTGATTCTCTCTCTTTCCATTTTCTCACAAAAATTTGGGAAGACAAGGTCTGTTTTCCATCCCTTTTAATATTAACGATGGAAGACCAAGGCTAAGAAAGTGGGAAAAGGATGCAAAGGAAAGATCCAAACCTACCTTCAACCTTTTGACTTTTGGGGGACAAGAAAAGTTTATATTGGGACCCTTATGTTGTCATGTAGCAAGTTTGTTCCCAATTGGCAGTAGGCCCATATGAAATAGAATGTTCTATTTTTCTATGATTGTTTATTTAGTTTCTTAAATGATTGTTTATGCTCTGCAGGTTCTTTACTTTGTGCATAATTGGTGAGTAGTTGCTCTAAAACGTCATTGTTTTTTCTTTCTGAAGCGAACCTAACCAAACCTGCCATGTTTGGATTCTTCATTTGTTTTGTCAGATTTATTTCTTCTCCGATCTTGTTGGTATGAGGATGAACGATAATTTACAGGTGCGTCTTGTCGAAGTTCAATTAGTCGAGGATTTATGGTGATGACAAAAATCCGGATCTGGGGCTCAAATTTCTTTTAAGTCATGGAAGAGATAGTATCGAGATTTAAGTCATGTTTAAGAGTAATTCGGAAATGGTTAAAATCATTTTTTGTCATTTTCGAAATTATTTTATAACATGTTTTTAATCATTCAAAACCAATTTTGATGATATAAAAATTGTATTTAAAAGTGTAAAATCAAAATATAAATTAATTCTAAATGATTAAAGGTATATTTAGAGTGATCGTGAACCTTTCAAAAATGATTTTAATAATTTTAGAATGACTTTCAAATATGCACTTAGCTATAGTTTCTAATTATGTCCTGTTCCGGATTTTTCTTGGACATTCTTTGTAAGAGTGAACCAAGTTGGGATTGTTTTGGAGAGACCAAAAGCAATTATGAGAAAGAACTGTGGAAACTGTGGAATTATGAATCATTTGGATATGTGAATCTTCTTTATTCATAAAAAATTGATTTGATTTTAACGGTTAATCACAAATTACTTTAAGATCAAAATTTTTGAGACACGATAAGTTTCTTGGCCTAAGAGACAAGCAACTCATATGTAGGATGATCAATATTACCTAAATGGTTAAGAAATAAATTACAAAAACGGTCAAGAAAGCTAAAATTTAATTCATCGTTAAATCGGTTTTGGAATAACCTAATGACCAAATCTTAATAACCTCCCAAAATTTTAAATGCATGCCACATTCTAATGACAAAGATATCCATGCTATATGTCTCTCTCACACATTCTAATGATTATCTTTTCTAAATTTGTACCAAATAATTTAGCAAACAACATTTTACAAGTAATTATATCCTAAAGATATAAAACAAGAATCTAATAAGATATTACACATTAAATACCACTATAAAAATAATTGCGATGATAGTAGTTTATCAAACACTTCAAACATATTTTTAAGTATAAAGTAAAATTTATCAAACACTAATATACTTTATCTCATAGTTGATTTTTAAAAAATATTTTCATATCAATAGTTAGCTGCATAAATTCCAAACTAACCTTAAATTGATTAAAAAAAAGTGTGTTAGAGTAAGAAAGAAAAAGAAATCAGGAAATTGTTAAAGCTTTTCCGATGGATTGAGGATTTTTTTTTACTATCTTGTTATATTTGTAAATAAGTTGCGTATTTTGCCATATATGAAAACAACTTTTAGAATTATATATAGATTAAATGTGTTTTAAGTTAGCAATTTATAATTATTAAATATCTAACTTTTTAAAAACAAACCATGCATGAAACATATTAAAAAAAAAACAGTTTAGAAAGTAGATATGTGAGCATATTTTTATTTTATTCTAAAAGGTAAAGCTTGCTAATTAGAGAGAATATATTTTAGGTTTGCTTATAAAGAAAGCTTTCTAAATGTTTGAAAATGGTATTGTCATCTTCTGGTTTCATGTTTTTCTAGAATTAAAAAATCCTTTTAAAATCTTCTAGAAAAGGTAACTCAAGTATTTTCACCAAAAAGTATTATTGGCTATTTATTATTTATTTGTAGGTATAAGTATTTTTATGCTTAAAATAAAATTTCAAATTAGGTAGGTATCTCTGTAGGTGTAGGCAGGCTATCATGAAAAAAAAAAAAGAAAAAAAATGGTCTCAAATTAAATGAGGTAGGATGTGTTTAAATATACGTAAATGAATCAATTTATTTATAAAAATAGGAAAATGTCATTATTTATCATGAGTGACAAATATTAGTTGACGGATGTCGATCAATTTCTATCACTGATAAACAGTAATATTTTAGTATATTTGAAAATGTTTTCAATAGTTTTGTTATTTAAAATAATTACCCAAATAAGTATTTTAGATTTGAAATTATTTGTTTCAAATTTTTTTCGCTAACTTCTAAGTTTCTAAATTTAATTGAAAGTATACGTCCAGTAGTAGCAGAATTATATTGAAATTAATAAAAATAATTTTAATTTGACACCTTTGTATATTTATGTAATTTTAAAATACAGATAGTATTGATTTGGTAATACTAAAATACCATCCACTTGTTTAAAAATTTAGGGAAAATATCACTTTATATCTCTCAATTTTGGGTATATTAGTCTAAAATTTGAATTAATAATTGGATCAATTTAAATTCTAAACTTTTGTAAGTATATCAAATCACACCCTCCTCCAAATTTCGTATGACAAATATCATGTGAGACTTATATTTTGTATTAATTAAACTCTTACATTTTCATAAGCAAATCAACTTAGAACCTCTATTATGATCACATTTGAAAATTAGGCCATTCATTATGATTACATTTGAAAATCATCAATGCGCCAATTATCACATGTGTGTTCTTCAAATAATGTTAGTTTTATAAAATAGATGATTAGAGTCGATGTATGGACAATTTTCAAATGAAAATCTAACTAAGAGTTTAAATTGATTATGATTGACTTATGAAAATTTAGGTATTTGGTTGATATAATTATACATATCATACAATATTTTTAAAAAATGAAATTAATTTAATAGATAGTCTAAATTGATATACTTATGATTTTCATATTTTAATTAAAACAACTCAAGTACAAATTGATATTTTCTCACATGTTTAAATTCCTTTCTAGTCCAAACTTTAAATTTGTACTTTTTAGATTCTAAAATTTCGAATACTTTTATTTTTAATTCCTAAATTTGGCCTTAAAACACATTTTAAGTCATTGCCATTATTTTTATAATATATTTTAATTCATCTCTAACATAAGTTCAAATTTTGACATTCTTTCCGTCAATAGATCTCACATTGAAAAAGTATTTAGAGTTATTCCAAATTAAACATACGTACATACGTACATACATACATAAGCACAACTCAAACCATTATGATGCATTTCCTCGTTTATTCTGACATTATATTTTAAAAATATTTTTTTCATCAATATGTAGTTGTACGGTCGTAATCATTTCGTATTTTGTTTTTTCGTTTTTGAAAATTAAGTTAATTTCTTCCCCATTTTAAAAGCTACTTTTTTTTAGTTTTTAAAATTTGGTTCTACTTTTTTTTAGTTTTTAAAATTTGGTTTGGTCTTTTAAATCATTAGTAGAAAGTAGATAATGAAGGAAGAAATTTGGAGGTGGAAACAGTGTTTATAAGCTTAATTTAAAAAAAAAGACAAAAAACAAAATGATTATCAAACGAAACCTTAGTTTTTTATTTATTGATTTTTTGTTCTATTTTTTCTTCCTATTACACAATACACAATTAATCATATATACTATTTACTTAATTTCATTCATATTTGAATTAATTGTTTTTTTTCCATATATTGTTATCACACATACACACATTACTAAAATCTGAATTTTTGTCGACATATCCAGAGATTTTCGCATTTACTAATAAAGTATCTGAAGAAGGTTGAACAACACTAAACTTAAAGTGGTGGCTGAAAAATAATATAACAACTCTCCAAAGCTAGCTCTTGTGTAAGAATCTAAAGTTGTATCTATAGTTATTAAAAATGAGAGGTTTAGCCGCCTTCTACAGGCTTTTAGGGCTAGGGTTTCTATTGAGATCAATGTGAGAAGCCTTAAGTCTACTAATATCTCGTGATTGATTTGATGGAAAGCATCATGAAAATTTGTCAAATTCGTGATTTTTGGGGATTGTGTTGAGTGTTAGATCCGTTTGCAGCCACATTTCAAGCACTAAAATTCGTCTTCATGATAAGGAGTTAAGCAACCAAGAAGACAATGAGACTCTACAAGATGAAGATAAAGTTCAACATGCTCAAACGAGCTCAAATGAAGCTTATGCTAGAAAATGGCCACTCCAAGTTAACCTAATCATGAGACAATCATTATGCCACAAGGACCCATGACAAGAACAAGAACTAAAAGACTTCGAGAATGATTGACTGCTTACTTCCAAGTTAAGTTTCCAAAATATGTTGAAGAGTTGCAATCTTTCAAGCTTCAAGGTCATCCAAGAGACACAGTGAATATGAACATCCAGATTCATCTACATTCTCAATGTACTATGTACCTATTTATTTTATGTATTTACACTTACGAAAGTTCTATTGGGCTTTTGAAAAAATATTAAAAGTGCACTTGTCTGACATCAAAAAGGTTCAAGGAAAAGTTGTGCTCCAAGCACTATAAAAGTAGTCTATAATTTTGGTTTAAAATTATCCCGATTAGAAACACTTTAAGTTTGGTGTACTAACTCTAATTAAATTTCCTTTTATATTCTCTAGTTTGATAGTGAGATTAAAGGTGTGAATAGTACAAAAACTTTGTGAGAGTATTCTTGTAATTGAGATCGTGGAGAGGATTATTTTGTATTATGAGAACAATTTCTCACATAGCAGACTTCTTTCTGGTTGGTCGTTTCCAGATTTGGACTTTTTCACGTAAACTCTTGAGCTTCCTAGTTTTGTTATTTTCTTATTGATTTTTCATTTTCTTCTTTTTCTTTTTTCTTTTTTTGTTTTTCTCAACAAGTGATATGGGAGCTTTAGGTTCATAGTTTCTTAAATATCTTAGTATGCTATGTGGTTGTAATATTGTCCTAATTTTCACATCAAAAAAGATTTTTTTCAAACGTGTTATAATATTGTGAATAGTCTGGCTTGTTCACTATTTGCTGATTTGTTAGGAGTGAAGCAAATGTGTTAAACTTTATGAGTGTAGTAAAGTTTAATGTGGAGAAATTTGATGGAATGATCAACTTTAACTTGTGACAAGTTCAAGTCAAGAATGTGTTCAAATAATCTGGATTATACATGCGCAAATTAAGTAATGATAATGATCTACTGAAGTCTTTTGGTGGTACCAATATAGATTTTAAGAAGCAAATGATAGGTTGCTGGAAATACAGATAGTTTGGGCACGTGAAACAGAGAATAGGTTCGTCAAAGGGCTCTGGATCAGATGTTGATTTATTCTTTCTCGTTAAGGGAGATTGTGACTTACTCTAGAGAAAGATGAAATTCATCCTTATGGTATGTTCGCTTTTCTATGATAGAGAAAGTAATGTTAGTTGTTTCACAAGTTTGCACACAAGCATTGGTATGACAATTATGCAAGGTGTGTTGTAGTTATGTCTATAGCCGAAGAACTTCCAAGTGTGCCAAGTAGGCGAAAGTTACACCATGCATTTCAATAAGATTCATCAGGATGTGATGAAAAAGGAAAATCTTGAAAGATATATTCCAAATGGTCTACTCTTTATGGTGGAGTAAGTTATAATTCTCTGAGTTGAAAACTATGATTGTCTGTGAAAACAATGGCCATGACAGGCGCGGTAGATTCTTAAATATCTTGTCGAGGTGGAATTTTTTGGGTTTTGACAAAAAAATTAAGTGTAATTTTCCTACATTGGAAAGGTTCAAAGAAGTAATGGACTCTAAGCACTAAGGAGCCCATAGCTTTTATTTCAAATTGTCCGAGATAAAAACACTTTAAGCGTTAAATTCCCTTTTGTATTCTCTAGTTTGAGAGTGAAATCAAAGGATGTGAATAATACAAAAGTTTTGAGAGTGCTATTGTCATTGAGATCAGGGAGATAATTATTGTGTGTTTGTAATAATTTCTCACGTGTATTGAATTTTTTCCAATTCTTTTTGTTCGGGTCATGCTTTAGAGTATATATATATATATATTTTAAAAAATCAATTCAGCAACTACCTATACACATGCATGCTAAAACAATAAATGGGGATTAAATGCAAGGGTGGATGAGAGTTGGAAAGTGAAAATTATTAAAAAAAATCACTTTATTCTTGTCTCACATTGGAAAAATCGAAGAATGAGTGGGGATTACATACTCTATAAATAAGTCTGTTCAAGGTTATTTTTAAATTTAAAAATAAAATTAATAATATAATAGATATAAAGGGCCAGTTTGAGCTCGATCTAAAGGACCTGTTTGAGTCCAATCCACCTTTGGCCCATTGCGCAAGGCCCCTGGATTGGGCTATGTATCTATGTTCAAGTCGACTTGAGCCACACTTAGGCATTTGATTCTTTGGACTGGCCGACCCGACCCAATGATGAGATCGACTCAAACGTACATGAGATAACTTCCTTTTATCCAGCCTTAAAATGCAGCTACATTTTGGGTCTTTTCTCCAGCTTCTACACAACTTTAAAAACTTAATAAATTCTTTATAAAATTATTTACTTTAAACTTCTTCCTTTTGTATTATTAACTCATGAATTCAACACATGCTTGACTTGTTTTTACTTGTAATAACTCCAAATGACATAAATTCTAACAATAAACACTTATGGGGCGTTTGGCGCGCAAAATTGAGTTGAGTAGAATTGATAATTATTATAGGAAGAGAGTAATTAGAGGAGTTAGATGCGAATAACGAGGTGAAAAATGTGAGTTAACGCAAATAACGAGATAATAAACCTCTTTAATAATTGGTAAACCAAATGATGGGTGGATTTTTTTTACCCATCCAACTCAATACAACTTGGAGACCAAATACCCCCTTATATTCTAAAGTAAACACGCTTGGTTTTTAGAGCTAAGCAACTTAGAAGTTAGCATTATAGCAACTTAATAGAATCTCTCCGATCTCATTTGCAAACTTCTTCCAGAGAGGGATCTAATAGAAAGAGTTGGACAAAGTGACAGAAAATGAAAGATCCAACAACTTCAAAAGAAACTTCTTCAAATAGAGGTAGGCAAAGAAGCTTCAAGCAAAGGTAGAAGTCGTGAAGACTGTTCTCAAATAAAATGTTTCAATTTTGGATGTTATCGAAATTCGAAATTAGATTGATGGCCTAAAATGACAATCAGGTAGAGACAACCCTAATGCTGGAACAGGATAATGAACTAGGTCTTATTTTCTTCACATTTAACGACCAAGAAACAAGTAGAGCACAGCTAGATGGTATCTTGAAGATAATTGCAATAATCACGTCACAAGTATAGTTTTCGTAATTATGGATAAATCTCTACACTTGGGATGATCTTTAAGAATTTATTTTTGTTTTTTTACTAAGAATTCAACCAGAAATGAGTAGAAAATAGGTTTAATTTTCAAAAATGAAAAAATAAAAATAAAAATGAAATGGTTATCCAGACCTAAAAGAGTTATTAAACGAAGCCTTAGTTTTCCAAATTCGTGAGTGTAATTATGAATAAAAAAGAAAAAGTGTGATAAAACTCAAATTACCAAATTAACCTTTGCAGAGTGGTATCCGACATGCAGTTCCTACTGATTGAAGTAATTTCCAAAGCAAATTTTCAATTAGTTCTCTCTCTACCGACTCTGGAAAAACCCCTTATTCAAAAAGGGGTAGAGTTCCTTTTGCTGCAAGGATGACTGAAATTAGACAGTTGAGACAATGGTAGGTCAAATGCAATTTTAAGCAATACACACCCATAAATCAAAACTAAAAGAATGAACAAAATGATGGCACAAAGACCAGGCATTAGTAACCACTCAAACTAATTTCAAGCAAATGGCATAGTGGGAAGGGTTAAAAAATTGTTTTTCTTACATTATGAAGGAAGCGAAAGATAAAACAAACTTTCGGGGAGACGATAATAAGAGAGCGAGTGTAAAACAATCTACAAACGGAGGATAGTTCTAAGTGTATCACAAAGATTTTGAATGGTTTGTTGTTCTTGAGTTGCCTGCAACTCCTGAAGCGGCATATCTTCGTAACACCTGCAACAAATTCAAATTCCCTTCTATAATTAAAAGGAAAAAAAAACAGATGGAGGGCTTATTTTATTTCTAATGCTGCCATGGATGAAACGAAGCAGACCAGCGAGTTGAAACCTTGAGAAAAGGTCCGATGCATGTCAAGCCTAATGATACCAAAACTAAGAAAAATATAAATGGCTTTATTTAAATTCGGCATCAGTATAAAAAGAGAAATGTTGACAACCAAAGTCCCGTTTGATAACCATTTGATTTTTAGTTTAGATTTTGAAAATTAAGTCTATAAACACTTCTTTCACCTCTAAATTTCTTACTTTGTTATCTACTTTTAACCAACATTTTAAAAAACCAAACTAAAATTTGAAAACTAAAAAAAAATGTAGTTTTTTTAAAATGGCTGTTTTCAAATATAGGAAAATAAATCAAAATATTTACAAATATAGCAAAATTTTATTGTCTATCTATGATAGACCTCACAGATAGTAGTCTATTGTAGTCTAGCACAGATAGATTGTGAGATTTTGCTATTAGTAAATATTTTTAGCAGTTTTGTCATTTAAATTAATTTTCCTTTTAAAACCTTTTTTTTTAAAAAATTTGGCTAAGAACTTAACTCTTATACTTTAAAAAATGCAAATCATTGAAAGAAATTGAGAGGAAATAGACTTAATTTTCACAGATAAAAAATAAAATATGAAATGATTGCCAAACAAAGCCCAAAGGATCAACAAATACACATTGGGTTAGAAACGGGTCAAGACTGAGGTGAGAGCTAAAGGGCACATAAACAGCAAAGGAGACAGCAGGTGGATATTTCTTCTGAGAGCTACAGTTATGAGAAGAACAGCACCAGATATTGGTTATGCTTCTAAAGGGAAATAGAAATAATAATAATACCAAATAAGATGACATACATTCTGTGGTAAGCTAAAGCCTGGGCAAGGTTCAGCAGTGTTGGACTTGAAGTAAGTCTTTGATAAACACTAGGTGGAAGGGGAATCTGCAATGCGAAAAATGAAAAGAACAAATGTTTTAGGGGTTTGTGAGAGAAATGAATACGGAATCAGAAAAGTGCTAAAAGGAGAGATGCAAGAAGGGAGAACCTCATTTTGACCCCTACGACCCTTTCTTGATTGTCCATCGCCAGTGAAAAGTTCCTGAAGCGTCTCCACTGCTACAGTACCCCTATTGTCGTGCTGCACGCCTCCGAGGACATTGTCAGATAACAAAGCAATAGGGGATATGTCAGTAGCCCTCAAGAACGGAATGGGTACAGTATTACCCGCTGCATAAATGGACCAAAGCTGCAAAGGCAAAAGATCCACTTATTTATTTATAAGAAACGAAATTGTATTAGAGCCAAAGAAGAAACAGATTAGTGGCCAGGGGAAAAGGCTCATGTGAATAACAAGCAAAACATTAAAGACCCATTTGGTAACCATTTGATTTCTTGTTTTTTAAAATTAAGCCGACAAACACCTCTCCCACCCCTAAATTTCTTGTTTTCTTATCTATTATTTATCCATATTTTTAAAGATGAAGCCAAAATTTGAAAACTATAAAAGGTAGTTTTTAAAAACTTGTTTTTGTGTATAAAATTTGACTAAGCGTATAACTTTTGTACTTAAGAAATATGCAAACCATGGTAAAAAAAAAAAAAAAAAATTCAAAAACCAAATACAAAAAACGAAATGGTTACCAAATGGGCCTAAACAACTAAACTAAAATATAACCAAGAGATTATATGATAAATCAAGGCTCATGATATGTTTCCCAAGAACTGTTATCCAAAAAGTACAATGAGTGTTAGTGGTGCGGTACAATGCCAACCCCGAGAAGACAAAGGATTAGTACTCAAATAAATAAATAAAAACAAAAAAGCCAAAAGATTACAAAAGGTTTCTCCGAATTGCATTGACCAAACGAGAATTATAATTGGCAAGATATATATATATATATACACACACACAAACAGATACAACTCATGGATACAGTTGTACAACCTACAAAACAGATCTAGTTTACACTCAGGAAAAATATTATGTACAGGATTGGGCTTAAGGGGAAATCTTGGAATGAAAAATCTCCCACTTCCTTGATTTCTCTAGAGTTATCACCATGAAACTTGAGAAACAATCAAGAAGAGAGAATGCACTTGTACTTAAGTTACCTTGTCCTGCAGAGCAAATGATTTCCGGCTGACAGTTTCATTCTTCGATGTGCTATGCTCATGAATACCCAAAAATGAAGGTGAAGATGCATGCATGGAGGGATCCGATTTCCCATCAAGAATATTATTTACAATACCTCCGGAACGATCCAGCACACTACAGAAGGTTCACAAAGATTAGATGTCAAATGAATACAGGTAGTATAATTATGAGATAAAATGATAATACATTGTTTCTCATAACCTATAGCATAATCATTGAGAGTTAAATCAATTAATTTACAATTGAAGAAATGAAATACAACACATCAGCAAGATCAGAAAGAGAGTACCTAGAGTCGACTCTAGGTACACTAACGAATAGGCTCTCATTGCGTAAGGAACCCGTTGGTGGTTCGGCAGTGCCAATACCCAGTTGAGAGGCCACCTTATCATTCTCATCTCCATCATGGACTATTACAGTGCCAAAAGTACCTACAAATAAAGATATTCATACACTGTATTGGAAATGCTACTTATTACTAAAATATCAAATGTGGCCCCGTTCACTAATCATTTGATTTTAAAATTAAGCTTATAAACACTACTTTGACACTTGGTTTCTTAATATTTGATATCTAAATTTTAGGAATGTTTCAAAATCAAAGCCACATTTTAAAAACAATAATTTTTTTTTTTTTTTTTTGGGTAAAGAAACAAAAAAAAAATTCAAATGCTACTTAGGATATATGAAAACCACGATGTAGAAATGGTGAGGAAACAAACATAATTTCACAATACAAAAAACAAAAAATGAAATGATCATCAAATAGGCCCTAAGGTGTTTAGATAATTTTTATCCTCCAAGGCAATATTTAAAAACTTTTCTCACATGTAGGCACAGACCAGATTAATCCACAATTTATCTTGACATTAAGTAACAAAGTAAAAGATTAATTCTCAAAATCTCTTCTTTTGATATCATGCGAAATAATCTTTAAGAAAAAGATGTGAGTTAGGATAAGTTCAATGTTTTAAAATATTTCTCACTAGATCTCAATCGGGTTGAATATAAGTGGGCAAATAGGGTATAAACATTGAATAGCAAGGAAGCAAACATGAAACAATTCTTGTATAATATTTTAAAAAATGTATGTTTTAATAAACATATCCTTGTCATGTCCCTGTCCTAAATTTTTTTAAAAAATGTCGTGTCGCTATCGTGTCGTATCCATATCCATGCGTCTTAGATTACAACCATATTCACCTAATATCTGGAAACACTACTTAAAGAAGCTTCAGGTGCAATATGTAAACTTATATTACAAAATTTCAGATGTACCGATTTACCAATGATTATGAAAATTTACAGCAATTATTTGCACGTGAATTAGAAATCTATATTTAAATGAGAGAGATTCCAAAAGGGAGGAAAGAAAAGCCTCAGACCAGGACTAAGGATGTCATAAAAAACAATTAACGGAAAGCATATGTATGTCCCATGAGTCTTTGAACTCTTAAAATTACAATAGCTTATTTTCATACCACTCAAATTTTCAACCATTGAAAAGTTAATAATAGTCCCATTGACTTTATTAAGCATAATGAAATGCATACCTTCTGCTACAAGTTCAGAGCCTGATTGCTCTTGCTTCCTCCAAGTGCCACCAGCTGCCATTTCATTTGCTACCTGAAGTCCAATGTTCTGAGGCTTTGAAGGAACAGTATCTCCATAATCTTGATTCAAATTTGCAGCTACTATTGTCTGTTTAAAATAAAACCATTACTGAAAGAGGAACTTCTCAGCCACGCAATATACATGCACATTGAGCAAAGCCCTTACACCATCTCCTGATGCATCTGGAGCAATATTATGTGCTTGCTGAGCCATTAAAGTCCTGATTTTCCTAGCTTTTTCAATCTTGGGCAACATTGCCGATGCTCCACATCTGCATTTCTCAATGAATTTGTGCTGTGCATGCAAAACAAAAACTACTTTTCAAATTGAAATGGAATACAATAAAATTTAACTAGATATTTCAACTATATACAGAAAACCCGTTGGAAGTGAGAAAAATAACCCAACCAATGTAGACAATAACAATTCTAATGCAATTTTATAAAAGCAATAATGTACAATAGTTTGTAGATTAAATTCCTGGAATTTTGGACATAGGTGACCAAAATTTATTTCTCATGACTGGTCAATGAAGGAAGACTAATGAATGAAACGTCTCTGTGAAGCTCCAAGGAAATCGATGACCGATTAATAAAATATTATTCAACAACTTGATGGTTCAAATACTTCTCCACATTTTTGTTCAGCCGCCTCTGTCAGACTAGAGGAGACCATAGTTTATGTTAGTGACCATAGTTCATTAACATACTAGTTTTCTCCCCCAGGAAAAAATGTCGATGATCGAATACATATGAGTGGCTAGCTCATGGAAGATGTCCTCATTTATTTGGCAGACAAAATTGACAAGCATTACCTTCAACATTTCAGAAGCAGCAGGGCGTGAACGAGGATCTTTTGTCAGACACTTTGCAACAAAATCGTGGAACAGCAAAGACCTGAAAGGAGAAGATGCACCACATGGTATAAAACACTGACGTAGTAATATATCTCAAAGAAAATTAAAATGAGAAGGCCAGCAAACTTTGATTATAATACTAGAGATCAATTCGGCAACAATAATGTACAAACACTTGAAAATTCAGCAACACACTTATCAGATGAACAGTAAACATAGTTCAACTCCTTAACAGAAAACCAAGTTTACACGAACAAAATAACCTGGCACCCCTACCAACTTAAGCATCATGACGGAATAAGTGTGTGCACATCAAGCTGTGAACACTTTTGGTACAGGTTACAGATATTAGGTAAGTCATTTTTTTCCCTTGAAGAGAAACATATTTAATTGAGCAAATGGAAGTAAATTCATAACAAAAAGATGCTGATCCACAGCCTTAGGATCTTTCAATCAACACACTTCAAATATTTATATCCAAGAAGCATGGACACTTTAATTTGGCTAGTATTTGTCTCAGACAAATGTCAGACACTTGTTGGACATGTATTGGAAACTTGTTAGCATAATAAATGTGTGCAAGACATTAGTTGTACAAAGCCAATCAAGTTTCAACATTTGGTAGACACTTATTGAACCGTTATTAAGTACACTAAATAGACACATAATAATATCCAACAAACAAATTAAAATTTGTGAGTGAAATACATCAGACTTATATTCTTTTAAGCATATAAATGCATAAGCTGATTGACTTTAAATTTCCTTCTTGTATGAAAATGATATATAATTATAAAAATGGATATTTTAATAAACATATTATTGTTGGGTTTATTTCCTTTTTTTTTTAAAAAAAAAAAGATGATGAAGTCTTGTTTTATGATTTTTTTTTTTTTTATATCCTTATATATTCTTTCATTTTTTTAAGAAAATAAAAGCCCAGTTTCTTACCCAAAGACATCGTGTCGTGTCATATTTGTATCTCGTATCCGTATTTATGCTTTCTAGTAGGATATGGACATGAGAAGAAGAGATTAGAAAGCAAGCTAGTGGAGTTGGGTGGCCTAGGGATTGGGATCTTGAGATTACTAAACGAGGTGTTGGTGGTGAAATGATTGAGGTAGTTCTTCATGAAGTATGTTACTTTGTGGCATAAAGTTATTGCGAGTAGAACATGCCTTTTCAAGTGGGTCTCAGAGGGAGGGCGTTTGTCTTCATGAGTTTTTCTCATGTTTATATCATCTTTTGAGCAAGAAGTCTCATTTTGTGTCTTTCCTTCTGCCTTTTAGGTGTTAAATATTGTAACTCTTCTTTCAAGGAGTTCTCTTGCAAATCTTTTGTTTGTATGTTATATGAATATTCCGCATACCAAACTGCCTCTGCTTCTCCTCTATGGTTAAAACCCCTAGGAAGATAAAATTTTCTGTGGCAGATTGCCAGATTTTACATGGAAAAGTCAACACCATAGACCATGCTCAGAGACGGTTTTCCTTTGTGTTGCACCCATACTGGTACATTCTATGTAGGTGTCAGGTAGAGGACTTACATCGCTTGTTGTGGGGTTGTCAATTTGTTCAGTCTCTCTGGCTTCGTTGGATGGAGATCTTTGGTTTATCTTTGGCTTGGAATCGCCACAATTATGCTTGGGCAATATTTTGCGACAACCTAGTTTCTTTGCTATTTTGTAGAGAGCTTGGCCTAAGAGGAACAATAAAATTTTCAGACAGGTGGAGAGATCGTGTGATGGGATTTGGAAGCTGGCAAGGGTTCAAAATCTCCTAGACCCTTCTAGGCATGGGTAACTATGCCTTTTTGAAACTATGATCTTAGTTTGATTTTCTTGGATTAGATTCCATTTTTGTAGTCTCTCTCTCTCTCTCTCTCTTTTTTAGTTGGCTTTGCGTTTTGGTATGCCCTAATACATTCTTTCATTTCTCTTCAGAGTCCTGACCATTCGGGTGATTTTTCTTGTAAAACTTTCTTTAGGTGTTTATTGGACCCTTCTCCCATTAGTGAGTGTTTTTTATCTACTCTTTAGATGATAAAGATTCCAATGAAAGTTGAGTTCTTTACTTGGTAGGTTTTATACAAACGAGAAAGTTGCCCTCCTTAGTTGGTTCCTTATGTTACATTCTCTGTTGGAAGGCGAAGAGGAAGACGTAGATCTTACTTAAAAAAAAGTAAGATGTGATTTGTGAGTTTACAAGATTTGCTCATAGATTTTTGATCGCTCATAGATTTCATATTTCTCTTTCGACCTTTCAGACGTAGATGTTATATTTTCAAGATGTGATTTGTGAGTTTCCAAGATTTGCTCGGAGTTGCTTCTTCCAAACTTTTAGTTTATGCTCACCTATCACAGGGATAGGAGTGATATGATTATAGAGTTTCTCCTCCATCTACCTTCTTGCGGAAAGGGCTGATTTTTATGGCTTTTTGGGGTGTGTACTATTCTGTTGGATCTTTAGAGTGAGAAATAATAGTGTTTTAAAGGTATGGAAAAGGACCTTTCAGATGCATGATCGCTCATAGATTTCATGTTTCTCTTTGGACTTCAACTTCGAAAAGCTTTTGTAATTATTCTATAGGTTTCTATTTTGCACAATTGGAGTCCTTTGAGGAGAGCTTCCTTTCGAGGGCTTGTATTTTGTTATCATATTTTTTCATTAATTCTCAATGAAACTTGTTTTTTATATATATATATATATATATATAGTTGCATCAAGATACCAAAATTGATATGCAATGTGATTGAGAATAAGTAAATAATTCCAATAGATGATAACAAAGTTTCAGTTCAAAAGAGTGTATCCTGAAGAACAGATGGTGTAAGAAAATTAATTAAACCATTTTTCTTTGTCTTCAAGCATTGGAGCCGGCTCAATTGATATCATGAATAAAACCTGTTACACATGAGAAAATCCTCATAAAAAATCAATCTGGGAAAAAATTAAATAAAGTGAAAGAAACAGAACCAATTCCAAAATTTAAAGCAAATGATAAAGACTTAATTTTTAGTCTTCAACTTTTAAAAAATTATTCTAGTTTTCTCACGGTTTCTTGACCCACTTTTTCATCTTGGAATAGGCAAATTACAAGTTCAATCCCATAACATTGTATATTATGTCTATTTCGTCTATGAACTTTCAAAAGTGTCTAATAGGTCTCTAAACTTTCACTTATATGTCTAATAGGTCCTAAGACTTTCAATTTAGTGTCTACTAGTTCCATGAAAAGTTAGAACTTTTTAAAAATTAATTGATCTATTAGATATAAATTTAAATTGTCTAATGAAATTCTGAACTTTCAATTTTGTGTCTAGTAGATTGTGAATTCAAAAAATTAATTGATCTATTAAATATAAAAATTTAAAATTCAGGACCAAATTTGAAAACTTGAAAACTTAAGGACTAAGTAGACAACCATGTTTAGGCACTAATTTGTAATTTAGCCTTGAAAATACTTTTGATTAATCAGTCAAATTTGAAAAAAAGAAAAGACAAACTCATGAAATTACTGTTTTAAAAAAAATTGGCTAATTTCAAAATGATGACTAATAGTAGTAAAACACAAAAAAATGTTAATAACGGTTGGAAATAAGGGGCTTTGTTGATAGTTTATAGCCCAAGGGTATTTTACTTTACCCTAGGTTTATTTCCTTTTTTATTTTAAGGCTTGCTAGAGCCTATAAATATTACTTCTATTGTAACTTTCATGGTGTGCAAAACTAATAAAAAGAGACCCTCTGTCGTGGTTTTTTCTCCCTGTTCTAGGGTTTTCCACGTAAACCTAGTGTTCTCTATTTTCTATCTTTTAACATGGTATCAGAGCGTGGTGACAAAAACCTAGTCGCCATTGGCAGAAACCAACTGATGCAAGATAATCTTAGTTTTGCACCAATCCCGCTTCCGCCACAGCTGCCGATGGGGCCTCTGACCACTGCCGTCATCGACTCTGCCGCTACTGATATCGTCGTTGTTACTACTGTCCAAGGTTAATCGATACCTTCAGTCCTTGCATATCCGTCCAACTCTAGCCTCGCCGCAACCCTTTGATGGAAACCTTAGCGCCGCAGCAACCCTTTGATGGAAACCCTAGCACCGCCACAACCCTTTTTCACAATGCCATCAGCGTTCCTCCCTTGTTACCGAGAGTCACTGCTGCCTATCCCTCCAACCTCACTGCCAATAGCCAAAACCTACACCTTGAAGCCAAGATTGGTGAGTTGTCCACCTACCACAAAGGTAAATCCCCTGCCGTGGCAATTCCGGGAATCCCCAGCTCCTTTCCTTATTTGCAGTCGCGGGGCCTTCCTCATCATGAGCCACCTAGTTATAAACATCAAGGTTCGATTGGTTTATCTCCGGTAACAACAACGGTTGGCTAATCTTCAGGCAAGTTTTCAGCAACAAATCACTGCTCTTGGGGCAACCCTAGGTGCTTCCACAAACTTAAATTCTAGTATAGTGAATTCTAATATTCCTTCCGGTCAACCGATGCATCCAGAGAATCTAGTAACCTCTTTTCCTGCTTTAACTTTTGCAAACTATTTGTCTGGATCTATGAGAAATTCCACAGGGTTAATTGCAGGAGAAAAGTTGAATGGTCAGAATTACTTCTTATCTCAGTCCATTAAAATGGCTCTTGAAGGGCGTCACAAGTTTGGGTATCTAACTGGTAAGATACCAAGACCTAGGCCGGGAGATCCTTAGGAGCACATTTGGAAAGGAGAAGATTCCCTGCTTCGGTCACTGCTGATTAATAGTATGGAACCTCAAATAGAGAAACCATTGTGTGCTGCAACTACTCGAGATATCTGGAATGTAGTTTAGAAATTATATTCTAAGAGGCAGAATGTGTCTCGTCTCTACACTTTGCGTAAACAGGCTCACGAGTGCAAATAGGGGACGATGGATGTCACTTCATACTTTAACAAATTGTCCTTAACTTGGCAGGAGATGGATCTATGTCGTGAAATTATCTGGAATTTTCCTTGTGGAGGTGTTTAGTATTCCAAGATTAAGGAAGTCAATCGTGTCTATGATTTCCTAGCTAGTTTGAACTCCAAGTTCGATGTAGTGTGAGGTCGTATACTCGAACAAAGGCCTATACCTTCTCTTATGGAAGTGTGTTCTGAAGTTTGTCTAGTGGAAGATAGAGCCAATGCTATGAACATCACGGTTGCTACTGATTCTGCTGCTTTTAATGCAAAATTATTTGGTTCTGATAGTGACAAGTAAAACGGGAAACAGACCCCGATCTGCGAACATTGCAAGAAACTCTGGCATATGAAAGATCAGTGTTGGAAGTTACATGGTAGACCACCAAATGGCAGAAGACGTCCTCCAAATGACAATTCCAATCCCGGTCGGGCTCTTATGAGTGAATCTACAAGTGCCTCCCAGTCACAACCTCAGGTGAATTGCCAAAGTGATCCTGGTGTCTCTTCCCTTGAGGTAGTTGCTCAATAGGTACCTCTCAATCCTTAAATCTCCTCAGCATAAATGGTAAGAAACCATGGATACTTGATTCAGGGGCTACAGATCATTTGACTGGATCTTCTAATAATATTCTATCATATCTTCTGAATGCTGGTAACGAAAAGATTTGGATTGCAGATGGGTCCTTTGCTCCTATTGCAGGCAAGGGTCATATTTCTCCTTTTGATGGTTTAACTTTATAGAATGTGTTGCACGTACCCAAAATATCTCACAATTTACTATCTATTAGTAAGATAATGAGAGATTTGAATTGTCAAGTTGCCTTCTCACCAAATAATGTTTTCTTTCAGAACTTGAGCTTGGGGAAGAAGATTGGCATTGCCCGGCACAATAGGGGACTCTATTTCCTTGATGATGATGATGCTTCCTCTAGGAACTGTTATAGGACTAGTTTGTTGTCTTATAATTTTTCAACTTAAAAAAAAAGATTGTATGTTGTGGCATTTTCGCCCTTGGTCATCCAAATTTCAAACATATGAAATATTTATTATCTCATTTATTCAATAAAATTGATGTCTCTTCTCTATCTTGTGATGTGTGCATTCGTGCAAAACAGCATAGGGTCACTTTTCTGTCTCAACCTTACAAACCTTCTTGGCTCTTCACCCTTATCCATAGTGATGTTTGGGGTCCTTCGAGTATTACCACCTCTTCGGGGCAATGTTGGTTTGTTACCTTTATTGATCATCATACCCGTCTTACATGGGTTTTTCTCCTCACTGATAAATCTGAGGTTTCATTGGTATTTCAATAATTTTACACTATTGTTGAGACTTAGTTCAACACCAAAATTGCTATTCTTCGTAGTGATAATGGTCGTGAGTTCCTTAATAACACTCTTTGTGATTTCCTGTCTTCTAAAGGCATTGTCCACCAAAGCTCGTGTGTATACACCTCAACAGAATAGGGTGGTTGAAAAGGTCACCTTCTCGAGGTTGCATAGTCTCTCATGATGTCTACTTCACTTCTATCTTACTTACGGGGGGATGCAATTTTGATTGCAACTCATCTTATTAATCGAATGTCTTCCCGTGTCCTCCAACTCCAAATCCCTCTTGAATGCCTTAAGGAGTCATACCCTACCACGTGGCTTATTAATGATCTCCCTCTTTAGGTTTTTGGGTGCACTGCCTTTGTCCATTGTCATGGCCCTAACCAAACTAAGTTTATCTCTCGTGCTCAAAAATGTAAATTCATTGGGTATCCCCTTCACCAGCGAGGTTTTAAATGCTTCCACCCTTCTTCTCGAAAATACTTCTTCTCCATGGATGTAACGTTCCTTAAGGATAAACTTTCCCGTTAGTCATCTTCAGAGGGAGAGTACTAGTGAAGATACTAACTGGTCCACATCTTCAGTCCCTATTGACCTTCCTAAACCTATCCTGAGTGCCCATGACACCGTTCTACCCACCAAATAAGTCCCTTAGATAACCAACTACAGGAAGAATCTCATAAAGGAAATGGTGCCCCTAACTGCTCTGCCGGCTCCGATCCATAAATCTGAACCAACACAAGCTCAAGGAACTACAAGCCCTTATAATACTAACTTGTGTGTTGAGGATGATATTGTTGATTTGACTGAGAATGACAGGAATGATATGTTAGTTCCAGAGAATAACAGGGTTACAGGCAGTGATGAGACTTCGACAGAAACACAAGAGGGTGAGATTCTCCCTCAGGCTGAAAAATGCAATCAAAATCCCATTACAGATGAGGAATCAGACAAACTAGAGGATTATGATATCTCTCTTGACATGCTGATTGCATTGAGAAAGGGCACCAGATCTTGCACCAAGTACCCCATGTATAGTATGTCTTACAGTAATCTGTCTTCTAAGTTCAAGACGTTCACTGACAGACTTGATACAGTAACAATACCGAAGAACACATATGGCTATGGAAATTCCTGAGTGGAAGATTGATATTATGGAAGAAATGAGAGCTTTTGAAAAGAATAATACGTGGGACCTTGTTGCTCTTCCTAAAGGGCATAAAACAATTGGGTGCAAGTGGGTGTTCACTCTGAAGTTTACATTAGATGGAACTCTAGAGAGGTACAAGGCCAAACTTGTAGCAAAAGGGTTTACTCAAACTTATGGGATAGATTACTCTGAGACTTTCTCCCTTGTAGTGAAGTTAAACACGGTCCGAGTCCTCCTTTCTGTTGCAGTTAATAAAGACTGGCCTCGCAGTTAATAAAGCCTAGCCTCGCAGTTAATAAAGCCTAGCCTCTCCACCAACTTGATGTTGAAAATGCATTTCTGAATGATGAACTAGAAGATGAGGTTCATATGAGCTGAGCCCCCTCCCCCAAGGTTTTGAAGCTTAGTTTGATCATCAGTTTTGTAAACTCATGAAGTTTTTGTATGATTTGAAACAGTTCCCAAGAGCATGGTTCGACAAATTTACTACCTTTGTTAAGTTCCAAGGTTTCACTCAGGGACACTTTGATCATACGTTGTTTAAAAAAAGATCAGTATCTGGGAAAATTGATGTTCGAATTGTATATGTTGATGATATTGTTTTGTCAGGAGATGATGCTGCTGAGATCACCAAGCTGAAAAAGAAAATGGTTGATGAGTTTGAGATCAAAGATCTTGGGAATCTAAAGTATTTCCTTGGAATGGAGGTGGCAAGATCAAGGGAAGGGATCTTTGTTTCACAACAGAAATACACTCTCGACTTGTTAAAAGAAATAGGTATGACTGGATATAGACCTACTGACACTCCTATTGAATTCAATGTGAAACTGGGAGATTCTGTTGACAAAATTCCTATTGATAAATAGAGGTATCAGTCTAGTGGGAAAGTTGATTTACTTACCTCACACTAGACCAGATATTTCCTATACTGTTAGTGTTGTTAGTTTATGCAAGCACCTTATGAAGAACATATGGAAGCTGTGAATCGGATTCTGAGATATTTGAAAAGCTCACCAAGTAAAGGTCTGATGTTCAGAAAAACTGCAGGAAATGCATTGAGGCTTATACCAACTATGATTGGGTAGGATCAGTTATTGACAGAAAATCTACCTCTGGATATTGCACTCTTGTGTGGGATAACCTAGTTACTTGGAGAAAGTCTACCTCTGGATATTCTACTTTTGTGTGGGGTAACCTAGTTATTTGGAGAAGTAAGAAGCAAAGTGTTGTTGCTAGAAGCAGTGCTGAAGCTGAATATAGATCCATGAGTTTGAGAATCTGGGAAGAAATATGGTTGAAGAAAGTTCTGCCTGATCTACACCAAGACAGTGTTCTACCTATGAAGTTCTATTGTGATAATAAAACGGCTATAAGCATAGCCAATAATCCTGTACAACAGGATAGAACGAAACAAGTGGAGATTGACAGACACTTTATAAAAGAGAAACTAGACAATGGTAGTATCTATATTCCGTATATTCCATCTAGTCAACAAGTTGTGGATGTTCTCACCAAAGGATTACTCAAGCAAAGTTTTGACTCACATGTTAGCAAGTTGGGTCTGATTGACATCTACACCCCAACTTGAGAGGGAGTGTTGGAAATAAAGGGCTTTGTTGATAGGTTATAGCACCAAGGGTATTTTAGTATTTTACTTTACCCTTGGTTTATTTCCTTTTTATTTTAGGGCTTGCTAGAGCCTATAAATATGACTTCTATTGTAACTTTCATGGCGTGCAAAAATAATAAAAAGAGACCATCTATCGTGATTTTTTCTCCCTGTTCTAAGGTTTTCCACGTAAACCTAGTGTTCTCTATTTTCAATCTTTTAAAAATAACAAATATTTTAAAATGTCATAACCAACTACTGGGCACAAAGAATTCCAAGTATAACATACAATCAATTTCAGATGCAGTTCAATACAAACCAAAAACACAGTTATCCAAGGATGAAAACAGCACCACTACTCAATATGACCAGGACTAGAAAGATGGAAAACGAAAGAAACAATTTCATTCATAGAGTTTCTAATGCTTCAAATAAACTAACCCTCATTGGATGCACTGCTGATCTTGGAGGAAGCCCCTGAAATCAGATAAAAAAATCATTGCAGGATGTGAAGAATTATCACCAAGATACTTTAAAATCCAAAATAAACTGATACAGTATCAATAGTAAAGCATTTTACTATGATTAAGAAAATTCTAGAGTTGGTTTTATGAGGTGAGGTTTTTACCTCAGCCATTTCAATAGCAGAGACACCAAGAGCCCACACATCCACCTAAAAGTAAAACAAAATTGTTGCAAAAAGAATTAATGTCGCTGCAACCTAGAAACTGCAAATATCACATAAAAAACCATATATAATACAATGACAGAGTATTGCCTAGTCACTTGGTCATTAACTATGATAAAACTTTAGATGCTGCTCTTTAAACATAAAATTTTTAATTCTTACAGAAAATAGAAATCTTGACTGCTTTATAGTATGAAAAGGTCAGTAAGGTTAAGCACAACACCACTGACACTTCAATGCCATATTTTTCTTTTAAATTAGTCTGTTCCTCAAAAGTAAACTGTAATCTGCTACAAAAGATTACGGAATTGTCAGTTAACGTTATATATCTCATTATGGATTATCAATGCTATAACATGCATATATCAGGAATTTCTGAGACTTAAAAGACTTCGCTCGTACATCACGTTATTAGACTTCCAAAGAAAGCCTCTGCAATTCTCCAATTTTTTGCTCAAGCTGGTTTAGACTTCATAAAGATTAACGCAGGTTCCAATTTAAGTTTCCAAACATGTTACGACACCTATAAGCTGATTAATAGGCAAGCTCTTCCTACCTGAAACTTTGTTTAAAGAACAGAAAAATATAGCATCCTAAATCAATGACAAACCCGCATACACAACATTGTAATTTTATAATAGAAAACTGGAACTTCAATAGCATAACAATTATCTAATCCAATCCAATCCCCCAATAACATATTAAGCTCAAAACCATTTTTCTAAATAATTCATAATTTAGGTTTCACAGGAAGGAAATACCAATAAGATAAAAATATTATTCTGTATTTGAGTACCTTCCCATCATATCGACTTTCCTGTATAACTTCTGGAGCCATCCAATGTGGAGTGCCAATAAACTGAAAAATGTATAAAATATCACAAGAAATGACGACCAAATATAAAGATCTACTATTTCTAAGATCTCCAAGTTTAGAATCAAAGCCATGACACTAGCGCTGAGCTGCATGTGGCTTAGTGTATGTCATTGAGGACACCTCATTTTTTTTTATAAGCTAGTAACTCAATATTCTCGCTTTTTAAAACATTGGCTGAAACACTAATGACATTGTAAGCATACAAAAAATCAGGATAAAACGCACATCAAGGAAAGGCAAAGCTAGCCAGTTACAGCCTTGAAGATTGTCCCATTAGCAAGTTTAAAATATCAAGTATTTTTTTTACCAACATGTTAATTTACTCATTATGTATACAACGAACATACTGTATTGCGCTTTGACATGGTCCTAGTCAGCTGGGCTGCAACTCCAAAATCACCTGCAAACATTTTTTTTAACACAATTGTTGCACGTCTGATCAGTTTGTTATTATAGAAACAAATGGAATCAAAGATAGAAAATGAACTGCAACAATAAAGGTTCAGCATAATCCCATATACCATAAAAGGAATGTAAATTAATCTCCTCTACAAACCAGATAGGTAGTGTACTCACCCAACTTGACATCTCCTTGCTCAGTTAACAAAATATTACCACCCTTGATATCTCTATGAACTTTGAATATTGAATGAAGATAAGTGAGGCCCTGCAGTAAAGTTAGCCCATAAGGCACCAACTATGTGCAAGAATGAAAAAAAAAAAAAGAACATGTATGACTGACAAGAAATTTAGTTTCATTTTCATTACGTTTGAATGATTTTCACCATGACTTGAGAAAGCCAAGCAAAATTTTTCCTTATGCAAACACGAACAAATAGATACCAGTACTGGAGTCCATATTAATAGTAAATAAATATGTTTGTACAAACATAATGTCTGAAGGCAACCAACTGGTTGAAAATCTCACCTTCAGTGCCTCCCTACAGATATATGCAATCTGATATTCCTCTAGAGCTTCCTCGGTAACATTCATCAAGTCAGCAACACTGCCACCTCCACAATACTCCATTACTATCTGCCAAGAAATAAAGACTTGTAAATCTGAAAAGATAACAGAAAGATACAATGAAGTCTATTCACTAGATAAATTAATGAATTCTAACTCATGGAAATGGTTTCAAGGACAACTAATTTGTTATACCCATAGATACTCTTCTCCTTGATAGCTCCCAAGATAGCGGACAACATTCGGATGACTGCATTGCTGCAACATCTCAATTTCACCACGAATTTCTTCATATCCTTCCTCCTACAAAGTAACTCAAGGTAAATTTCCACTACAAAGAATTCAGATATCAATGACTAAACAAACAGAGTGGAATCGGAAAGCCATACCCCTTCACACAAAGAAATGACCTTGATAGCAACCAGCTCAGAGGTCTTAATATCCCTTGCTTTATATACAGCCCCATAGGACCCCTTTCCTGCAAAACAATTAACATGAGCCAGCGATATTCAACATCTCCAACGCCATTCACGTTATAACAATGCATCACATTGACAACAAAATTCATATTTAGCATGTAAGCAAAAGCTTACCGAGTTCGTTGAGCAATTCATACTTAGAATGTGGATCTTCCCTGGTGATACTTTCCGGAATCGAACTCGAGGACACCTTACTGCGCATCCGACCACCGCCTTCCTCACTCCTCGGTGATCCATTCCCCTTCCTCTGTTTCCCAAACCCTAACTCTCCCATACCTTGCATACTCGCGACCGCTCTGCCCATCGTGGACCCATCAAGTCCTCCGCCTCCATCTCTGGAACCACTGCGACTACCACCGGTCCTTCGAACAACAGTCCCACTAACCGATTCTCTGTTCCGCGACCTCGCCGTGGACCTCACCACAAAGGTAGAATACCCATCACCATCATCTTCCTCGCTGTCATCGCCTTCTTCACTGCCACCTCTCTTCCCAGGGCTCCCCGGCTGAAAGTGCATAAACGGTAACGGCGAAGTTCGACGCTTGGTCGAAACTGAAGAAGACACGGAGCGATTTCGAGGACGATTCCTATCTGTCTTGACGATCATGGTACCGAAGTCTTCATTATCGTGATCGAAATCAAAAGCACGGTCATCCTCGTAGTCAATTGGGGCTCCACCACCAAAATCCTTAGGTAGGCGTTTGAGGAGAGGAGGGAGAGAGGAATCATCGTCATCGTCATCGTCCCGGGGCTTATCAACGTCCTTAAAGAGCATTGTAGCGTAAAGGTCTTGTCCTTCGCTCGGTGGCCTTCGTCGACGGTGAGGATTCCGATCGTCGGGATGGTTGTCGGAGTCGGAATCAGAATTGGAATGGATTACAACTGTGGAGTAGAGCTCAGATTTGTTGGTGGTTCTACGACTACGGTAGGAGGTTGGATCCATTGAGAAGTGATTGACAGAGTGGAAGCTACAAGGCCATAACTGCTGCACAAACTCTGTCCCCTCCTGATTTTCGTACAACCATCTTCGAAATTTACATTAATTTTGATTTTTTAAGGCAAATTAGAAAAAAAAATTACATTTTTGTCGTGGAAATAAGAAACATGCAAAAAAAAAAAATTAAGAACAAAAGAACCAAAGTAGAAAAGATATTCGGGGTGTCTTACAAATACACCATATACTACTATTTATAGGACATATAATGATGTATATTACAATATAGTATTCAATGGAGGGTACATGTTGCAACATGAAATTCAAGGGGAGGTTTGTGATATTTGATAATCTAGGTAAGTTATGGATATCTACACTAAATGGAATATTATAATATACATTACATTTATAATACTCCTCCTTAGATATCTATATGATATAAAATAAATGTCTCGTTAAAGTCTTACTAAGAAAAAAAACCCAATAGGAAAAAAAATCCAGTGAAAGGAAATAGTACATTATTTTATATACTTCAGTGTCGGCTTCATTAAAAATATTGCTAGGAAAACCTAGTAGAAAAAATCATAGTCAAGAAAAAAAGAGTGTAGTATTTCTATTCTCCCTCATGAATACATCACTTGAATTCTCTAAGTTGTCACATTCCAATGTTGTGTACTAACTTTTCGAATATTGGTGTGAGTAATGCCTTTGTAAATAAATCCGCCAAGTTATCTTCTGAAGGATGTTGAACACTGAGGTTGTCATTTTCTTCAACGTCATACAAGAATTTCTGCATGATTTGAGGAAGTGGTTGCGATGGTTTACTTTACAAATCACCAAGATATAGCAGTTTCTTTACATGTAAACAGATAACTTGTTTGAGATCTTGTTTTGTGCGGTTTAGATAAATATCCAGCATCTACATAACCAACTAGATTAATGTTTTATATGTCTGAATAAAGCAAACTCTTATCAATCATTCCTCAGAGATAACAAAATACATGTTTAACTCTGTTCCAATGTTTTTTTTTTTTTTTTTTTGGAGTAGAACTGCATCTTATTAATAAATCTACTGAGAATGCTATATTTGGTCTTGTATTGTTAGCAAGATACATTAGTGCACTTATTGCACTAAGACATGGTACTTTAGGACCAAGTAGTTCTTCATTATCTTCTCGAGGTCGAAAGATATCATTTTTCACATCTAGTGTGAAGGAAATCAAACATGAAGATTTCCATGAGCAGTGGAAAGGATCGTTCCAAACTCCATTCGAGTGAACACAATCAATTACAGTCTAAGAACGGAAACTAACAAGTCATGCATAACAAGAAATTACAGCACGTTAAGATAGAAATCAAGGGATGGAGTATACGCACCTTCGAAGAAACATTCTTCAAGAATTCCTCAAACAATCTCCTATGTGTCCAACAACACGATCAACAACACGAACACAACGAACAGCCTCCATGGAACCAATCAAGTCTTACTCGATTCACAAAGTGAGTGAGGACACCACCATAATGGTTACCTTGGTATTCTCGGTGTGAGAATCCAAGAGTTGTGGGCTCTGTATGATCTTGGCTTGAGGAAAGACTGGAGGACAACAATCATGTAGACGATCGAGCAAGTGGGAGATAACATAGTCTATCGTATAGACGATGTGCTCAATCGTTTAGTAAATGGCAGCCTATCGTATAGACTTAGCCACGTGATTGTTTAGCTATGATCAGCTGAATGAATATCATATAGTCAAACCTCCATGATCGTTTAGTCTCTGCACAGCTATCGCTTAGTGAAACACTTTTACTTGATAGCTTATCTGTGAGTTATTTCCGAATGTAGTTAACTTCTAATTTTAGGAAAACATTTTTCCTTTTATCTTACGGTTACCATAAAACCACCAATAACCTCCCACTCAATCGGTTATTAGAAAAAAAGATATAATTATCAAATAATTAATATATTATAAATAAATATGAAAACCAACTTACCATATTATATTTATAACCTATAGTTTTAATATTTTATCTCATGAAACATACAAACCATAGTTCTTTTTTTATTTCATAGTACTTAATGTAAATCATGTTGGGGTTGATGCCCTAAAGTCTTGTGTCCTGTAGCTGTAAACAGTTTGTACGAATGCTTGTGATGTATAATATATGATATTTTACTTCACTTCTTGATTTTGCTCATCTGGATGTTTTATTTGCTTTACCACAAACTAATAAACTAAAATCCCTACTTGTCTTTATGTAACTTAAGCATGTATGTGGTGACATACACGTGGATCATGTCTTAAGTCATAACCAAAATGGTCTCTAGTATATTGATATAAGAGGGAAACCTTATCCTGGTAATGCTACGGATGCGGCCCGCTTTATGGAATAGTTACAAGTGTTGTGACTTGTCACAAATGGTCGTGCAGGGGACATGCGAGCGGGGGCGTCCTATACAAAGAGTTTGTATAAGACCTAACCACGAAGTGTTAATGTCTCATTATATAACACCGTTCATGACAGAGACTTCACTTCACTAGGATAACCATAGATAACATGACCTCAATCCTGAGTGAGTTGGGAACTCCTGCCATTGAGGGCGGTTCTTTGATTTGCATGAGTGCGAGTGGCCAGGCCGCCGACTCAAACCTACCACTTTGGGGATTCGTCTGATTTTGGAGCTAAGAACTCAGCTACACAAGATGGAATTCACTCCTTCCCTAAAACAGGGACAAGTAGATAGATAGCTCCCTTAAGGGCTGATTCCAAAGCTTGAACGATGTGGCGCCACACACCTTCTCATGGCCTGAGAGGTGTTCACACATAGTTGGACTATGTTGTATTCTTCATTAAATGGATCAGTGGTACTTAAGGAGTGAGATATAACTACAGGAGAAAAATGGTAAGTTGGCTAAGATGTACTTACGAGCATCTGTGAAGGGTTATCATACTCATGAATGGTTATATCCGATGGACACAAAAATATATCTGTGGTAAGAAGAGTTCAGTTGTCGGTCTTTAGTGAAATGCATGGCAGTTAACGGATGGTGGATCTCATGGCTAAAGAGTTTAGTCAGCTATTCACGTACCGTTGGAGCTTCGAGCCATAGGTCCATAAAGTCCCCTTGGTAGCTTGGATACAAGTTGAGAATCCGTTTTTGGGTTAGTTTGAAATGTTCAAATTGACAAGAGGAAGTACAATTATATATGATATAATTGAACTGGTTAATTATATATGATATGATTGACTAAATGTATGAGATACATTATTTTGGAAGAAATTGGATATAAATATGATTTATATCAAGTAGAGGAGAAAACACTATAATTGATATATGATATCAAACTATAGGTCAAGAATATAATATGATTATATTCATTATTTTATTAATATGAGATAATTCGAATTGAATTCGTGCGAAAGTATTAATTGGCCATGATTATATTCATTATTTTATTAATTGAGATAATTGGCCGAAGTTTTCTCTGAATTCGTGCGAAAGTGGGAAGTTTAATTCAGTTCTAGTAATTGAAGAATAAAATGAAAATAGTTTTTATTTTACAAGAGACACGCTAAATCGCTCACGGTGTGAAAGTCTTGTATCGCTTAGTGTGGTCCTCTATCGCTTAGTTTAAGAGTCTATACGATAGTGCTCGCCTACTAAACGATCGCACACCCACGTTTCCTAAACGATCGCCCGCGATTATCTAAACAACCACTTACTTTTACTAGACGATTGCTTAGCGCACCTGAGCATAACTAAACGATCGCTTAGCTTTTACTACACGATCGTGTACCCCGCTCTAAACGATTAAGCACCTGACTATACAATAGTCTCTTCTCCCACTTGCTTGTTCGTAGTACACAATAGTCTTTCCTCCTCCCTTTTACCAAGTCCATCAAAGTCCACCCTTTGGATTCTCACTCCGAGAATATTGAGGGCTTCGAGTGGTGGTGTCGTCCCCGTTTCCTTTTGTTCGTGCGCTGCTGTTCGTGTAGACAACCATAGTGGTGCTAGGCGATTGCTTGCTGGATGAGAAGGAGCGAGAGGAGTTTGTTCATGGTTGGACTGTCTTGTGAAGAAGAGTCTTCAACTGGTATGTTCTCTTAGTCTTTTGTTTTATCTTTTAAAGCATGCCAACAATTAGCGTTTTCAATGTATATCTGTATGTTAGAATGTATGTGTGGAAATTCTGTCACAATGAAAATGGAAAAATCCGCTTCCACTCATAGGTACTCTTGTATAAGAGTTCCTTCAAATCATATTTACATTAATCCTCCACTTGATGTATCTCATACATCACACCAATTATATCATATATAATTGAATTTCCTCTTATTAATTTGAACACTTCAAACTAACCCCAAGAACTGATTCTCAACTTGAATCCATTGAGCTACCTAGAGGACCTTATAGAACTATAGCTTGAAGCTCCAACAGTACGTGAATAACTGACTAAACTCTTTAGTCATGAGATCCATCATCTGTTAACTGTCGGGCACTCCACTAAAGACTGACAGCTGCATTCTTCTCACTACAGATATATTTCTGTGTCCATATCAACCAATCAACAACGCAATAACCTTTCACAGATCGCTCATAAGTACAATTGGGCCAATTTACCATTTTGCCCCTGTAGTTACATCTAACTCCTTAAGTACAACTGATTCTTCTAATGAACAATACGTCATGGTCCCACTATGACTGGGTCCTCTCTTCCAAAAAGAGGATGTGGCCACTATGTTCAAGACCTAGAATTAGCCTTTAAGGGAGTAATTTATCTACTTACCCCTGCTTTGGGGGAAGGAGTGAATTCTATCTTGTGTAACTGAGTTCCCAGCTCCCCAATCAGACAAATCCCCAAAAAGTAGGCTTGTTGAGTTGACAATCTGGCAACTCTTACCCATACTAATCAAAGGACCGCTCTCATAGGCAGGAGTTCCCAAAACACTCAGGATTAAAGTCATGTCACCTATGGTCGTTTAAGTGAGATGTAAGTCTCAAGTATCAATAGCGTTATATAAAGAGACGAATCATCTCGTGGTCCGGTCTTATACAAATTCTTTGTATAGGACACCCCACTCGCATGTCTTCACATGAATGGTCAGGATCAGACCATTTGTAGTAGTTCACAACATTTGTAAATCTCTATAAAGCGGCCCGTATCCGTAGTGTCACAAGGATAAGGTATCCCTCCTTAATCCTTATACTACTGACCTTTTAGGTTATTACTTAAGACATGATCCACTTGTATATCTCATATACATGCTTATAAATACAATAACCATAGATCTTTGTTTATTGGATATATATATATATAATTAATTAATTAATTTAATTTAAATAATTATATATAATAATAATAATAATAATAACTAACTTATTATATGTATATATAACTATATGTTATATCATATATAACATGTACCCTATAACTTTTATATTGTATCAAATACAATAAACCTATAGTTATAATTCTCTCATTAATGCATGATATTTATTATAAACCATATTTATACTAAATTTAATTATATGAATCTCATCCATATAATTAGTATTTGAATCATATTCAAATATTTAATTCCTCTCAAAATAAAGTTTATATTATAATGTATCAAATACATTATATTAATTATATCACATATAATTAATTTAATGAAATTATATCACATATAATTAATTCCATCAATTAATTTGAACAATTCAAACTAATCCAAAATTAATTCTCAATAATCCTTGTTGAGCTACAAATGGGACCTTATAGAGTTGACTATATGATAGTCATTCAGTTGATCGTTGCTACACGATCAAGTGGCTAAGTCTACACGATTGAGCACATCGTCTATACGATAGACCAGTTTCTTATCTTTCACTTGCTCGATCATCTATTCGATCGTAGTTCTCCAATCTCTTCCTCAAGCCAAGATCATACAGAGCCCACAACTCCTGAATTCTCACACCGAGAATAGCAAGGTAACCATTGTGGTGGTGTCCTCATTTAGTTTGTGGATCGAGTTAAACTTGATTGGGTTCCAGGAGCTGTTGGTTGTGTTCATTGTGTTCGTGTTCGTTGGCTGTACCGGTCATTGCGTTCGAGTGCATTGTTGGACGCTTTGGACCGATCGAGGGATTATTGAAGAATGGTTCTTCAAAGGTATGCATCCTCTATCCCTTGTATCATCATATAGCATGTTGTAATTTCTGTATTAGCGTAACCTGTTAGTTTCCTTGTTTGTGTTCATTTGAATGGAATTTGGAACGATCCCTTCCGCCGTTCATGGAAATCCTCGTGTTTGATTTTCTTTAATTGGTATCAGAGCCAGGTTGTTCTGATATTCCTAATACCATTTCGGTTTTGAACTTCTTTATAGTCGTGGTGGGTTTTAAGGTTTTTGCATTGCATTTAAGAGTTAAATGCGTTTGTGGATGTGTTGATGAATGTTTACGTGATGGTTTCCTCTGTTTAAAGCTTTCTTTAAGTTTACAAAGTGATAATTTGTAAGAGCCTTTGCATTTTTGGGTATAATTAACAAGCAATTGAGTATGTATTCAAAGTGTTTGTTGTTTGTTGAGTTGTTCGTGATGAAGTTTTGAAGCATGGAGATGTGGTTCTCATCGAGGAAAAAGACCAAAGGCTGGTCATATTGTGTAGCCTAAGGTAAATGATCGTTGAGATTTGACTAAACGATCATGTAGAAATGCCCGATAGTGTAGTATTTACTAAACGATCATTTAACTAATGTTAAATGATGGGGTAAAGAGTTTACTTTATCGCATAGCATTGGTTCCTCAATCGCGTAGACGCTGGAGGTAAACGATCGCATAGAGCATTTGATGCTCATCGTTTAATAAAAGGTGTGTGCACTAAACGATCGTGTAGTTCAGCATGCCTCATTACATAGCCACTGATACATGATCACCCGATATACGATACCTTGATGCTTGCTCAGTGATTGTTTAGACGATTTTGCTTCACCGCATCGTTGATGTTTACTTGATCGCTTAAGGCTTGTGTTGCACGATGCGCGCTGCATGATCGCGTGCCTTCATGCTTTACCATATAGTCAAAGGTACACGATCGTTGCTAAACGATAATTTATGCTCATACAGCGTTGCTAAATGATTGAGTAAAGAGTGTACTCTCTCGTGTAGGCAATCACAAGGATTTGGTACACGATCAAAGAGACACGTTTCTGCCCAGACGGTTCAAGACCCAGTTCGCCTGTTTGAACCAGAGACTCATTGTACTTTGTAATAGTTAGCTTTGTTTTTGAGGATTTGAGGCTAATTATCCCGGTTCATCAACTTTAGTTTAACGTACATGAGATATATGTTGGTTTATATGCCATAATGTATGACATATAGATTTAAAACCCACCTTAGGTTATGCATTTTATTCATACATCATATATTATAAGTGTTATAATATAGTTATTGGCATGATGAAATTACAAGAGAGCATGCTCATGCATCATGAAATATAAGAGTTATATTTATGCATGCTTTAAACATATTCATGCATCATCTTTATATTATAAGAGTTATAGTATAAGGGTGTATGGAAGCTTGTATGCTTGGTTTATTGCTTTGTTACATAAGTGTTATATAAAAGTAGTAATGAATGAACAATGCATGGGCATGACATTTAGGCTTGTTTATAAGAGTTATAAATGTCTTGTATGTGTTGCTTCACGTTGTGTATGGTTTTGGTTGTTTCCGGTTATAAGTGTTATAATGGAAATTAGAACTAAAATCGATAAAAAAGAGTTATATGCGAACTTAGGTGAACTCATGTTTTAAAAGGATTTTAAAATTAGATTGAGATAAACCTAAGTTCAAGGTTCTAATGAGATTAGATACCTAAGTTTAATCTTTTGAATATGTTTAATAGGATTAAATTGATAGGAATACAAGATTAAATTTGTATTAAATCTATTTATAAGGGACCTTTTGTCTAAGGCGGGTTCTGTCTAGGCTAGGGTTCTTAAACTGACGGAAATAGAACACCCCTACCTAGGAACCTACTTGGAAAGGTAAATTAGATAGATTTACTGCAATCAAGCGATAGTTGATCAAAGACTTCGTTAAATAGTTTAATGAATGATGACCAAAAGTTGTTCAACTTTCCAAAGTAACCGTTACTTTTGGGCAAACCTAAAAAGTCACTTAGTTAAAATCCTTACCTGTGTTTTTTCTAAGTAAAAACCCTAGGTTATAAAATATTCAATGGGAGGAAGAGATATATATGATGTGTCAATAATTCTGCTCACGTTTCTCCCTGAATGTTCACGCCGTGAGATTTATGCTTGGCCTCGTGGTACCCTGGGAGCATCCCCCTTCGAATAGTGTTTGCATGAGTCAATATCAAGGTGGACGAAAAGAGTGTTTATAGTAAGTGGGTGAAGGATGTGTGTCAACATGTCTTGAAGTCTCCTTCATTGGTTCGCACCATGAGATCTTCTTGCACTGCCTCGTGGCACGCGTCCCCTTCGGATGGCTTTTGTGCACTTGGTCAATATCAAGGTGAACTCTAGAAATAGATAGGGTCGCTTTAGTTTTTGTCCCAATCATATTTTTTCCCTTCGGATTGACTGCTTGGGGCAGAACTCTAGGGCCTAAAATGAAGGGTCACACTTACTGAAAATTGTTAAGCAAGTTAATGATTTCTTGACCAAATCAATGATGGCTAGTCATTATAGGAACAAGAGTTGTTCTGGTATTAATGGCTGGTTGAGAATGTCTCAATTCAGAGGAGGGATAAATTGACTACCCTTCGGTGGTTTTTGTCCTAAACCTTTGAAGCGTCATTGCAAAACTAGATGTCACACGAGGTTCATTTCAATTTTGCTAAATCGTATTGGATGTTGCTTTTCAATGTGTATTTGCTAAAATATAATGTAGATCAATGCGTTTGTTTTTCAGCAACATGAATGATTTTTCGTTAGTTGCCTTTTTTAGTTTGACTGATTACATACATTGGAAAGAGTCCGTTAAAACATATTTTGTGGTAAACGATCTTGAGTTTGTCATGGTTGAGGAGTGTCCTCAAGTCCCTACCCTTGATGCACCACAAAGTGTTTATAATGCATATGAGGTGTGGATGAAGGCTAACTCGTTGGCCCGACTTCACATTTTCTGCTAGCATACCCGATGCATTGGCCAAAAGGGTTGAGAACATGGTCATTGCACGTAAGATCATGGACTCGTTGCAAGAATTGTTTGAATGTCAGTTCTCAATTTTTGAGCACAAGGGGATGGATGACAAAGAAACCAGTAGTGTCAGTTCCTAAGATAACCTCCAGTTAGAGAAAGCAAGTGTTGCTAACTCTAATGAAGTTCATCGACGAGAAGTGTTCTTTGAAATGGAACGTGGAGCATATATAGATTCTGATACTGATCCCACTACTCTCCGAAAGAGGAAGAAGTCTAAAGATAGTAAATGTGATCTATTGGTCTTGGAGACATGTTTGGTAGAGAATGATGATTCTACCTGGATACTTGATTCAGGTCCTACTAATCACGCCAGTTCTGCCTATCAAGGATTTAGTTCCTGGCAAACGTTGCAAGAGGGAGAGTTGACTATTCGAGTCAGTACTGGTGAGGTTATTTCAGCTGTTGTTGTAGGCAAGCTGGAGTTATTTTTAGACAAAAAACGTTATTTGTTACTGGATAATGTTTTTGTAGTTCCTTATATCAAAAGAAACTTAATCTCGGTTTCTTGTCTCATTGAACAAGGTTATACCTACAAGTGAATCATGTCTTAAGTGATAACCAAAATAGTCTATAGTATATGGATATAGGAGGGATACCTTATACTGATAATGCTACGAATGCAGCCCGCTTTGTGGAACAGTTACAAGTGTTGTGACTTGTCACAGATGATCGGATCCTGATCATTCATGTAGGGGACATGCGAGCGGGGACGTCCTATACGAAGTGTTAACGTGTCATTATATAACGCCATTCATGACAGAGACTTCACTTCACTAGGATGATCATAGGTAACATGACCTTAATCCTGAGTGAGTTGGAAACTCCTGCCATTGAGGGCAGACCTTTGATTTGCATGGGTGCAAGTGGCCAGTTTACCGACTCAAACCTACCACTTTTGGGATTCGTCTGATTTGGGAGCTGGGAACTCAGCTACACAAGATGGAATTCACTCATTCTCCGAAGCAAGGGTAAGTAGATAGATAGCTCCCTTAAATTTTTGGGTCAGTTTGAAATGTTCAAATTGACAAGAGGAAGTTCGATTATATATGATATAATTGAACTGGTTAATTATATATGATATGATTGATTGAGTGTATGAGATACATTATTTTGGAGGAAATTGGATATAAATCTGATTTATATCAAGTAGAGGAGAAAACACTATAGTTGATATATGATATCAAACTATAGGTTAAGAATATGATATGATTATATTCATTAATTTTAATAATTTGGCAGTTTTGAGATAATTGGCCAAAGTTTTCTCCAAATTCGAGCAAAAGTGGGAAGTTCAATTCAGTTCTAGTAATTGAAGAATAAAATGAAAAAAGTTTTCATTTTGCAAGAGATCCGCAAATTCGCTCATGGTGTAATTACTAGACGACCGCTTAGTGTTGAGAGCCTATATGATAGCCTCCGCCTTCCTAAACGATTGCACACCCGCGTAACTAAACGATCGCCCGCGATTATCTAAACGATCGCTTACGTTTACTAGACGATCGCTTAGCGTACCGAGCCTAACTAAACTATCGCTTACCTTTTGATAGATGATCGCTTAGTGTTTACTACACGATCGTGTACCCCGACCTAAATGACCAAGCACCCGACTATACGATAGTCTTCTCCTTTCTCCCTCTTGCTTGTTCGTAGTACACGATCATTTTTCCTCCTTCCCTCTACCAATTCCATCAAAGTCTACCCTTTGGATTCTCACTCTGAGAATACTGAGGGCTTCGAGTGGTGGTGTCATCCCTGGTTGCTTGTCATTCGTGCGTTGCTGATCGTGTAGACGACTACTTGTTGGACGAGTAGGAACGAGAGAAGTTTGCTCACATTGGATCGAGTTCTATTGAAGACAGTCTTCAACTGGTAAGTCTCTCGTTCTTTTGTATTTATTTTTAAAAGCATGTCAGTAGTAATTAGTGTTTACAATGAATATCTGTATGTTAGAATGTATGTGTGGTAATTTTGTCACAATGAAATTGGAAAGATCCGCTTCTGATTGTAGACACTCCTGTATAAGAGTTCCTTCAATACCATCTCCTTTTTTTTAGAGTAAAGTGTTTATTTTCAAGAATGGTATGGAGATTGGTTTTGTTTCAATGGAAAATAACTTATATGTAGTAAGGCTGTTAGTCATAAAAGCCTTGCTTAACACTGAAATGTACAGTACGACGACAACTGCAAAAAGACTAAAGGTTTCTTCTAAGGAAAACACCCATCTTTGGCATCTAAGGTTAGGTCACATCAATCTCAATAGAATTGAGAAGTTGGTGAAATGTGGACTTCTAAAGAGTTTAGAAGAAAACTCCTTGCCGGTATATGAATCATGCCTTGAAGGCAAGATGACCAAACGACCTTTTACTGGAAAAGGTTATAGAGCCAAGGAAACCTTGGAGCTTATACATTCAGACCTCTGTGGTCCGATGAGTTTTAGGGCTCGAGGTGGGTATGAATATTTCATCTCTTTCATAGATGATTATTCAAGATATGAGTATCTATATGTAAAGCAACGTAAGTCTGAAGCCCTTGACAAGTTCAAAGAGTATAAGGCTGAAGTTGAAAACTTGTTAGGTAAGAAGATAAAAACATTATGATCTGATCGTGATGGAGAGTATATGGACCTAGAATTCCATAACTATATGATAGAACATAGAATCACGTCCCAACTCTCGGCCCCAGGTACACCTCAGTAGAATGGTGTATCAGAAAGGAAAAACAGAACCCTGTTGGACATGATTCGGTCTATAATGAGTTATGCTCATTTTCCAGACTTGTTTTAGGGGTTTATAGTGGAAACTGCGTGTTACATTTTGAACAAAGTTCCCTCGAAAAGTGTTTTTGAAACGCCTTTTGAGCCGTGGAGAGGCTGTAAAGGTAGTTTACGTCACTTTCAGGATTTGGGGATGTCTGACCCACGTGTTTGTGGCTAACCCAAAGAAGTTGAAACCACATTCGAAAGTTTGCCTCTTTGTAGGCTACCCCAGAGAAACGAGCGGTGGATACTTCTATGATCCGAGTGAGAACAAAGTGTTTGTGTCAACAAATGCTATCTTCTTGAAAGAAGACCATATCAGGGATCATAAACCACGAAGCAAGCTTGTTTTACATGAGATTTCTAGTGATACTACTGAGGGTTCAACAAGAGTTGTTGAATAGATTGATAGATCAACAAGAGCTATTGATGTCGGATCATCTAGTTAACCATCTCAAGAGTTGAGACTGCCTCAACGTAGTGAGAGGGTAATGAACCCACCAGATTGCTACATGGGTTTGACTGAAGCCCAAAACATCATCTCTGATGATGGGGTCGAGGATCCATTGTCATATAAGTAAGCAATGGAGGATGTTGACAAAGATGAGTGGATTAAAGCCATGAACTAGGAAATAGAGTCTATGTACTTTAATAATGTCTGGAAACTTGTGGATCAGCCTGATGGGGTAAAACCTATAGGGTGTGAGTGGATCTACAAGAGAAAACGAGGTGTAGATGGAAATGTGTGGACCTTTAAGGCTATACTCGTGGCAAAGGGTATACCCAGGTCGAGGGAGTGGACTATGAGGAAACTTTCTCACTTGTTATCATGTTGAAGTCTTTCTGAATGATAATCTTGAGAAGACCCTCTACATGGCTCAACCAGAGGGGTTCATCGTTCCAGATCAAGAACAAAGAGTTTACAAGCTTAATAGGTCCGTTTATGGGCTGAAACAAGCATCAAGATTGTGGAACATTATATTTGACAGTGCGGTCAAATCGTTTGGCTTTGATAAAAAAGTTGATGAGCCTTGTGTTTATAAAAAGACCATCAACAGCTCAGTAGCTTTCCTGGTACTGTATGTGGATGATATTCTACTCATTGGGAATGATGTAGGTTTTCTGACTGACATTAAAAAGTGGCTAGCCGCCCAATTCCAAATGAAATATTTGAGAGAGGCGCAATATATTCTAGGGATCCAGATCATTCGGGATCGAAAGAACAAGAGGTTGGCCTTGTCTCAAGCATCGTACATTGATTAAATGTTGATCAGGTACAGGATGCAGAATTCCAAGAGGGGTTTGTTACCCTTCAGGCATGGAATTATATTGTCTAAAGAATAATGTCCTAAGACACCTCAAGAGGTTGAGAAGATGAGACGGATTCCCTATGCTTCGGCTATTGGAAGCTTAATGTATGCAATGTTATGTATTAGACCTGACATTTGCTATGTAGTAGGGATTATTAGTCGTTATCAGTCCAATCCAGGTTTATATCACTGGACGGCGGTCAAAACGACTCTCAAGTATCTTCAAAGAACGAGAGACTATATGCTTGTGTATGGAGATAAGGATTTGATCCTTATAGGATACATAGACTCTAACTTTTAGACTTATAGAGATTCTTGTAAATTGACATTAGGGTCAGTGTTCACTCTGAATGGAGGGGCTGTAGTTTGGTGAAGCATCAAGCAAGGATGCATTGTAGACTCCACAATGGAAGTCGAATACGTGGCCGCTTGTGAAGCTGCTAAGAAAGCTATTTGGCTTAGGAAGTTCCTTACAGATTTGGAAGTTGTTCCAAATATTTCTTTGTCGATCACTCTCTATTGTGATAATAGCGGGGCTATGGCAAATTCTAAGGAACCCCGAAGTCATCGTAAAGGCAAGCATATAGAATGGAAATATCATTTGATCAGGGAGACTGTGCATCACAGTGATGTGATTATCACAAAGATCGCATTGGAGCACAACATTGTTGATCCATGTATAAAGGCTCTCACAAGTAAAGTGTACGAGGGTCATCTGAAGAGTCTGGGTCTACGACACATGCGGCATCTTGTCTAGAATAAGTGGTTGATAATACTGGGATATAGAGTATGTCCTAGTTTGTTGTATATTGTACTGGTTTTTTCATGTATTGTACATTAGTCTCCTGAGGTATTAGGACAATTGGGAGATGTTGGGATTGGTGTCCTAATTCTCCCAGAGTTTCGTAGTTTGCAAACAGTTGTACACACTGTTAGAATAAAATAAGAGTTATTTTTTTTGCATTTACTCATATCCAATAAACAAAGATCCATGGTTATTTTATGTAAACTTAAGCATGTATATGAGATATACAAGTGGATCATGCCTTAAGTAATAACCTAAAAGGTCTGTAGTATAAGGATAAATGGAGATACCTTATCCTGGTGATACTATGGATACGACCCGCTTTGTAGAGGTTTACAAGTGTTGTAAACTACTACAGATAGTCTGATCCTGACCATTCATGTTGAGACATGCAAGCGGGGGTGTCCTATACAAAGAGTTTGTATAAGACTGGACCACGAGATGATTCGTCTCTTTATATAACGCTGTTGATAATTGAGACTTACATCTCACTAAAACAACCATAGGTGACATGATCTTAATCCTGAGTGTTTTTGGAACTTCTGCCTATGAGGGCGGTCCTTTGATTAGTATGGGTGAGAGTGTCCAGATTGCCAACTCAACAAGCCTGCCTTTTTAGGGATTTGTCTGATTGAGGAGTTGGAAACTCAGTTACATAAGACGAAATTCACTCATTCCCTGAAGCAGGGGTAAGTAGATAGATTGCTCCTTTAAGGGCTAATTCCGGGTCTTGAACATAGTGCCCACATCCTCTCTTTGGAAGAGAGAACCCAATCATTGTAGGACTATGACTTATTGTTCATTAGAAGAATCAGTGGTACTTGAGAAGTTAGATGTAACTATAGGGAAAAAATGGTAAATTGGCCCAGTTGTACTTATGAGTGATTTGTGAAGGTTATCACATTGTTGATTAGTTAATATGGACATAGAAATATATCTGTAGTGAGAAAAGTGTAGCTGGCAGTCTTTAGTGGAGTGCCCGGGAATTAACGGGTGATGGATCCCGTGACTAAAGAGTTCAGTCAGTTATTCACGTAACGTTGGAGCTTCAAGCTATAGGTCCATAAGGTCCCCTTGGTAGCTCAATGAGTTTAAATTGAGAATAAGATTTTGAGGTTAGTTTGAAGTGTTTAAATTAACAAGAGGAAATTCAATATATGTGATATAATTGATGTGATGTATGAGATACATTATTTGGAGGAATCAAAATAAATATGTTTTATATCAGGTACCATAAAATAGAAAAAGAACTATGGTTTATATGTTTCATGAGATGAAATATTAAAACTATAGGTTATAAATATAATATGGTAAGTTGGTTATCATATTTATTTATAATATATTAATTATATGATAATTAATTTCTTTTTCTCTAATAACCAATTGAGTGGGAGGTTATTGGAAGTTTTATGGTAACCATGAGATAAAAGGAAAGTTATTTTCCTAAATTTAGAAGTTGCCTCATTCGGAAAGAACTCACGGATAAGCTATCAAGTGAAAGAGTTTCACTAAGTGATCACATTGAAAGACTACATGATCAGCTAAACAATCGCTTAACGTTGACTATACGATAGTCATTCAATTGATCGTTGTTACATGATCGAGTGGCTAAGTCTACACAATAGGTTGTCATTTACTAAACGATCAAATACATCGTCTATACGAAAAACTGACTTCTTATCTCCCACTTGCTTGATCGTCTACTCGTTCATAGTCCTCCAGTCTTTTCCTCAAGCCAAGATCATACAGAGCCCACAACTCCTGGATTCTCACATCGAGAATACCAAGGTAACCATTGTGGTGGTGTCCTCACTCAGTTCGTGGATCGAGTTAAACTCGATTGGGTTCAAGGAGTTGTTGGCTGTGTTCATTGTGTTCGTGTTCTTTGGCTATACCGGTCATTGCGTTCGAGTGCATTGTTGGACGCTTTGGACTGATTGAGGGATTCTTGAAGAATGGTTCTTCAAAGGTATGCATTCTCTATCCCTTGTATCATTGTATAACATGCTGTAATTTCTGTATTAGCATAACTTGTTAGTTTCCATTTTAAGACTGTAATTGTTTGTGTTCATTCGAATGAAATTTGGAACAATCCCTTCCGCTACTCATGAAAATCCTCGTGTTTGATTTCCTTCACCATTTAGGTTATCACTTAAACATGATCCACCTGTATGTCCCTACATACATGTTTAAGCTACAGAAGATAACCTTGGATATTTAATTTATTGGTTTTGTGGGTTAATGCTACTAAATGATAAATAAAACATCTCATATTTTATTAAATAAATAAAATTGTTTGTATATTACAATTACAAACTATAGAACCTATGAGATTTAGGGCATCAACCCCAATAAGTAGAATATGTTTTCTCATAATCAATGCTTGGTCTTTGAGAAAAATTTTTGGTAACAAGTTGTTCTTTTTATATCTTGTGACCTCATTATTTTCATTTCTTATATGTAAAAATACCCAGGGTTTTGCACTTTCAAATGTATGGACTACAGGTCCAAAAACCTCATGCTTTGAAAGTGATTTTAATTCTGCTTAGATAACTTCTTTCCACTTGAGCTAGTCTTTTCTATGACGACATTATTCAACAAATCTAGGATAAGAATCCTCAGTTTCATGAATGATATCATGGGCAACATTATAAGCAAAAATGTTGTCTATAAATACACCAATTCTATTTCATTTTTTTCTTGTCATGACATAATTTGTCAAGATCTCATTGTTATCTTCATATGCTTGAGCCTCTTCAACATTTTTATCATTAGTCATGTTCAGGGTTTCTTCTTAAATGTTCCCATTTTCAATTGAGTCATTTCAACTATTGATTACTTTTATTTTTCAAGGATTTTTATCCTTTGAAACTATTGGTCTACCATGCTTCTAGCGTACTGCTAACCGATTAGTTGTAACAACTTGCTGAGTTGAGATTTCAATTCTAGATGGAGCATTTGCAGCTGGAGTTTATGACTTGATCACTTTCTTAGTATTTGATAACTTGTACAAATCCAAGTTATTGTAGCCCTTTACTTAGAATAATGAGGTTAGATAGGCTGAAAATGCGTTGATAATACTAAAAATTTATACTTAAAACTATATTTGTGCTGAAGTACATTTGAAATCCCTGTTGACTGCATATCATGAGTTAACTTGCACCGAAGTGTTATATTTTGTAGTTACAGGATCTGTTCCTATGTGTCGGGCTTTTACTCGATGAAGAAACATTTGACTGCATGCCTTGGGATCTCTAACAAAATCCCAGTAGATCATCTCCACAACTTCAGAACATTGACCATGATAGCAGTGCTGAATTCTCACCAACCAAGTTAGATATGATGACTAATCAAAGAGAAAGATCCAAAGCTGTCAGTGCACGACTCTATAAGTAGAGCCTTGACGCCCCGTGAAAAAGAGTTAGTTAGGCAGGTGTTGGATCGTAATTGTGTATTGCCAACAACTTGTAAGGTTGATGACGTATGCACTTTGCGATAATGATAATATGTGATACTACATTCTAAAATGATGTATGCGGTGATGCTTAGATGCTTTTGTAGTATGCGCTCGTGTAGTAAGCATGTGTCACAAGTTTTCTTACGCTAGAACCAAGTATATTTCCAACACAAGTTTCTCAGAGTGATCTGAGGTCGAACACGGGGATTACGTTGATTAATGCAATACTAATGTGATATATGCAACCGAGAAAACAAAAGAATAATGAATTGTATTGGGAAAAGTAAAATGCGGTAAAAAGTAAAATGCGATAAAGAATAAAAAGCGATGATAAAATAAATTGTGATGATAAAATAAGATGCGGTAATAAAATAAGATGCAGTAATAAATAAACAAATAAATAAATTGAGGACTGGCTGTGAAGATGTGCAAGTATCTGATGGTATGCAGTGGCAAGTCTTGTGAAATGCGTCAGAAAGAGAATGGGTTAGGGAAAGGACATCTCAAGTTCATCAATCCTGTTGAGGACGCAATTAAGGTTCCGCTTTCCCTTGGCTTACACCTCTCAGTGATCGGCCGCGTTTCCATATGTCTATGGTGAATCAGGGATGAACATTGTGAACGCAAGGTTGTTTCCATCTCTGGAAATACTTCTTGCTCTAGTTAATGCATTCTTCCAACCTTCTTTCGAGAGAAGGAATAACATCTTCACTTCTGCTCTTACAGGTGAAGATGTCGTTAAGCATGCGTTAGCTAAACTTAGTCGATTTCTTCAACAAAGATTAACTTACTCACTTAATCCTTCCCCCTTACCCTGAGGGATTAGTTACACATGATGAAGGAAATGGATGATGAATGTATGGTGAAGAACAGAGAGATGACGATGAATATGATAATAATATTAAAATATAAAGATAAGCGTTTGTTACAGATAAGGAATGAAAGATAGAGATGAACACAGTTGATGAATAGAAAGTAAGAACAGATAAGGAAAGCGTGTCAATGTCTTGACACGGATCCCGATCGGAGACGATGTGCTTACCGGCGTGTGGGAGGAATGAGGTGGAGAACTTCCTTCTCAGGCTTGTTTTCTAGGTAGAAGTGATCTTTGCACAGAGCTTCTCTTCGGGAATGGGAATGAATTGCTTGCTCCAAAGACTTCCCTTTCGTTCTTGTCTCGTCTTTCTCCCCGGATTTTCTCTAAGTTGATGTAGCTATTTATAGACCTTGGCACCTCCTGCGTTAGTGGTCCCACTCTGAAAAGCTGATTTTTCTGCCACGGCTTGGTGGAACGTCCGCTCTGCTCCACGTTCAATTTGTCAGATCGTACAACAGAAAAGCTGTACAATTTTAGAAGTCCTTGCGAATGCATCGCTCTTTTCATCTTTGATTGATCGCCACATGCGCTACAATTACGTTGTTCTTTTTCGTTCTTGATCGATTATCGCATGTTGTGATAGTGCTTGTTCTTTCTTTGTCCTCGAGCGGTTTCCGCATGCGGTGACTTGTTTCATGCAGAACAAAGACTTGGACATTCAATTTAGCCATCGCAATGGGGTTAGCGGGTGTGCTTACGACACTTTACAACTTTTGCATTTCTAAGCCAATTTCTATACGGTCGACACAACTTTTTCCTTCTTTTTGCTGCATAATCTAAATAAAACGGTATAAATAAGTTGTATTTCTATTAGTTATCACACCCCCAAATTTAGATATATGCTTGTCCTGAGCATATCCTCGACTAAGGCAATTCATCTCAAATCCTATCTTAACTTTGCGTCGATCGGCTACTCTGAATGCTCCACCTCTACACAATTTCTCAAAATTACAAATTCCTTCTATCCTTTGAACATTTCTTCAGCATGCTCTACTTTATTCTTACCTAAGACAAACCTCTGCTCAAAGTTCTCTTCTTATTTTGAAAAGAATGTTTTTCCTATTCTTGTAAAAACAACGAAGTGCGCCTTTTATGCGGTGGTCTGGTTTGCGTTTTCCTACAGAGAACGTTGATCATGGTTACACCCTTCGTTTTGGCTTGCTCCCACAGGTGTCAAACGAATATCCAACTTCGATTGTGTACTAAACTTCAACTTCAACTCTTGATCCTTACCTAAGTTTTAACTTTAGCTGGTTAGTGGAGTTGTCTCTTTTATTCTTATTTTCTTTCTTTTTTTTTGGTATTGCGTCGATCTTGGTAACCTACCTTCGTTTTGGCTTGCTCCCACAGGGGTCATGCGAACATCGAAGTACGAGCAAGTTTCTTTCACGACTTAACTCTTATCAGGTTGGGATTTTCCCTTGCGCTGACATCGGAGTCTTTTTTTTTTTTTTTTTAAGATAAACGCATTTGCCTGATATGACTGCATCCGCTTGATTGCGTCTACTCAGACCTTCCCCACCCCTAAATTTAGAGAGTCGCAAGGTCCTCATTGCGTTATTTTGGACAGAAAAGACTAAACACTTAGTCAGAATTTTGAAAATAAGGTTTGAGTAGAGTCTTGTAATAGAGAAGGTAAAGTAGAGCTTTTGCGATGAATTGTCTAAGTGTTAGACAAAAAATGCAATGTATAAAGAAATTGCGCTAAGGTTACGCATAATACTCGTCATGGCAACACAAATAAACAACGCAAAAGAAAAGAAAAGAATTGCCGCAATAAATTGACAAAGGATGATATAAATAAAGAGGCCAACGCATAAGGAAAGAATAATCACTCAGTTGTATAAAAATTGTCTAAGTACACAAAGAATCATAATGATTGCAAACACAAAATTGTAAGCATGTACAGAAGAATACAAGGTATAGCTATCTATAAAAAAAATTTGAATGACCGCAAAAGGATTTCAAAATTGTAAAGGAGAAGGTGGTACACCCCCAAATTTTAACTTTACGGCGGGGGCTCTTGGTGTGGAGGGCGTTGCGGAAGAGCTCCTTGCAGCGCTTCTTGAAAGTACAGAGGCTGCTGCAGATGTTGAGGCACCATGGGACCATGTAAATATGCAGTCAAGAAATTGAAGTACTCATGGTTGCATTCGGCCATCTGTCTTTGATTCTGGCGAATGGTAAAAAGGTTGTGTTGAATATTGCCATCGCCTGACGTAGCTCTACGTTGCTTTCTCGCAACTCCATTATTGTATGGTGGAAGAAGGATAGCTCTTGAGACAAAAAGTCTCGCATGTCATCTAGGGCAGCAACTAAGGATGCGGTGGAGGGTTGCACTGTAGATGTCCCACCAGCATCGATTTGGGGCTGAGTAGAAGGGCCTACTCCCAAACCGTGTGGGTCATCAACATGCGGCGATGTTTGTGGTGAAAAGTGGGGTTGGGATGGATGGAAGGTGGAAACTGCTGGTGATGCGGGGTTAGAGCTGGGGGCAAGGAGAAGATTGGTAAATTGTTCGGGGAGAGGGGAAAGAGGTTCAGTTGTTGGGCTTGGTGGATGAATGACTAAGGGTAAAGGGTCCAAAGGTAGATTGGTTAGCTTCTGCGGTGAACTTCCTTGGATGATTTCCTTCCCTTTGTCATTGTGGCGCTGCTTCTTGGGTCTTGGAGGTTGCGGCGCATTCAAATCGATGAGGGGCCGCTTTAGTGGAGGCTCGGGGAAATGCAGTGAATCCTTGAGAAGCATTTTCAGGATTTTAATGTTGATGATGTCGTGCACTTCTGGCATGGGTTCTTCCTCAATACGCCCACAAATAGGAATAGGCTCGAAACTGTCCATGGGAAGAAGTACTGGCCTCTCACGCGGCCAACAAAACCTCAGATTTTCTTCGCAAAAAGCTGGCCCACATCAATCGAAATGTCGCGCCTTTGCAATATGCGACCATAACTCGATCCCTTGAAATGGTTTTATTATCCCTTGAAATTTATTATGTGATCTTCACCAAATAAACCCAAAGGTGCGCTTCTAGTAGCATGCGGTTAGAGGTGAGGGTTCTTATGCCGGTTAAGAATATCATCCACTTGGTTTCCGGTTGCGTTAATACTCTCAGCGCATCCTCCATATGCTCTTCTGCAGGATCATCAATCAGTTTGTTACCCGGTGCTTCCAGGAAATTCTTCAACTGGTACAGTTTATTGATGTCCTTTATGCTGAATGGCACTACCCTCCCTTCGACGATCACCGCATCTTCGGTATCGTGGAGCTAGCCATGGTAGAAGGCCCTCACTACCGATGGAATTACAATGGATGGACACTAGCTAAAAGCTTCCTACCCATGTTCCACCATAATGCTGATGATGAGATCTGGTACTGGCGCCGACGCAGGAAAGAAGCCTATTTCCATCCATAAGTTGTCATTTTCTTTCTTGGTTTTTGGGCGCCTCTTGGTCGGCGTAAGCTCACTGCTTTCCACCTTTGCTTTGCCCTTTTCCTGAGCGAACGCAAGGCGGGATTTTTGTCTTTGGATGCGTTCCTATGCCTTGCGTTGCTCTTGTTTTTCCTTTTTCCACTCTTCCACTTCTTTTCTTTTTGCTCTCTGATGCGCTGAATAGTTGCTTTGCGACGCATCTCCTTTTCCTTCTTTTTCTTTTTCTCCGCCTCCTCTTCTTCTCTCATTTCCTTTTCAAATTGCTTAGAGGCGAGCGCAATGCACTGATCATCCTCGAGCCTTCTTCTCTCCTCTTCTTCTGCCCTTGCGTTGTCACCACAAACCTTCTCATTGGGAAGCTTTCTGGCCAAATTGCCTGGTGCGATGATTTGGTGCTCCTGTACCATTTTCGCTTCATTCTCCTCCAATTTTCTTCTTCTTTCTTCCTTCTCCTTCTCTATGCATTGAAAAATTGTCGGGTCTCTTATGGACCCTTGCAGCACATTCTCCTTGCGACGACGCATTAAAAGGGAGATGTCAGGATCTTCTTTTTATCCGACGCAACTAATCTGGAATGTAGCCATGAAGCTAGTAGTTGCGTTGATGATTTAACTTGCGCTGACACCCCCATTTCCACCCTTGCGGTGGTTGATTCTCCATCGACATCCAAACTTTCCACCCTTTTCCTCATTTCTTCCTCTTTGCTCAGGCGCTTCTCTTCTCGGCTACACTGCTTTCTTTCACTTCTCCGTTTTTCTTTCTTCTTCTTCTCCAGCCGGACCACTTCATCTTCCTCGGACCGTTTCTCTTCGGCTTTTCTCTTCTTCTTCTTTTCTTCAGACTTCTCCGTCTGCTTCTTCACCTTCTTAACCTCCAAAACAACCCTTATGGGTTCCTCATTGGAGTCTGTTGGGTAGTCTCCTTAGGATCCGAAATGGTCTCCTCCGCGAAGCTATCGCTAACTTCTCCTCTGACGGCAGGGGCTGGTTTACTACTCCGGCCTTCGGCAACCTCCCATTCCTTTCTAAGTGGCTCAAAATACTCCCGAACACCTTCTTATCGTCCTTTCTTTTCAGCTCACTTTCGGTTAAAGGTATTAGGAGCACCACCTCAGGTCTGGTGGCAGGGGCACTCTCCGTGCTCGGCCCCTCACGGTGGGTGAGTGGTATTGCAGCTACAGAGGTTTTTCGCCTGGGTTTTCTGGCGATTCTAGAGGTTAGTTTTGGCTGGGCAGCAAGGCGGTGGCTGGCAGCGAGGAAGGTCGCTTCCCTCATGGTGACGGGGGTGTGGGAAGGGGACGATGGCTGGGAAGAGGAATGGGATGATTGTCTGGCCATTGGTTTGGTTAAGGGAAAGAAGTTGGAAAAAAATTCGTTCTTCGGAAGAAAGTGCGGAAGGGGATGATGGAATGCAGAGAGAATTTGCTAGGGTTTTCGCGAAGGGAATGTAAGTGAGCTTCTCGGGCTGAGGAGGTGTGATTTATAGGTTGGGCCTTGATGGGCCCAACGCAATCGCTGCATGGCAGGCTTTGGTAATTACTGCATGGCGCCCCTCCCATTATGACATAACAGGAAAGGACGTCCTTTCGTCTGCTATGTAATAATTTTCTCGGGAGTTGAAGCGATTCGACTACCTTCTCCACGAATATTTTATCATTTTTTTAAAAAAATTTTATTTTATAGGATGGGTGCAATGTTTATTTGTTAATGCAACACATCCGTCAACGCAATGCACTTAAGAGGACGGGCGCAAGGTATGTCTACCAGCACATCACATCCGTCAACATAGTGCACATTCGCGGAGGACGGGCGAAATGTACATACGAGTGCAACACATCCGTCAATGCAATGCATTTTTGGAGGACGAGCACAAAATGTATCCATTAATGCAAGATATACCCGTCGACGTATGCATACCTGACGTGTCATAGTATCACCAACATCGCAACGCTTATCCCAAAACCATATTGATAAGACGATGCGGTGTTCACTTACAACATTCACTCATCAGAAAATTAAGATTAACGCAAACTGAGATTGGAATGGAAATAAATTCAACTAGACTGGAAACTAAATCAACGTAAGCAATAAACTAATTTCAATAACATAATAACAAAACAGTAAATAAAGCAGTAAAGATAGTTGATAGGGATGCTGTTTAAAAAGAGTCTTCAGGGTTACCGCAACCGCATCCCCGCAAGCGATCAGTCCTGCTTGCCTAAGTTGATAATCTCCTTGCGTCATTCCACATTGCCCTCATAGTAGGGCTTAATTCGTTGACCATTGACTTTGAATGCGCTGTTTCCATCCTCCTTTGTTAACTCCACTGTGCCATGGGAGAAGATAGTCTTGATGCGGAATGGCCCAGACCAACAGGACTTCAACTTTCCTGGAAACAATCGCAAACATGCGTTAAATAAAAGTACCTGTTGACCCACGAAGAACGTCCTCTTGCTTATGCGGTCGTCATGCCATTTCTTGGTTCGCTCTTTATAAAGTTTGGCATTTTCGTAGGCATTCATTCGCCACTCGACCAGCTCGTTCAACAGCAACTTCCGGACTTCCCTCGCATTTGACAAATCAAAATTCAGCTTTTTAATTGCCCGCATTGCCTTGTGTTCCAGCTCGAGAGGTAGATGGCAAGCTTTTCCGTAGACCAAGGCATATGGGGACATACCGATTGGAGTTTTAAAGGCAGTCCGATATGCCCATAACGCTTCATCAAGCTTGGGTGACCAATCTTTCCTGGAGGTACTGACTACCTTCTCCAAGATGGTCTTGATTTCTCTATTGGAGATTTCTGCCTGCCCATTGGTTTGTGGGTGATACGCAGTCGCAACTCTATGATTGACATTAAATTTGATCAACAGGTTGGTGATGCGGTTGATGAAATTTATGCCTTCATCGCTAATTAATGCACATGGCGTTCTATATCTCGTGAAGATGTTTTTCTTGAGAAATTTCGCCAATGTGGCCGCATCGTTTTTAGTGCATGCGATGGCCTCAACCCATTTTGAAACATAATCAACCGCAACCAAAATATATTGATGACCCTCTGAAGGCAAAAACGGGCTCATGAAGTCGATTCCCCATACGTCAAACAGTTAAATTTCTAAGATCGAAGTCAAAGGCATTTCGTCCCGTCTAGACATGTTCCTTGTTCTCTAGCACTTGTCGCATTGCATAACATGGGCGTGGGATCCTTAAATAGCATTGGCCAAAAATAGCCCCTCCGTAGAACTTTTGCGGCAGTCCGTTGCCCCCCAAAATGTCCTCCATAAGGGGACTCATGACAAAGTTCTAAAATGTGCTTGGTTTTGTGCTCAGGAATGCATCGACGTAGAATATGATCAGTTCCGAGTTGATACAAGAATGGGTCATCCTAGAAATAAAACTTAACCGCGTGTCTCACTTCTTCTTCTGCTGGTATGAATAGTCTTCGGGTACTTGGCCACAAATTATGAAGTTTACAATATCCTCATACCATGGGACGTTAACGCATACCGTCATAAGGTGCTCGTCGGGGAATCTCTCTTCAATCTCTTTCTCTCTCTTCTGAACCTCGCAATTTTCTAATCGTAATAAATGATCTGTGACTTGGTTCTCAGTGCCCTTCTAGACTTTGATTTCTAGGTCAAATTCTTGCAGGAGTAATACACACCTAATCAGTCTTGGTTTTGTGTCCTTTTTCGTCATGAGGTATTTGATCGTAGAATGATCAATATACACCACTACATTTGATCCAATTAGGTACTGCCAAAATTTCTCCAGGGCAAACATCACTGCGAGCATTTCTTTTCTGTGGTTGTATAATTTTCTTGTGAATCATTCAGCGTCTTACTGGCATAATAAATAGGATGCAAAACCCTGTCTCTTCGCTGGCTCAAGACTGCGCCCACTGCATATCCACTTGCGTCACATATCAGCGCAAACGGTTGCGTCCAGTCAGGCGCAACAAGAATTGGTGCAGTGATGAGTGCATTTCTCGGCATGTGGAACGCTTCGGCGCATACATCATTAAAATCATATTCACGGTCAATTAAAATCATATTAATTGGTGGTGGTAACTTGGATATTGCATCAATTTTTGCTTGGTCCACTTCCAATCCTGCCTTTGATATCTTGTGACCTAGCACTATTCCTTCTTCTACCATAAAATGACAATTCTCCCAGTTCAAAACCAAATTTGTTTCAACGCATCTCTTCAAAACTTTTTCCAGATTTGATAAACAAGATTCATAGGTGTTGCCAAAAACCGAAAAGCCATCCATGAACACCTCGGCTGACTCCTCTAGGAAATCTGAGAAAATGGCCATCATACACCTTTGGAAGGTGCCTGGTGTGTTACAAATTCCAAATGGCATGCGAAGGAATGCAAATGTGTCGAATGGGCATGTGAAAGTTGTCTTATCCTGATCTTCCGGCGCAATCACGATCTAGTTATACCCTGAATAGCCGTCAAGAAAGTAAATGAATTCATTCCCTACAAGCCGATCCAACATTTGATCAATAAATGGTAGTGGAAAATGGTCCTTCTTCGTGGCCAAATTTAGATTGCGATAATCCATGCATATTCTCCACCCCGTGGTTGTTCTGGTTGGAATTAATTCGTTTTTGTTATTGGTGACGACTGTCATGCCCCCTTTCTTTGGAACGCACTACACTATGCTCACACAGCTGCTATCAAATATAGGGTAAATGACACCTGCATCAAGCCACTTCACAATTACTTTCTTGAAAACCTCTCTCATGGCAGGGTTCAGACGGCGTCGCCTCTCTACGAATCCTGTGTTTCCCTCTTCAAAACGGATCTTGTGCATGCAATACGAGGGACTGATCCCTCAAATGTCCGCTAAGGTCCATCCCAAGGCTTTCACGTATTTCTTGAGTATCTGAATAAGTGCTTCCTAAATAAACATATTTGAGGTGCACTGGTAGCGCCTTCAACTCCAACACGGGTGGTTCTTCCAAAGATGGCTTAGTTCACTGTGTTGATCGTTCAGATAACTTTATTGATTCAAAATCTGGGTCAGTCTGTATTGCAGCGCAATTCTCCTCCAGCATTGCGCCAACCTCAAAGTCTTCTTCTTCCGATTCTTCTTGAAACTCATGCCATTGTTCTTCCTGCATTTCTCCAATCTATTGGAAGTTTTCCATATCATATGGATATTTCAACGCATTGAGAACGTTGAACTTTGCTTGCTGATTGTCGACTCTTATAGTGAGTTCTCTTTTTTGTACGTTGATCAACGCGCACCCTGTTGCGAGAAACGTGCGACCCAATATGATTGGCACCTCAGTGTCAGCTTGGTAATCCAGTATAATAAAGTCAGCCGGAAAAATGAATTTATCCACTTGCACAAGTTCGTTCTCTATCTTGCCCTCTGGATGTGTTATTGATCTGTCATCCAACTGCAACATGACTGTTGCCGATGTTTAACTTCTTGAAGATTGATAAGGGCATCAGGTTGATACTTGCCCCTAAGTCACAGAGCGCATTTCCGACTTCTTTACCCCCGATTGAGCATGGCAATGTGAAGCTCCTTGGATCTTTCATTTTCTTGGGGATATTGTTCTAGAATAGTGCACTACACTCATATGTTAGTGCGACGGTTTCATTTTCCCCAATCTTCCTCTTATTGGCGAGTATATCCTTGAGGAACTTCACATAGCTGGGCATCTGTTCCACCGTTTCTACTAAGGCAATGTTGATATGTAGCTGTCGGAGAACATCCAAGAACCTCTTGAATTGTTTACTATCATCTTTCTTTTTCAACCTAGACGGGAATAGTGGAGGATCCCGGCATATGATAACGGGAAGAAATGCACGTTATCATAGTGCTAAAGTCTTAAACAATGCTGGCTTGCATAGATAAAACATGTTAAATTGTGTTCATTAAGCATCAATTTCATAATATTGTGGTCGTATTTGTTCATCGCATAGGAATAGTTGATTTTTGTATTTTTTATGCAAAATATGCGTTGATGCAAGGCGGAAATTACGATCATAGGAAATTATCAGTCGAGCGCAGCACTATAGTAAGGCTTTGCGGTGATTGTGTTTGCAAACATTTGCTCAAGAAGGATTGTTGCAACCTGGTCAGCGCATCTTGGTGGGTGCATCTGGGTGAAAGGCATAATTAATCACGTTGGGACAGAAAGCTGATGGCAATCGAATCCGAATTAAGTTGACAGTCGCTAACGATAACAAGTACATTCAGCTTTTCGGTGACAAATATTCAGCGCATCAATCAGGGAATTAAAGTCGTCTCATCTGTGCAATCATGAGAGAGAAGCCGCCTTTCACCCTGGAAGTTCTATAAATACCAGCAGCATCTTTCAGAAAAGGGGTTAACCAGTTCACCATCTCGCGAGTTCATAATTCAGCCTTGTTCTTATATTTTTCTTTTTCTTTAAGGCGAACACGAGAGAAGGAGGTTGTGCTAGAAGATCGTTCTGGTAAGCTTGGGAGAGCGCCGGAAGCTTCCAGAGCAGAGAGAAGGTCAACGCCTTCGGAAGCAAGAATATCTTTTGAATAGAATAGAGATTCACAGTGTAAAAGCCTCGGTCAGCAAGGAATTGCTACTAGGCTCTCTACCTTTATCTTCCATTGTTATTTTGTACTCAAACTTATTTATCGAAATGGAATTTACTCCTCTATATCTGTTCACTCTCTGTTATTTATGCATGAGTAGCTAAATCTGTTGAATAGGTTGAGAAGCATTTAGCTAGCACAACTAGGAATCTTCATTCTATGCGATTATCTTGTATTATGTATGCTTCATTTGTCCATTAGAGATACTCGGGAGAGTAGTCTAAGGGGATCTAGGCTTGGGAAGGTTAGGTCAGAATCTAGGCTCGGGAGAGTCAGATTAAAATGCATAATCGAGAGATACGAGCTTAGGAATAAGCACTATTTGCTATTAACGCATCGCATGCATCCTAGAGATAGGATATGATTGAATGCGGTCATCTTGCCTTTATGCATTTTGTATCATCGCATAGGAAAAGAGTAGAGACTTAGGAATAAGTTCTATGGAAACTTTTGCATTCAACACATGCGTCCTAGACTTAGGAGCATCACATTTGCATTGGAAAATGTCTTGTTGTGCATGGTTGTAGCATGATCACACAGTCTAATGCATTTCCAAGTAATGCTAGCTAAAGACCTTCTCAACCCGTTCATCCACATACTCAGTGCATCTATCACACAATTGACTTTTCTCAAATCTGCCACATTTGTTTTTTAATTAACGCAAGCAACAACAAACCAATAATTAATTGAGTTACCGGTTACCACAAAGTTTTCTAAAAATTACCACCGCAACCTGTTTTCACAAGTCCCTGAGTTCGACCCTGGACTTACTAGGAAACTCGGTGGAGTTTACACTTGAATTCTGCTGAGAAAACTTGAGTGCTCAACGCAATTTCACCATTGCATTTCATCCAGATTTCCACGCCATAAAATAATGCATCAAGTTTTTGGCATCGTTGCCGGGGACTTGGGCAAAATAGTGTGCTAATGGTAATTTTTCTGATTTCTTTGCAGACTCTCAATCTCTGGCGATTTACGACCCGAAGATTGAGAGAACGTTTAGATGGAGATTAAGAGACCGCCAACGACAACAGTCAGATTAAGAAGAGATGGCGGAGCAGCCTAGAAACAGAGCACCAAATGAAAATAATGTCATGGCAATCCTGCTGGTAACGATCGCAATAGACCTATTATGGACCATGCATCGCCAAACCTCTATGATTTCTCTCCAGGAATCATGAGGGCTGCCCTCGATGGAAGCAGATTCGAAATGAAACCGGTGATGCTGCAGATGATCCAGATTGCAGGACAATTTGAAGGCTGGCGTGGCGAGGACCCGCACGGCCACCTCCGTAGCTTTATCGAAATCTGCAATACTTTTGTGTTCCTGAACATATCTGCCGAAGAAGTTCGACTAACGTTGTTCCCATTTTTTCTTTGTGATCAGGCAAGGAAATGGGCATATTCCCTCGAGCCAGGAGAGATCACTTCTTGGGAATAGGTGGTAGAGAAATTTATGAAGAAATACTTTCCACCTACTGAAAACGACAGACGAATGAAACTCATAACAAATTTTGAACAAGACATGGACGAATCACTCAGCGATGCCTGGACGAGGTTTAAGAGGTTGGTCAGGGATTGTCCACACAATGGTTTGCCAGACTGCCTTTAGATGAAAATCTTTTATCATGGTTTGAATCTCGCTTCGCAGACTGCTGCCAATGCGGCAGCCGCTGGTAGTCTGCTTGATAAAATGTATGATGAGGTGAAGAATATCTTGGATCGCATCTCTAAGAACCATGAGGATTAGAGAGAGAGTGACCAGAGATTGAGACTCAAAGACAATGATGCAAGTAATGGTGCTATTGCTTCACTACAAAATCAGATGACCACAATGATGAACAAAATCCAGGGAATTGCGATCAGTAGCCCAACACCGCAAAATGGGCAAATCAACGCAATCAGTCAAAACACCACAAGGTGTGCGACTTGCGGTGATGGGCACGCGATGGAAGAATGCCTGCAAAATCCACAGTTCGTTTACTTTGTAAAAAATAATCCCCTTTCGAATACGTACAACCCCGGGTGGAGAAACCACCCCAATTTTGCTTGGAAGAATCAACAACAGAACTTCCAACCCGTGACGCAGAAAGAATAGCCACAAGAATTCTTCCCACGCAACAACAGTCAGATAAGAAATCAAGCAAGTAGCTCACAACCACCACAATCATCCTCCTTGAAGAGCCTGTTGAAGCAGTACATAGAGAAAAACGAAACCGTGCTTCAAAGTTAGGCTACGTCCATCCGCAATCTAAAGTTATAGATAGGCTAGATTGCGAGTGAGCTAAAGAGTAGACCACAAGGGGCTCTGCCGAGTTCAACAAAACTCCTACACAACTCGGGAGGATCAGGTAAAGAGCAATGTCCGGTTGTGACTTTACGAAGTGGGAAGACTGTGAAGGGAGAAAAAAAAGAGCTTAGTCAGACAGTTCCCATTGCGGCAGAACTTGAAGTTGCGGTGACACGAGAAGAAGAAGGAGAAAAAGAAGCAATAGAGCCAGAGGTTATGTCAACCTCAAAGCCAATTGAGATGGGGACCGTGAAAGTGCAGTTACCCCCTTTCACGCAGAGACTAAGGAAGAAACAGAATGAAGAGGTATAGTACCAACGCTTTCTGTCTATGTTAAAACAATTACATATTAATATTCCATTCAGTGAAGGGATTGAGGAAATGCCTGCCTATGCAAAGTTTCTGAAGGATATGGTAACCAAGAAGAAGAGAGCTGGTAAGTTTGCCACGGTGGCGTTAACACAAAATCAATCATTCCACCAAAGATGAGCGATCTTGGGAGCTGTACTATACCCTACTCCATAAGGGGACTGTACTTAGGGCAAGCCTTGTGTGACCTTGGAGCCAGCATTAATTTGATGCCTCTGTTGATCTTTAGGCAACTGAACGTGGGGCAACTTGTGCCCACAACCGTGACTCTCCAACTGGCCATAGATCTCTGGTAATCCAGAGGGAAAGGTGAAGGATGTTCTGATCACCATTGACAAATTTATCCTACCAGCCAACTTCATCATTTTAGATTACGAGGCTGACAAAGATGTGCCCATCATCTTGAGGCGACCATTCTTATCAACAGGTCATGCCCAGATTAATGTTCATAAAGAGGAGATCACTTTAAGCATCAACGGACAGAAGCTCAAGTTCAACATAATCCGTGCCATGAAGTTTCCTGACGAAGAAGACCTGCATGACTCAGACGACGATTAGAATTTGATTAAGTAAGAAAAGTTTGATGAAGAAAATGAAGAAGAGGATGCAGTGCATCCGTTGCTACCTGTAATGCGATCATGACAAAAACAAGCAAAGAAGAAGAGATGTTTGCAAACTAAGAAGAAGAGTCAACAGAAAAAAAGGAAAGAAAAATAGTGCAACCATCCCTAGTAGAACCACCAACACTGGAATTAAAGACCCTACCAACCCATCTAAAGTACGCATTTTTGGGGCAGAATGATAAGCTGTCGGTTATTATTTCCTCTGAGCTTAATGAAGTCCAGGAGAATGCGTTGATGAGCAATCTGAGGAAGCATGTGCGAGTAATTGGCTAGACGCTCGTCGACATTAGAGGAATCAACCCAGCGTACTGTATGCACCACATTCGTCTCGAAGAAGACCATAAAGCAACAATCAAACATCAGCGCAGGCTCAACCCTGCGATGAAAGAGGTCGTCAAGAAGAAGATCATTAAATGATTAGATGCGGGCATCATTTATCCTATAGCAGATAACACGTAGGTCAGCCCCGTGTAGTGTGTCCCGAAAAAGGGAGGCATGACGGTAGTCCCGAACGAAAACAATGAACTAATACCACAAAAGATCGTCACTGGGTGGCGCATTTGCATGGACTATCGCAAGCTGAATGCGGCCACAAAGAAATATTATTTCCCCCTAACATTCATTGATCAAATGCTAGACCGTCTAGCTGGAAATGACTTTTACTGCTTTCTGGATGGTTATGCCGGGTACAACTAGATTATGATAGCTCCAAAAGACCAAGACAAGACCACATTCACCTGCCCATATGGGACCTTTTCTTTTCGCCGCATGCCGTTCGGCCTCTGCAATGTGCCAAGCACGTTCCAAAGGTGCATGATGGCCATCTTTTTCAGACTATCTTGAGGACTCTATCGAAATCTTTATGGACGGCTTCTCTATTATGGGAACATCTATGAAGTTTGTTTAGCCAACTTAGAGAAGATATTGAAGAGACGCAAAGAGACGATTCTGGTGCTTAATTAGGAAAAATGCCATTTTATGGTTAAGAAGGGCATAGTGTTGGGGCATAAGATTTTTCGGGACGGGTTGGAGGTGGATAAAGCAAAAATCGAAGCAATTGAAAAACTTCTACCTCCAACAAGCGTGAAGGTTATGCGAAGTTTCTTGGGGCACGCTGGATTGTACAAACGCTTTGTCAAAGACTTTTCCAAAATAGCACGACCACTGAGTGTGTTGTTAGAGGCTGACAGAAAATTTGATTTTGACAACAACTGCCTCAACGCATTCAGAGTTTTGAAGAATGCGCTAATTACCGCACCTATATTAATTGCACCTGATTGGACACTGCCTTTTGAAATTATGTGCGATGCAAGCGGGTATGCAATGGGAGCAGCTTTAGCACAAAAGAGAAAAATCATCTTACATCCCATCGCATATGCAAGTAAGACATTAAATCCTGCTCAGACCAATTATACCACCATAGAGAAAAAGCTTCTTGCGGTAATTTTTGCATTGGAAAAATTTCGAACATATCTGTTGGGAACAAAGATACTCATCCATACTGATCATTCGACGATAAAATACTTAATGACAAAGAAGGACGCAAAGCCGAGGTTGATCAGATGGGTTCTTCTCCTTCAAGAATTTGACATAGAAATAATTGGCCGGAAGGGGACAGTGAACCAAGTTGCGGATCCCTTGCCTAGACTGGAAAACCCTGAAGTTGACCACAATGAATCAGAGGTGAGTGTGGTGTTCCCGGATGAGTAGCTGTTCCATATTGAAGAATTACCATGGTATGCTGACATAGTCAACTATTTGGTTTGCGGACAATTTCCGGAAGATTATACCTGCCACCAACAGAAGAAGCTCAAGCATGAATGCCAATATTATTATTGGGATGAGCCGAATCTGTATAAAAGAGGGGCAGACCAAATCCTGCGACTATGCATACCAAATGCTGCTCAACAACGCATATTATCGCAGTATCATGACTCACCATATGGTGGGCACTTTGGAGGACAGCGCACCGCAACCAAGGTTTTACAAAGTGGATTCTTTTGGCCTACATTGTTTAAGGATGTAGCTGACTATGTGATGAAGTGTGATCGGTGCCAGTGCACAGGTAACATTTCATGGAAACATGCAATTCCAATGAACACCATATTGGAGCTTGAATTGTTCGACATATGGAGTATTGATTTCATGGGACCATTCCCTCCCTCGAATGATAAGCATTATATTTTATTAGTCGTCAATTATGTATCCAAGTGGGTAGAGGTAGTGGCATGCGCTGCAAACAATGCGGCGGTAGTCTCCCAATTCCTGAAGAAAAATATTTCCACTCGTTTTAGCACCCCACATGCCATAATAAGTGATGAGGGGTCTCACTTTATCAATCATACTGTTAAGGAGCTGCTACGCAAATACAACATTCTCCACAAAGTGGCCACCACATACCATCTGCAGACGAATGGTCAGGTCAAGGTGTCCAATCGAGAGATTAAGTTGATACTCGAGAAGGTAGTAAGGCCTCCACGAACAGATTGGGAAACAAAGCTTGACGATGCATTATGGGCATACCGGACTGCATTTAAAACACTAATAGGAATGTCCCCATATGCATTGGTACTTGGTAAGGCGTATCATTTGCCTCTAGAGTTGAAATATAAGGACCTGTGGGCAGTAAAGAAGCTAAACTTTGATTTGAAGAAAGTAGGAGAAGTGCGAAAAATGCAACTAGTCGAGCTAGTAGAATGGAGGATTAACGCATATGAGAACGCGGAGATTTACAAAAAGCGCTGACATGACAAACACATATGCGGTAAAAACCTCCAAGTCGGGCAGAGGGTCTTGCTATTTAACTCACGATTAAGGCTTTTCCCTGGAAAATTAAAATCGCGCTGGTCCGGACCCTTCATCATTAAAGAAATATTCCAACATGGTGCGGTGGAGCTGATCACTGAGGATGGAAGCCGTACATTTTAGGTTAATGGACAGTGAGTTAAGGCCTATTTCGGGGGTGGTTTTCAGCCAGAAAAGACCTGTGTGGATCTGAAAAACCCAGAATAAAGAAAAATGGAGTGGCCCCTGCGTTGGCAAGCAACATCAGTTGGGGCGCAAGTCTTCTAGAGTATTCTTTGTTTGGTTCTTGAACTCTAATTTCTTCAACACCTTAATCATCATTTATCTATCTTCATTTTACTCATTTCTACTTCATTATACAAAATAAAAATAATAATAATAATAATAATTTTTTTTTGTTTAAAATTATTTGACCCTCTCACTGTTTTTTGCAACGGTCGAGGCACAAGATTGCAGAGATGTTTCACGAAGAAGCAATGTATCTCACTCCGTCACCGCAATCCAAAGAAGAGAGATCGCCGCAAAGAAGGATGCATCAATATACAATGCAAGCGACAATGCAAATTTGGGGGTATATTCTTCCTTATCTCTATTTCAAATTTTGCACTATCGCATCACATTTTTAAAAGTTTTATCACCGTATCTTCTTTGATCACCGCAATCATTTGACATGAATAAATTTAGTAGGTTAATGCATGATGTTTCTTTGCCAAGTATGTTGTCAATGATGAAAAACATGCTTCTATTTCTTTCGTATATACTAGAGTCAACTTACCTTTAAGATAGTCACCTCATGAAATATTTCTAGAAGTTAGGGGTTTGCTAGCTTTCTTTCAAACTCTCTTTACGAAGCGTCCTAAGAACATCGCATGAATTATCTCAATCTTTTGGTAATGAGGACATTGTAGAATTTTAAATTTGGGGGTGAGGTATTTATTTTCGAGCTTGCTATATTTTACAAAAAAAAATGAGAAAAACAACTCCACTGTCAACACAATGGGAAACCCATGTTGATAAGAGATAAGTTGTGAAAGGCACTTACCGTAGTTGGATGTCCGCATGACACACGTGGAGGCAAGCCAAAAAGAAAGTAAGTTGTCAGGATCAACACATAAATAAATGACCGCAACTCTGCTGCCAAGTAGGTATGAGTTTAGTCTTAGAAAGAGCGCATTGCTCATAGTTGGATGTTCGCATGACACACGTGGGGGCAAGCTAAAATGAAGGCAAGACACTTGGATCAGCGCAAGGTCATAATTTCAAGAAATATGCAAGGATAAAATCATTTGACACCCCGGTAGAAAAATTTTCTTTTTAAAATAAATCATGCGATGTCCCAGAATTTAGTAAAGTTCTTTTGAAGGTTAAGCTTGCGGTCCCTAGGTCTTAGAAATATTTTCGGAGGAGACTTGAATAAGACTTAAGGAAATTTTGGTATATAGGAGATGAATGAAGTATCCTTGAGAAATCTAGGAAAAGAACATTGCAGTCGACTTGCTAAAGAAAATCTTTAGCTTATGCTTGAGAACAAGCAGTGTTTAACTTTAGGGGTGTGATAATGGGCAGAAATGCACGTTATCATAGTGCTAAAGTCTTAAACAATGCTGCCTTGCATTGATAAAACATGTTAAATTGCGTCCATTAAGCATCAATTTCATAATATTTCAGTCGCATGCATTCATCGCATAGGAACAATTTATTTTTGTATTTTTATGTAAGATATGCATTGACGCAAGGCGGAAATTGCGATCATAAAAAATCATCGATCGAGCGCAACATTACCGCAAGGCTTTGCGGTGATTGTGTTCGCAAACATTTGCTCAAGAAGGATTGTCGTAACTTGGTCAGCACAACTTGGTGGGTGCATCTAGGTGAAAGGCATAATTAATCACGATGGGACAGAAAGCTGATGACAGTTGAATCCGAATTAAGTTGATAGCCGCTAATGATAACAAGTACATTTAGCTTTTCGGTGACAAATATTCGGCGCATCAGTCAGGGAATTAAAGCCATCCCATCTGTGCAATCATGAGAGAGAAGTCGCCTTTCACCCTGGAAGTTCTATAAATACCAGCGGCATCCTTCAGAAAAGGGGTTAACTGGTTCACCATTTCGCGAGTTCATAATTCAGCCTTGTTCTTAGATTTTCTTGTTCTTTAAGGCGGACACGAGAGAAGGAGGCTGTGCCGACAGATCATTCTGGTAAGCTTGGGAGAGCGCCGGAAGCTGCCAGAGTAGAGAGAGGGCCGACGCCTGCAGAAGCAGGAATATCTTTTGAACCAAATAGAGATTCACAGTGTAAAAGCCTTGGTCAGCAAGGAATTACTATTAGGCTCTCTACCTTTGTCTTCCATTGTTATTTTGTACTCAAACTCATTTATCTAAATGGAATTTACTCATCTATATCTGTTCACTCTCTGTTATTTACGCATGAGTAGTTAAATCTGTTGAATGGGTTGAGAAGTATTTAGCTAGCACAACTAGGAATCTTCATTCTATGCGATTATCTTGTATTATGTATGCTTCATTCGTCCATTAGAGATATTTAGGAGGGTAGTCTAAGGGCAGGATCTAGGCTTGAGAAAGTCAGGTTAGAATCTAGGCTCGAGAGAGTCAGATTAGAACGCATAATTGAGAGATAGGAGCTTAGGAATAAGCACTATTTTCTATTAACGCATCGCATGCATCCTAGAGATAGGATATGATTGAATGCGGTCACCTTGCCTTTATGCATTTTGTATCATCGCATAGGAAAAGAGTAGAGACTTAGGAATAAGTTCTATGGATACTTTTACATTCAACACATGCGTCCTAGACTTAGGAGCATCGCATTTGCATTGGAAAATTACTTGTTGTGCATGGTTGTAGTAGATCACATAGTCTAACGCATTCCCTAGTAACACTAGCTAAGACATTCTCAACCCGTTCATCCGCATACTCACTGCATCTATCACACAATTGACTTTTCTCAAATCCGCCGCATTTGTTTATTTTTCATTAACGCAATCAACAACAAACCAACAATTAATTGAGTTACCGGTTACCGCAAAGTTTTCTAAAAATTACCACCACAACCTGTTTTCACAAGTCCCTGAGTTCGACCCTGAACTTACCAGGAAACTCAGTGGAGTTTACACTTGAATTCCGCTGAGGAAACTTGAGTGCTCAACGTAATTTCACCATCGCATTTCATCCACATTTCCACATCATAAAATAATGCATCACCGTACTTCTTGATCGTTTGACTGTTCCTTGAGGTCCCTTACTTCCTGTGTTCTTGGGGCTGGAGTTTGCGATGACTTTGGCTCTGGGTTTTGTGAAGATTCATTTTGCGTAGTGGTAGTTGCTTTTAAACTGGTGGTTCTGTTGTGTTGTAATCGAGTGGTCATTATTGATGATTGTGTCTTCTGGTCGTTCTACTGATTCTGGTACTGTTGGCATGGGCACCGCCTTTCCACCGCTTCTCAATGTCACTACTTGACATTGTTCCTTGCCACTTAGTCCCGGTGCTTCCGAGCTACTGGGCAACGTGCCAGGTGCTTTGTTTTTAAACTCGTTCGCAAGCTGTCCAACCTACACCTCCAAATTCCTAATGGAGGAAGCTTACAATTGTATGATTGCCTCATTCTTTTCGATATATTGCTTCAGCAAAGCTTCCAAGGATGAGGTATTGGATGAAGCGTTAGATGAGGATGGTTGGTTATGCCGTTGCCGACTCTGATAGTTACTCTGGCTTTGATTATGATGATGAAAAATCGGAGGATTGCCTCGATTCCCGGATTGATTGTTCTGTATATTTCTTTGGCCCCCATGGTCGTTGTTCCCTCCCCAACTAAAGTTGGGATGATTCCTCCAACCTGGGTTGTACATGTTGCTGAATGGGTTATTGTGGATAGAGTATACTAACTGTGGATTTAATGGGCATACTTCCATTGAATGACCTCCTCCGTACTGTACACAGCTTATTGTTGCCACTTGCGTTAACGCATTGGCTTGCGCTGCACCCTGGGAGAGACTTCCTTGATTTATGGCCATTATTTGGAGGAGCGAGGTGACTGCAACCATTTGGGCGGCCAATGTGGTCATTGTATCAGCTGGTACAATGGAGTTTTCTGTTTTTCTTCGCTCTGGGCCTCTTCCTCCATACCCATCATCAACCTAGTCATCTGTATTTCGCGAGATGCGATCTAAGATGACTTTTGCTTCATTGTATGTCTTATCCATGAATCTTCCTGCCGCGGAGGCATCTAAAACAGCTTGTGTCGCTCTATCCAGGAAGTTATAAAAGGTCTCCATGAGAACATAATCGGGAATCCCGATATGCGGACAATTTTTCACCAGTCCTCTAAATTGCACCCATGTGGTGCTCAGGACTCATTTTCTGTCTGCTCAAAGTTTAACACTTCCCGTTGTCTTCCTGGTTGACGGCGGAGGGAAAAATTTCTTCATGAACCTCTTAACCAACTGATCCTAAGATTTGATCTCATTTGGCTCCAACGAATGAGCCCACCTCTTTGTTTCATCTCGAAGTGTATACGGGAAGAGATATAGCCTTATGCATTCTGGAGTCACGCCAGGGATGGATAATGTGTTACACATCTCTATAAAGCTGGCCAGATATGCATGTGGGTCCTCTTCTACTTTCCTGGTTAGCTCGAGAGAGTGTCGAGAAGCGTTGAAAATAAAGAAAGGGTCGACTCTTGCGAAAGCAAGAACATTCTTTTGGGCAGAATAGAGAAAAACACAGTGTAAAAGCCTTGGGAAGCAAGACATTGTACTAGGCTCACTATCCCTACTTTCCATTGTCATTCTGTATTCTGATTTTATTTATAAAATATAATTTGCATCTCTACATCTGTTCACTCTCTTTACATTACGCATGAGTAACTAAACTTCTGAATGGGTTGAGAAGCACTTAGCTAGCATGACCTAAGATCTTCATTTTATGCGATCATCTTGTCTTATGTATACGTCCATCACCCCTTTAGAGCTACTTGAGAGAGAATCTAAAGAAAGAACCTAGACTTGAGAGAGCTAGGTTAGAATCTAGGTTTGAGAAAGTCAGATTAGAACCGCATAAGCAAGAGATAGAAACTTAGAGATAAGTTCTGTTTGCTATCACGTATCACATGCACCCTAGAAATAGGATATGGTAGTATGCGGTCGCCTTGTGTATATGTATGTCATTCATCATCGCATAGACAAGAATAGAGGCTTAGACATAAGTCCTATAGTCATCATCGTATGCATCACATACGTCCTAAAATTAGGAGCTATAGCATTTGTATTGAGAGATGACCTGCTGTTGTATGTGTGCAACATGATCGCATAGCTTGAACGCAATCTTAGGAAGTGTTAGCTAATTCCCTTCTCAATCCGTTCCCCGCATACTCATTGTAACTTTCGCTATTATTAACTCTTTTCTCAATTCTACCCCATAGGATTTATCTTTTAAACAAATATACCAACCAACTTATTGTTTTGATTGTTACCACAAAGGAATCAGAATTTACCATTGTATATTATCTCCATAGTTCCTGTGTTTGACCCTGGGCTTACCAAGAAACCTAGTAGGATTTATACTTGGATTTTACTAGAAAAACTTGCATGTACAACACATACTCCACCATCGCAATATACACCGTTATTTCATCATATTCACAACTCATCAAGATTTTGGCGCCGTTGTCGGGGACTACGGTAGTACATATTGTGCTAATGGTAACTTTTTGATTTTCTTTGCAGCTTTCCATCTCTATGCATTGCCTCTCCTTTGGTAAGGGAAGAAGCGGGCGTCGTATGAGCGAAGGATAAGTCCCTGAGCCCGATTACGACCCAAAGATTGAGAGAACTTTCTGAAGAAGAAGAAGAGACAACCGCCTACATCAACAACAAGAGAGAAATCCCAACATGACAGAGGAATCGAAAGACAGGGTAGGAAATGCAAATAATATCATGGCGAACCCCATCCTCTTGGCGAACGACCGCAATAGGCCCATGCGGGACTATGCATCGCCGAACCTTTACGATTTCTCACTAGAAATCATGAGGTCAGCCTTGGACAGATCGAGGTTCAAGATGAAGCCGGTGATGCTGCAGATGATTCAAACTGCCGAACAGTTTGGCTGTAGGCGTGGCGAGGATCTGCACGCCCACCTCCGGAGTTTTATTGAAATCTGCAATACATTTGTGTTCCTAAACATCTCCGCTGAGGAGGTTCGACTAACGTTGTTCCCATTTTTGTTGTGTGACCAAGCATGAAAATGGGCTTATTCTCTCGAACCAGGGGAGATTACATCGTGGGAATAGGTAGTTGAAAAGCTCATGAAAAAGTACTTCCCCCAACAGAAAATGCAAGACGGAGGAAGTTGTTCACTAATTTTGAACAAGATATCGACAAATCGCTCAATGACGCCTGGGCGAGGTTTAAAAGACTGGTGCAAGATTGTCCGCACAATGGCTTACCAGATTGTCTCCAAATAGAAATTTTCTACCACAGTTTGAATCCTACATCGCAGACGGCTGCCGCGACAGCAGTTGGAGGTCTGCTCGACAAGACTTACAACGAGGCTAAGAATATACTTGATCGCATTTCAAAGAATCATGAAGACTAAAGAGAAAACGATCAACGACTGAGAATTAAAGTGACGTGAGCAATGGGACTATCACATCTCTACAAAACCAAATGAATGCAATGATGAATTTAATACAAGGAATCGCAATCAGCAGCCTAGGAACGCATAGAGGGCAGGTCAACACAATCGATCGTTGAGCGCAAGTTGTGCCACTTGCGGAGAAGGCCATCCAATGAAAGATTGTTCGAGGAACCCATAGTCTGTTTATTTCATGATGAATAATCCTTTTTCCAACACTTACAACCCTAGGTGGAGAAACCACCCTAACTTTGTGTGGAAAAATCAACAAAAATATTTTCAACCTATGGCGCAAAAAGAAGGGCCGCTAGGATTTTCTCGTGAACAAATGGTCAACCACAAAATCAAGCTAGTAGTTTGCAGGCGCCGCTATCTTCATCTCTGGAGAGCTTACTGAAGCAGTATATTGAGAAGAATGAAACAGTGCTCTAGAATCAAACGACGTCTATCCGCAACCTCGAAATTTAGATAGGACGGATTGCGGGCGAACTCAAAAGTAGACCGCAAGGGGCATTGTGAGTTCAACAGAGCTCCCACGTAACCCAGGGAGTACGGGAAATGAGTAATGCCAAGTTGTGGCATTACGAAGCGGAAAGACAACAGCGGAGGAGAAGAAGGAGCCAAGCCGGACTACTGTATTTGCGATGGAACCACATACCCCATTGACTCAAGAGGACCCAGAAGAACAGGAGACAATGGAACCAGAAATTGCATCCACTTCGAAGCCGATAGAATAGGGAACCGTGAAAATACAGCTGCCATCATTCCCTCAGAGACTTAAGAAGAAGAAAAATTATGAAGTGCAATATCATCGCTTCATGGACATGCTGAAACAATTACATATCAACATTCCTTTCACTGAAGCAATTGAACAAATGCCAAAGTATGCGAAGTTTCTGAAGGATATGGTGACAAAGAAAAGAAGCACAGATAAGTTCGCAATGGTGGCATTAACACAAAGGGCAAAAACCACTATTCCACAAAAAATGCGCGACCCCGGAAGGTTCACAATACCCTGCTCGATCGGCAGGTTATACATTGGTCAAGCGCTTTGCGATCTCGGGATCAGTATCAACTTAATGCCCCTTTCAATTTTTAAGTAGCTGAATGTGGGGCAGCTGGCACCCAGACGGTGACTCTCCAAATAGCTGATAGGTCCCTTGTTCATCCAGAAGGGAAGGTGAAGGATGTCCTGGTCACGATTGATAAATTTATCTTACCGACAGACTTCATCATCCTTGATGATGAAGCAGACAAGGATGTACCCATCATTATGAGACGACCATTTTTATCCACTGGTCAGACTCAGATTGATGTGTACAAGGGAGAGATCACACTAAGCGTGAATGGAAAGAAGATCAGGTTTGATATTATTAGAGCCATGAAGTATCCGGAAGAAGAAGACCTCACAGATTCCTATAATGAACCCAGTTTGTATGAAGAAGAAAAGTCTGAAGATGAAGATGAAAGAGAGGATGCGACCGCATCCATAGTAACCTGCAATGCGATCGGAGAAACAATAGCCAAAGAAGAAAAGCTGACGATGAATGACGAGAGAAAAACACAAAAACCATCCTTGGAACAACCACCGACAGTATAGTTGAAAACCTTGCCAAACCACTTGAAGTATGCCTTTTTGGGGCAAGATGAAACACTACCAGTAATAATTTCCTCTGCACTTCAAGAAGATCAAGAGCATGCTCTACTGAGCATCCTGAAAAAGTACATAAAAGCAATCGGTTGGACGCTAGCAGACGTTAAAGGAATCAGCCCCACATATTGCATGCACAGGATATGTCTCGAGGAGAATAAAAAAGGATTGATCGAACATCAATGCAGACTAAACCCTGCGATGAAGGAGGTCGTGAAGAAGAAGATAATCAAATGGTTGGACGCAGGGATTCTCTATCCAATCGCCGACAGCACGTGGGTCAACCTCGTGCAATGTGTGCCAAAGAAAGAAGGGATGACGGTAGTCCCAAATGCAAATAATGAACTAATACCGATGAGGATCGTCACCGGCTGACGGATCTGCATGGACTACCACAAACTGAATGTGGTGACGAAGAAGGATCATTTCCCCTTGCCTTTCATTGACCAAATGCTAGACCGTCTAGCAGGAAATGATTCCTTTTGCTTTTTGGATGGATATGCAGGCTACAATCAAATCATGATTGCTCTTGAAGATCAAGAGAAAACCACATTCATCTGCCCCTATAGAACATTTGCATTTCGACGCATGCCATTCGCTTATGCAATGCGCCGAGCACATTCCAGAGGTGTATAATGGCCATCTTTTCTGAGTATCTTGAAGATTCAATAGAAATTTTCATGGACGACGTCTCGGTGTACGTGCAAACATATGAAGTCTATCTTAATAATATAGAGAAGATACTAAGGAGATGTGAAGAGACGAACCTTGTGCTGAACTAGGAGAAGTGTCACTTCATGGTGAAGGAAGGTATTGTGCTCGGGCACAAAGTCTCCAAGGACGGGTTGGAGGTGGATAAGGCGAAGATTGAGGCAATTGAAAAGCTCCCACCTCCAATAAATGTGAAGGCTATTAAGAGCTTTTTGGGGCATGCAGGCTTTTATCGACGTTTTGTGAAGGACTTTTCGAAGATTGTGCGACCATTGAGTGCGTTGCTGGAGGCAGAAAGAACGTTTGACTTTGATGAACAATGCCTTAACGTATTCAAGATACTGAAGAACGCATTAATAGCCACACCTGTGTTGATCGTTGATAACTTGTAGAAATACAAGTTATTTATGCTGCCTTATTCAGATATTGCGGTCAAAAGAGAGAAAATATGCGTTGATTGTATGCAAATTAACTAAGAAATACAATAATTATAAATTATCGCAAATACACCCACTAACACCATCAAGATGGTAGAAAAGAATATTTTTATTTTATTTTGTAGGAAATCAAGTCACCGCTTACGATCAAGGCTCAAAGAGAAACTGACCAACGCATCTTCATCGTATTGCGCCCATCAATCAATAATGAAGAGGTGATCAATGCAATGACGGTGCATGCGACAGTCGATCCAGAGTTGAACTTTAACCGCATGCGGTAACAAAAACAACACTGCATGCGGACCCACGATCGAGAGATGCAAATGAGCAATGCAAAAGTGGAGGATTCTGACACGTGTACAACTAACCATTGTGCATATTTGACGGACTGATTGCATAACAGAAGGAATATTTATTCCAGCATTTTTGGAATTTCCATAACAATAAAGTGGGGTCCACAAGTCAGAGAGTCAAAGCTTTTTGCCTATAAATACCCTCATAGAATTCATTGAAGAAATATACTTGATACGGGGGGTAATTAATACGATGCTATTAAGAGAATGGCTGAGCTGAGTGCTGATCGGAGAAGATCCGGGAAGAAAAAAGACAAGGCCGAGAGGTGAGTCTCTGGGTAGAATCATTCCAAATCCCCGCCATGAAGCTCTACTTAGATCCCTGCTACCGGACGAGCAAGCCTGAGAGGGAAGTTCTTCCTTCCACACGATCCATACGCGGGCAAGCGATTTCTCCATCCAGATCTATGTCAAGACGTTGGCACTCATCTGTATTTGTTTCTAACTTTTATTCATCAATTGTATTTCATTTTCTTAATCTCTTCATTCACAATCATGTATCAGATGCTTGATTGTGTAGTTAAATGTCTTGATCACTGTCATCTCCATCTTTCTATCTGCTTCTGTTTCTCTATGAATCATTTTCTCTACGATGTTTTCTTAATCCCTTGGTGATTATTATGAATTAAACAAGTGATTTAATCTGTGCTAAAGAAATAAAGATATTTAGCTAAAGCATGCTAGACGATATCTTCACCTGTGAGAGCAGAAGTGAAGATGTCATTCTGATCTGTCGAGAGAAGGTTAGAAGAATGCGTTAACTAAATCAAGAAGTACTTCCAAAGATGAAAGCAACCTTGCATTCATTGCGTTCATCCCTGTTTCACCACAGAGATGTGGGAATGCGGCTGATCATCGAGAGGTGTACGCTAAGGGAAAACGAAATCGTAGTTATATCTTTAACGCAATTAAGGAACTTCCGATGTTTGTACTAATTATCCTTTCTCTTTCTGCTCCGCACATAAGCCTTGCCACCGCATAACACGACCTTTGTATAATCTTCACAGTCAGTCTCAACCTCGGTATCTTGTATCATGTAACTTGTATCTTGTATCATCATAGCTTAGGTTTACTTTATCATAATTTACTTTATTATCACATTTTTATCACTTATCTTTACTTTATCGCATTTTTACCTGTACACACAACTTTTATTAAATTGAAAAATCCTCGGTCGCATATATCACAAATGTAACACATTTAACCTAAAACAATCCCTGTGTTCGACCTCGAATCACACCGAGAAACTTGCGGTAGAATTATACTTGGTTCCAATGTAAGAAAACTTGTGACAACGCATAGCATACTACAAAAACATTCATTAATAATGCATATCTAGACGTGTATCGCATAAAGAAAATAAAGTCATCATCATCCACGTGTTTTATGACATAGGCTAAGAAGATATCTATGCGTATGCCTAAGATAGAAACATCAAATCAAATCAACGTTACAATCGCATTGGACTGGACACAACCTTTTGAACTAATGTGCGACGCAAGCGGTTATGTGATGAGGGCGGTGTTGGCGCAAAAGAAGAAAACAATGCTACACCCCATCGCATATGTGAGTAGAACCTTGAATCCTGCCCAAACAAATTACACTACCATAGAAAAATAACTGCTTGCGGTGATCTTTGCGCTGGAGAAATTCAAAGCTTACCTACTGGGATCCAAAGTGATCATTCACACTGACCACTCGACAATCAAGTATTTAATGACAAAGAAAGATGTGAAGCCGAGGTTGATTCGATGAGTTCTCCTCCTTCAAGAATTCAACATGGAAATCATTGATCGCAAGGGGATGGAGAACCAGATTGCGGACCATTTATCAAGATTAGAAAATCCAGAAGTCGACCGCAACCAGTCGGAGATGAATGTAACTTTCCCAGATGAGCAGCTGTTTAAAATTGAAAAATTACCATGGTATGCGGATGTGGTCAATTTTCTGGTTTGCGAACAATTTCCTAAGAACTACATAGGCCACCAGAAGATCCAGCTCAGACATGAATGTAAACTATATTATTGGGACGAGCCAACTCTTTATAACAGGGGATCAGACCAGATTTTGCGCCTATGCGTACGAGATGCTGCTCAACAACGCATACTATCACAATGTCATGACTCGCCATATGGTGGATACTTTGGAGGCCAACGCACAGCAACAAAGGTGTTACAAAGTGGATATTTTTGGCCAACTTTATTCACGGATGTAAGAGACTATGTAATGAAATGTGACCGATGCCAACACACAGGAAACATTTCATGGAAAAATGCGATGCCCATGAATATCATCTTAGAATTGGAACTATTTGACATCTGAGGCATAGATATTATGGGACCATTTCCACCATTAAATGGTCACAAATACATTCTATTGGTCATCGACTACGTATCCAAATGGGCAGAAGCGGTATCGTGCATCGAAAGCGATGTGGCGGTAGTCTCCAAGTTCTTGAGGAAAAATATTTTCACTCGTTTTGGCACTCCAAGTCCGGCAGAAATGCACGTTATTACAACGCAAAGATATAAAACAATGTAGGATTACGACGGTAAAAATATGAAAAATCGTGTCCAAAAGCATTAAGTTGAGAACATTGTGATCGCATGCGTCCATCACATTAAAGCAGCTAATTTACGTATTTTGTGCAGGAAAATGCATTGGTGTAAGGCATAATTGCGATCCAAGGAATTTAGCATCCGAGTGCATTAAAATATTGCGACCGCAAAGCTATGGGATCGTATGCGTTCACGAAGATCTACTCAAGAAGGTAGCTGCATAAAGACGATGCATCAAGGTGAAAGCTTAATAAATCACGATGGGACAGAAAGCTGATGATGGTCGAATCCGAATTTAGTTGACAAGCCATTAACGACGCACTGTAGCAAGTACACTCAACTTTTCAGTGACATTAATCGACGCATCAGACAAAGATTTAATGACATCCCATCAGTGCAATCATTTGAGAGAAAAGCTCTTCACCCTGAAGCTCTATAAATACCGAAGGCCATCTTCATTAAAGGAGTTTAGCAGTTAGAATTTTGGAGTTCTTTTCCGCCATATACATAGTCTGTAATTTTATATACTTAGAGGCGGAGGCGAGTGAAGAGAGAAGACGTCGAAAGATCGTTCCTGGTCAGCTCGAGAGAGTGCTGGGAAGCGTTGAGAATGAAGAGAGAGTCAACTCTTGCAAAAGCAAGAACATTCTTTTGGGCAGAATAGAGAAAAATACAGTGTAAAAGCCTTGGGAAGCAAGACATTGCTACCAGGCTCACTATCCCTACTTTCCATTGTCATTCTGTATTCTGATTTTATTTATAAAATGGAATTTGCATCTCTACATCTGTTCACTCTCTTTACATTACGCATGAGTAACTAAACTTCCGAATGGGAAGCACTTAGCTAACATGACCTAAGATCTTCATTTTATGCGATCATCTTGTCTTATGTATACGTCCATCACCCCTTTAGAGCTACTTGAGAGAGAATCTAAAGAAAGAACCTAGACTTGAGAGAGCTAGGTTAGAATCTAGGCTTGAGAAAGTCAGATTAGAACCGCATAAGCAAGAGATAGAAACTTAGAGATAAGTTCTGTTTGCTATCACGTATCACATGCACCCTAGAAATAGGATATGGTAGTATGCGATCGCCTTGTGTATATGTATGTCATTCATCATCGCATAGACAAGAATAGAGGCTTAGACATAAGTCCTATAGACATCATCGTATGCATCACATGCGTCCTAAAATTAGGAGCTATAGCATTTGTATTGAGAGATGACCTGCTGTTGTATGTGTGCAACATGATCGCATAGCTTGAACGCAATCTTAGGAAGTGTTAGCTAATTCCCTTCTCAATCCGTTCCCCGCATACTCATTGTAACTTTCGCTATTATTAACTCTTTTCTCAATTCTACCGCATAGGATTTATCTTTTAAACAAATATACCAACCAACTTATTGTTTTGATTGTTACCACAAAGGAATCAGAATTTACCATTGTATATTATCTCCATAGTTCCTGTGTTTGACCCTGGGCTTACCAAGAAACCTAGTAGGATTTATACTTGGATTTTACTAGAAAAACTTGCATGTACAACACATACTCCACCATCGCAATATACACCGTTATTTCATTATATTCACAACCCATCACTAGCCACCGAGAGGTGTGCGATGAACGGATGTTAGAGAGCCTGGATTACCCTTGATGTTAGATTTAGGAACTTGGAATTGACTTCCCCCAACCCTACTTTCTCTATTCATTTTCTACTACAAGCTAAAGTTGTTGCTTTCTTAGAATTCTCGAGATCATTCTTAAGTTGCTCATCGCTTGCTTAGCTAATTTCATTGCATAGGTTCATGTTCGCATGTCTTAATTTCTTTTCCTCCATTGTAATTTAATTAGCTATAATAAAAAATACATTAACCACATAAACATTTTAGTAAACAAGCTCATGTGTTTGACCTCAGTTCTCACTGAGAAACTTATATCCTATTTATACTTGGCCTAGATATAAGAAAACTCGTGACAAACGCATAGCTGAACGCATAACATAGCTAAAATCCGGTGCATAATTTATTTCAGCGCAACATCATTCCTAACACAATCCAAGCAATCAACCGTATCTATAAATGCATCTGACATTTGGTTTGCTATGCTTTGTAAATGAATTATCTTTCAAACTTATAGTTCACATTGATATGTATGAGGGTCTAAATAAAACAATAACGATGCGTTCTAGGTAATTTCATTTTCCAACTTTTTAATTCCCCCTACTATTGGAAAAGTTGTCTCATTAAAATGACAATTAACAAAATGTCTCAGGGGTTCAAGATATTTAATAATTGATGAGAAATCAAATCCAATATATATTCCTAACCTCTTTTAAGGTCCCATTTTAGTACGTTGTGGTGAGACAATTAGAACATTTACTGCACAACCAAAATTTCGGAAATGGGAAATATTTGGCTCTTAGACATAAGCTAATTGTACTGGGGAGTACTTATGATAAAATATCGGTCTTATGCGTATAAGTGATGCAGCATGCAAAATAGCATGACCTCATATAGACATTGAAAGTTTTGCTCTCATAAGTAATGGTCTGGTAATTAATTGTAAACATTTGATAAATGATTATGCTAAACCATTTTGTGTATGAAAACGAGCTACATGATGTTCAACACTTATCTCAATTGACATGCAATAATTATTTTGCTTGGGATGTAAATTTACCAGCAATCGAATACTTTTGATTGTATAATTAGGAAACTGTGCTCTTAATTTGATTATTTGAGCAAGTAATCTTGCAAATGCAAGGAAAGTGTATGCTTCAATGCCACATTCTCTTGCTTCTTAGCTTCTATTTTCTCCCTTAATTACATTAACGGCCCAAAAACCCTCATATGAAAATTTTAACATCAAATTTATCCTAGTCCTACACAACTGGCCTTGCAACTCGGTATGCCTGAAATATTCTCAAATTAACTCATTAAAACGCATAATATAGAAATAAAAGATCCTAAATTAGAAGTAAATAAAGTACTTTTCAAATGTTCTTCACTTATTTACTCACTACAGTTGAGACTATAGTTTATATGGTATTTTTTTTTTTTCATTCCATGCTTCAAAGCAACTTTTAGTTCTCTATATAATTCTATAAGTGAATTTAAAAGATTTTAACTTTCCATTTTCCTCACATAAATTGTCACAAACTTTTAAACTCTTAACAATAATTTCTTAAAATCACTTAGATTATCTATTATGGTCTCCACTCGCGTCCATTTCATTAAAACTTGAAATTTAAATATAATATTTATATAATAATAATAATAACAACAACATAACACTAATGATAATAATAAATTAAACAGTTTCATATGGGATAGGTACGACAAATGGGTATTACAAGAATACACTCTCCATCCCTATCCCCATCCCTGTCCTTATTAAGCTTACAAGGAAGTTTTTCCACAATCCCCTCGAGTCCCAGGAAAATGAACATCTCTACTCACAATGCTTTATATTGGAAAGAATTTTGTTGGGCGTGAATTAATTTTTAGGGTGTATTTAATTTAACTTTTCAAGTGTGTAAGTTTAAGAATAAGTCATTTTAGAAAAAATTGAAGTATTTAGTAATCACTCAAAATAGCTTTTGAAACACTTTTATAGTGTATTTTAAACAATTTTTTATCAAAAGAATTTAAATAAAAATGATTTTTTTGAAATACCAATCCAAACAGGCCCTTAATATTAAAGATAAGTTTGACGACAATATTGAAAGATTCAAAGTAAAATTTATGGTTAAGGGTTTTACTCAGTTATATGGTATAGGTTATTAAGAGACTTTTGTCTCTATTGCAAAATTGAAGATTGCACATGTCCTTTTATCTATATTTATAAACCTATTGGCCCCTTCATCAACTTTGATGTAAAAAATGCAGTGAATATTATCAATGTCAAGGTGATCATACTTTATTTGTGAAATCATAAAGCAACAAAATTGCAATTCTTACTGTATATATAGATGATATTATCATTACAAGGGTTCATCTAGGGATGATATTATCATTACAAGGGTTCATCCAGGGAAGATCCAAAATCTATAAGGCATTAAGATTATTTGGAATTAGATCATAACTAGCAAAATAGATGTGGTTTGTGGTCTTCCTCAACTATGCAATTTAGATATGAATGGGCAAACTTCAGATAGGGAATAGGAGGCTGAAGAGGCATAGTATTTTAGGAGGCCATAACCTTGTATTTATAAGTTGATCCTAGGGTTACCATAATTTTCTAAGATTAATGGGCTAGTTTCTAATTAGCAAGCCACATTTCAATACGAAAAGTTATGAGCCTATAATCAAGATAATACAATATGTTAATTAAATACCCCAAATATAATTGCCATTTAATTTGTTACCCACACATGAATTAATTATTTAATTAATTCCCGCATTAGGAAGTTTGAGATACTTTTTAGAAATTGAGGTGGCGAGATCTAAACATGGTACTATACTTTCTCGGCAGAAATACATTCTAGTTATGCTAAAGGGAATCTTAAAATCTTGGGTGTAGGCCTTTAAAACACCTACAGATCCAATCTAGGCCAATACCAAAGTAAAAAAAACTATCCGGATGACAAAGACTTGTAGGAAAGTTAATTTGCTTGTCATTGATAACGCCAAAAATATGTTATTTTGCTCCGTTTAATCCGAGGTCGTTCTTAGATTTTATGTATTTATTAAATGATTTTATAGGTATCGAGCACCTGAAAGATAGAACTGGGCGTTAGACTCAAGTCAAAATGGAGCTAAAACAAGCCAAAGTGGAACTTAAATGCATTAACTGGGAAAGAATGAGCTAAAATTATAAAAATGTTACTGAAGTCATGGTGCAGCTATGTCGGCCGACGCCACTGTTTCTCGAGAATTGATGTGCATTGAGGCCGGTGTCCTCCGGATCATGACAGAGCAGCAAAGTGCGGTGGCATCGCAGCACTGTCTCAGAACTACGACACTGCACAATCACCCGGGGCTAATCTTTTAAGCAGCGCCGTAGTGCCAGTTCGATTTTTATAAATATATTGTTAGTTGCCTAGCATTTAAGAGATTCAATCCGAGCCGATTCTCCACTATTGTCCTCTCTATTTTCTTATGTTCTTTGGTCTTTGAATGTACTCAAACTATTCCTTGATTATCACAAAGATTATGAGTTAAGAAGGTAAATTTAGCTTAGACATTGAGTATATGTTCCCATGATTATAGACTTGTGAGATTTTCATCAGTTTATTATAATTCTCAATATTGTTTTTGGATTATTTCTCTTGTTAATGAGTGATTGTGATTGTATTTTCTCATGCATGTCTAACAAACTTATTGAGACTGTATAATCGATAGCTAAGGATTAATTTGCAATATGTGACATATAATTGTATCTTAATCCACATGTAGCAAAAGGTTAGATAGACTTGTAATTTGTGGTTTATAACAAAGAACATTGTTTTATCAACCTAGAAAAGAATCATGATGAATGTTTAATTAGGCTTTTCCTATTAGATAGTCACTTTAGCAATTCCCTAAAACTTAATGCGATTAGTTCAATTAATTAGGATGCATCTCATCTAATCCATTTGCCTAATTAGATAATTTAGACTCTCACTTAGCATTTCTACCTGAGTTGGCTAAGCTAGACAACATAAGAATTAAGTTGATGAATCTATGATCTGTTGGGATTGGTGTCTTAATTCTCCCGGAGTCTCGTTGTTTTGTAAAGATGCACATTGTTCAATGAATAAAATAAGTATTATTTAATTCTGGCATTTACTCATATCTAATAAACAAAGCTCCTTGGTCATCTTATGTGAATTTAAGCATGTATATGTGATATACGAGTGGATCATGCCTTAATGATAACCTAAATCAGTCTATAGTATAAAGATTAAGGTGGGATACCTGATCCTGGTGACACTACGGATACGACCCGCTTTGTAGAGGTTTGCAAATGTTGTAAACTACTACAGATGGTAGATCCTGACCATTTGTATGGAGACGTGGAGCGGGGGTGTTCTATACAAAGAGTTTGTATAAGACCTGGACCATGAGATGACTAGACTCTGTATATAACACCGTTGAAACTAAAGACTTGCATCTCACCTAAACGACCATAGGTGACATGACCTCAATCCTGAGTGTTTTGTGAACTCCTGCTTTTGAGGGTGGTCCTTTGATTAGTATGGGTGCGAGTGGCCAGATTGCTAACTCAACATGCCTACTTTTTTGGGGACTTATCTGATCTGGGAGCTGGGAACTCAATCCACAAGATGGAATTCACTCCTTTCCCGAAGCAGGGATAAGTAGAGAGATTGTTCCCTTAAGGGCTGATTCAGGGGCTTAAACATAGTGGCCACAACTTCTCTTTGGAAGAGAAGACTCAGTCATAGTAGGACTATGATTTATGTTCATTAAAGGGATCAGTGGTACTTAAGGAGACAGATGTAACTACAGGGGCATAACGGTTATTGGTCCAGCTTACGAGCAATCTATGAAGGGTTGTCATACTACTGATTGGTTAAGATGGACACATATATCTCTGTAGTAAGGATAGTTCAGCTGTCGGTCTTTAGTGGAGTGCCTGGCAGTTAACGGATAGTGGATCCCGTGACTAAAGAGTTTAGTCAGTTATTTACGTACTGTTGGAGCTTCGGAGCTACAGGTCCATGAGGTCCCCTTGGTAGCTTGGATTCTGTTGAGGATCAGTTCTTGGTGTTGATTTGATATGTTCAAATTGACAAGAGGTATTTTGATTATATATGATATAATCAGTATGATGTATAAGATACATTTAATGGAGGATTGATGTAAATGAGATTTACATTAAGTACCATGGAATAGAAAAAGAACTATGGTTTATATGTTTCATGAGATGAAGTATTAAAACTATGGGTTATAAATATAGTATGATAAGTTGGTTATCATTTATGTTTATAATAATATTAATTATTAGATAATTAATTCTTTTTCTTTTAAATAACTAAGATAGTGGGTGGTTATTGGATCATGGTAACCGTGAGTTTAAAAGGAAAGTGGTTTCCTATTTAAAAAAAAAAAAGTTTTTACAAAAGCTTGAAAAGGTTTTTGAGTTTTCTCTCGCGCAAAAGAAACTCACGTAGTCGTCAAGTAAAATACAGATTTACTAAATGACGGCTAGGCGAGCTAAACGATCATGCAGGTGCGAGCTAAACGATCGTGCAGTGTTTACTAAACGATTGCGTAGCTTTGCTAGATGATCGTTGGCCCAAGGTAAACAATCGTGTAGAGTCTGTAGGCAATAGACCGAGCTAAACAATAAGTTAAACGGTCGCATAACTTTTACTAGACAATTGCATAACTTTATCTAAACGATTGGGCATCGACCTATACGATAGGTCTTCGCCATCTCCCTTGTTCCTCCGTTCGTCTGTCTCATACCAAGTCCGAACAGAGCTCACCCTCTGGATTCTCACACCGAGAATACCAAGGTCGCCTTGTTGGTGATGTTAGACTTAACTCCACACCGTCGAGGTTTTCTGAAGGCCGTTCGTGGTGTTGTGGAGGTTGCGCGTGTTGCGGAGGAGTTCGTGACCGAGGAGATCACTGAGGACGAGCGCAAAGTGTTCGTGTGGTGTTTGTTGCGGTGTTGCGGTCGTGTAGATCAAGCGTTCATGATTGCTGATTGTTCGAGCGATTGCGCAACGGAGCGTGGAGACACATCTGCCTATATGCGTAGAGTTTTACTCTCTGTTCATGTGTATTATTCATGCTGTAATTTATGTATGAATCGCATAACTGCTTGCTTGAAGTCAATTGTAAATGTTATGTTCATTCATGATTGTAATTTGAATAGTCTTGTTCCGCTGCTCATGGAAATCTCATTTCCGATTTCCTTCATGATCAAGTAATAATTTGGGAAATAACTCGAAAGCCTAAGCGACGTTTTAATCATACGAGTGTCATCTCTTTATTTACTTATCTGTACTTTACTTGTTCTTGCAATAAATCTAATCACAAACCCCATTCCCCCCCTCCCCCTCGCCCCTTCCAGTTACCTCAGATTGCAAACATTCTAATTGAGAAACATGTAGGTTCACCATAGATTCAACCCTTAGTATCACTATTACATTTTAAGATAGGAATGGAATTATTTGACCAAGAGTGCACGACAAACTCTTCCGATCAATCACATACCAGATTAAACATTACATATTTCATTATCTTAGACTTATTAATAGGATTTCAAGATACTTGGAAGTACTCTTAATAATGGGCTATTGTTTAAAAAATTCATCAAACAAAATGGTAAAAACTTTACATTGATGTTAGTTGGCTAGAGAAATAATTGACAGAAGATGTACATAAAGATATTGCTCGTATGTTTAGGGCAACTTCGTTATTTGGAGAAGCAATAAGAAATCAATTGTAGCAAGAAACAATGTAGAAGTGGAATATCAAACAATAACTTTGGAAAGTTATGAAGGGATGTAGAGTTCATTCAAAATGGTTTGTGATAGTGAAATAGTAATCAACATAGCAAATAATCTTATACATCATGATAGAACAAAATACATAAAGATAAAATGACATTTTATCTGTATCAACGAGGGTCAACGATAATATAGCAGAACTAAACTATGTTACATCTTGTCTTTTGATTACTGACATTTTCACCTAAAGCATCAGTGAAGGACAAACTTTGTTCAATCCAACTTCCAAGCTTGGCTCGTAATTTACACAATCCAAGTTACGCAACATGAGAGATGGTGTAGATTTGTGTATAATACACTTGTATTTAAATTAAATTATTATTCCTTTTTTTATCTCTTAATTATTTCTAAATATCCTTTCCTTTTAGGTTTAATTATAAAAAATACTTATGAACTGTTGAAATGCCTTGAATCTGTTTGCTGGCACTTCGAATAACCTATTCAGATTTTATATTCAGCATATTTATTTATTTGCAGTTATTTACGATTTTGACCCTATGGTATAGAGCAGTGCGATATATAAATTCTCTAACCTAGAGGCGTCGTTCTTGATGTAATTCTAAAAACATTCTCTCGAAATAATATTGTTCTCTCTCTGTCCGTGGACGTAGCTAACACACTGTTAGTGAACCACGTATATCTGTGTATCGATCTTCCCTACTTTACATTCTTTTTTGTGTTCTTTAATTGTCGATTTTGTACCAAACTGGTATTAGAGCCTCGTTAGGGTTTTTTCGAAATTTCGCATTTGATCGACAATTGAAGATTTCTGGCGTGAACGTAAAGATCGACAAATTTACCGGGAGAAACAGTTTTGGTTTATGGCAGATCAAGATGTGATCCCTGCTGAAGCAGTAGGGGCTGTGGGCGCCGCTAACGAGTAAGTAAAAAAAGGTTGCCGTGGATGACGAAGAGTGGCAGACTCTTGAGGAGAAGGCTTATTCGATGACCATGCCATGTTTGGCTGATGATGTCATCATCGAGGTCGTAGATGAAGAAACTGACGCTGGTCTTTGGTTGAAGTTGGAGAGTCTTTACATGACGAAATCTTTAACCAAGAAGTTGTTTCTAAAGAAACGTTTGTATCATCTATGTATGCAGAAAGGTACGTTTCTACGAGACCATCTTGATCAATTAAATAAAATTTTATTAGATCTGCGTATTTGATAGCAAGCATTACAGTTTTGAAGGTAAAGATGGAGCAATGTATGTCTATAAGGGTTCTGAGGTAGTTCTGAAAGGCAAAAAGCGTGGAACACTGTATTTTCTATTAGGTTCCACAATAACAGGTTATGCTGCTGTTGCATCGTCGGTCGTTCACAAGGATGATATGACTAAGTTATGGCATATGAGACTTGGTCATATGAGTGAAAAAGGGATGCAAATTCTGTAAAAAAGAGATTGCAAATTCTGTCAAAAAGAGATCCTCTTTGTGGGCATAAGGTGCAGGATTTTGAATTTTGTGAACATTATGTATTTGGGAAGCTTCATCGTAGCAAGTTTCCAAGAGGTGTTCATCGTACAAAAGGGACACCTGATTATATTCATTTAAACTGTTGGGGACCTTCCAAAGTTGAATCTATTAGAGGCAGTAGGTATTTTTTGTCTATAATTGATGATTATTCAAGAATGACTTGGGTTTTTATGATGAAACATAAAAGTGAATCCTTCAAGAATTTCAAGCAGTGGAAGATATTGATTGAAAATCAATCTGGGAAGAAGATCAAAAGGCTGCGAACTGATAATGGTCTGGAATTCTGTGGATCTGAATTTAATGAGTTCTGTAAAGCTGAGGGGATTGTTCGCTATCACACTGTTAGGAATACTCCACAGCAAAATGGGGTTGCAGAACGTATGAATCAGACGTTGTTAAAGAGAGTAAGATGCATGCTCTCTAATGCAAGGTTGGCTAGAAGGTTTTAGGCAGAAGTAGTAAATACATCATGTTATCTGATCAATCGTGGACCTCAAACAACTATTGATTGTAAAACACCTTACGAGGTGTGGTCTGGTAAGCCTACAGATTATTCTTTATTAAAAGTTTTTGGTTGTACTGTCTACTATCATGTTAACGAGGGTAAATTAGAACCAAGAGCTAAAAAGGGTATATTTGTGGGTTTTGGGGATGGAGTTAAGAGATATAGAGTCTGGTCACCTTCTGAGAATAGAGACATACTTAGTAAGACTGTGATATTTGATGAAAATTTCATGCTTAACTCAACTGTAAAGCCTTTTGTGACGTCTACTAATGTGGGAGAAAATAGTAGTGTTGATAAACAGGTGGAGATGCAATTCACTTCAGCTGTGAATGAATTACAACATCAAGGTGGAGAAGATCAACATGTTACTACAGAAACTAATGTGCAACCAGAAATTAATGTGCCTAGAACGTCAAAAGTTGATTTGCCTGAGAATTCTAGATCACGAGTAGATCAACCGAGTATAGTTGCAAGTTGTTGAAGAGGTGGATCCTCATGATCCATCCACCTATAGGGAAGCTATGTCATGTGGTGAGTTTGCTAAATGGCTTGCTGCTATTGGGGATGAGATGGAATCTCTTGACAAAAATCATACTTGGGAATAGTTAAACGACCAAAGGAAAGAAAAATTGTCACTTGTAAATGGGTCTTTAAGAAAAAGGTGGGAATATCACCTTCAGAGGACATTAAATATAAAGCTCGAGTTATTGCTAGAGGGTTCACACAAAGGGAAAGAGTTGATTATAATGAGATCTTCTCACCAGTAGTCAGACATACTTCTATTAGGGTGTTACTTGCTATAGTAGCACATCAGAATTTGGAACTTGAACAATTAGATATGAAGACAACTTTCTTACATGGAGATTTGGAGGAAGAGATTTATATGACCCAACCAGATGGGTTCCAGTGTCTAGGTAAAGAAGATTATGTTTGCAAGTTGAAGAAATCTTTGTATGGGTTAAAGCAGTCTCCAAGGCAGTGGTACAAACGATTTGACAGCTAGATGATTGGACTTGGCTTTAACAGGAGTCCATATAATTGTTGTGTATAACACAATAAAGCTGATGATGGTTCGATGATTTATCTACTTTTATATATAAATGATATGCTCATAGCTGCAAAGTTCAAGTCTGATATTCTGAAATTGAAGAATCTTCTCGATGCTGAGTTTGATATGAAGGATTTGGGTGATGCTCAGAAAATTATGGGTATGGAGATTTATAGGGACAGAGGAAAGAATAAGCTCTTCTTGTCACAAAAAAGATATATTCAGAAAATATTGTCCAGGTTTGGTATGTCATCAGCTAAGCCTATAGATACTCCTAATGTTGTAAATGCTCGTTTGTCATCTGAGTTTTCACCACAGTCTAAAGCTGAGAAGGAGTACATGTCTCGAGTTCCTTATGCTAGTGCAGTGGGAAGTTTGATGTATGCTATGGTCTGTACTAGGCCTAATCTTGCCCATGCTGTTAGTGTTGTCAGCAGGTTCATGGGTCAACCTGGGAAGGAGCATTGGCAAGCCATTAAGAGGATTTTTCGTTACCTTAGAGGTACATCTGATGTTGGTCTTGTTTATGGGAATTGCACAGAGTATTTGGTGACTGGTTATTCTGATTCTAACTATGCTGGAGATGTTGACAGTAGGAGGTCTATGACTGGTTATGTGTTCACTCTGGGTGGTTCTGTTGTTAGTTGGAAGGCAACCTTACAGCCTATAGTTACTTTGTCTACTATTGAAGCAGAGTACATGGCCTTGACAGAAGCTACAAAAGAGGGAATATGGCTGAGGAGGTTAGTTGGTGATCTTGGTTTGCATCATGACCAAGCTATTGTATATTGTGATAGTTTGAGTGCAATATGTCTAGCCAAAGATCAAGTTCATCATGAGAGAACTAAGCACATAGATGTAAGATATCACTTCTTAAGAGGTGAGCAGAGAGTTAAAGTGATGAAAATTGGTACTGTTGATAACCCTGCTGATATGTTCACCAAACCGGTTCCATAAGGCAAGTTCTAACATTGTTTGGACTTGCTGAATGTTTTGAATTATTAGTGGTCCCCTTTGTGGGACACTTTGAGGCATGAGGGAGAAATCTGGATATGTCTGGCGATATTGATTTATGTTGCATTTGGTACATCTGTTATCTGGGAGAGAATTCAAGTCAAGGTGGAGATTTGTTGAAATGCCTTGAATCTGTTTGTTGGTGCTTCGAACAACCTATTCATATTTTATATTCAGCATATTTATTTATTTGCAGTTATTTACTATTTTGATCCTAGGGTTTAGAGCAGTGCGATATATAAACTCTCTAACCTAGAGGCACCGTTCTTAATGTAATTCTGAAAACATTCTCTCGAAATAATATTGTTCTCCCTCTACCTGTGGACGTAGCTAACACACTGTTAGTGAACCATGTATATTTGTGTGTCAATTTTCCCTACTCTACGTTCTTTTTTGTGTTCTTTAATTGTCGATTTCGCAACATGAACTTTATTCTTTGTTTAAAAAACACCCTTATACTAGCAAAAGTTACATTATTACTTCTTTAACTCTCAAACATTTCAAAACTACATTTGAAGTAGAGATCTCTTAGGATTTCAAATATAAATCAAACTTAAAATTGTGGTGTTAACCTAAAACGATATGGTGATTCAAATTTTCGTTCTAGATTATTGTTAAACTATTTCATATATCAATTTCTGTTCATAATTCTAAAGAATTTCTACTCTAAGGATACTTTTGATATGTTATAAAAGTGGGTAATATTGCAACTTTTAAAAAGTATAAGTTATTTTTGAAATAAATAACAAAGATCAAGGATATTTCTTATAATTTAACCTTCCTTCTCATATTAAATTTCTTCATTATTGGGTCATTTCTTGAACAAGAAAAACATTCTCCCCTAAAAAATAACACAATTATTGATAGAAGACAGATTTTATGTGTGAAATGTACAAACAATTGAACAATATAAAGCACATAATTGGGATTGAATTAATGACATCGAATCACCTAAAAGCACTAAACTTTCAGTTCTAATGATAAATTACTTGAAACTAGCCGAAAGAAAAGAAACCTCTACCAATAAAAATATAACAACTTTACACTCTCTACCATCCCCTAGTTGAAGAATAATGAAAAATACCTTATAAATGCAAAACCAATAACACAGCAACAACAACAATGCCAATCAAAATGCAAACTTCTAAGAAATTTTGAAAGCCAATCAAATGCTTAAATGTTCTTCCCTTGGCAAACTCTGCACAATATCAGACCATCTCCCTGGTGAATGATCACTACTATTGGATGAGATTTGAGCCTCAGCTCTTGTATCTCTTATCATCTTTAAAACTTCTCTCATTGTCGGTCGGTTTTGTGGCATAAGCGAAACACAAGCCATTGCTATGTTCAAAAGAGCTTGAAGTTTCTCTTCGGATGCCTCGTTCCCGGACACGGGTTCATCCCCGGACTCTGTCTCCTCTTCTCTAACTGAATTAACCCACTTGGGAATGTCGGAACCATGTTCTTGAACAAGATCTTGGAATGGTGTTTTCCCTGTAAGAAGTTCCAATAAAAGAACACCAAAACTATAGACATCTGCTTGTTGGGTGGTTGGCTTACGGATGTCGCGGCATTCAGGAGCTCGGTAAAAGAGTGAGGTTGCACTAGGTTCTTCGAGCGAGTCGGGATCTCGGAATAAGTTAAGACCGTAATCAGTAAGACATGACTCGAAATCGGATCCTAATAGTACGTTTGAGGATTTGAGGTTTCCATGTGTTGAGCCTGGGTTTTGGTGGATGTAGAGCAGACCATTGGCCAAGTCTTCAGCTATTTTTAGGCAAGATGTCCAATGAAGAGGCTTTCCTCCGCCTGATGTTCTTGATCCTGAATTGGAAGTTTAAAAGGAACTATTAACCAAACCAAGAGGAATTTAAAAAAACTAAGAATTCAATCTATAAATTTAAAAAGAATAATACTTAGATGCATCTTGAGATGCATCCATCTTCATGCATCCTCTTAAATTACATAGTAAAAAAAGTTGAAAAATATTATTTTATTTTATAAAAAACAAGAACTTGCCACATGGCAAACATTGATTGGATAATTGAGTAGGCGACACAAAGATGAATCCTACCCAAGTGGATAATTGAGTAGGTAGCACAAAGATGAATCTAACTTGAGATGCATCTGAATATTTCTTTTTTCCAGAAAATATATATTCATAAAAGCACAATGGTGCAGATGCAGATGAAATATTTATTTTAGATGAAAAAAAACTCTTTTGTGAAAAATTACAATAGTGAAACCTAAAATAAATCATTGATTAAATTACTATTTTTTGTAATCATTCCATTTTAGTTATTATACTTTAAAAATAAGAAAATTATTTCAAATGGTAAAACTGTTAAAAATATTTATAAGATATGATAAAATTTTAGAACTATCAATAATAGATGTTGATAAACACTAATAGACTTCTATAAGTGTCATTAATAATTCTAAAATTTTGTTATATTTTGTAAATATTTTTATTCATTTTTTTATATTTAAAAACAGCCCTCTAAAATATTCAAATTTAAAATCTATATTTTCAATAAATCCTAATAAAACGTTAAAATACCATTGACAGTGCTTTGGATCTCATTCTATTTCAATTATTATAATTAGGTGGGTAAGAATAACAATTATTATTATTATTGTTTTCATTCGAGAAAAAACACAATACATATATCTTTCCAAAATTTATAGAGAAAAGGCCAATACTAATAGAGATTAAATTTAACTTTATGAATTAATTTTAAGATTTATTGAAAATAAGGAAACAAAAATTTGAAATTTGAAATTACAAGAACTAAAACAAACAAGCATGAAAGGAACCACAATGGTATTCTAATCATTCTTAGTACAAAAGAACTAATAGCCTTAACCACCTAAAAACTTCCAACCTCAAACTGGATCACAAAGAAAGGAACTCCAGCAAACATATACTACAGAAGTATAAATGCTAAATATTGGAAAAGATCACACCATGACATAACTATATTTATCCAATGCCTGATAACAAAGTTTGCAAAAGATTTATGACCAAACAAGTGTTCCTTCAAACAGAAAATGTTCTCCTAGACGACCCAACATCATCTGGATGAGAGATTTAAAGAGCAATTATGCTCGTATACTTGCATGTTTAGAACAAGTATGATGTTTCCGTTTATATTTCGTCTTTTCACCAACTAAGTTTTCAACACATATAAGAAAAAGAACACGAAAACAAAATCCATGTTTCTAATAGGTTGAAGTGTCGGCTGTCCGGTAAAATGTTGAGCATGTACATAGTACTGTTACTGGACTACAAAGTTCATGTTTTATGTCAATAATGACAGCTCAAACTATCAGATTGTAGCATGTCATTTTTAATAAACTCCAATCTAGCACACTCCTCTGGACCTTCCAGAGGAATGAAGGAACCAGAACAAGAGGACCCCATTTTGACTAAAAATATTTGGACATATTAATGGTTTACATTTTACATTAATACATAGAAAAAAGATGCAAAAGATGCAAAATGTAAAATAATGATAAAATCAAATGGAAAATAAGGTCAACTAGCCTAAATATTCAAACAAATCTATTGGTCAGCAATATTGGCAATGTCAGAGTTATGAAGAAAATCCCATGTGAAAGTTGACAAGAGAGAGAATCAATTGAATAAAATAAGAGCAAGAAAAGTAGTATTGGCATGAAAACAATGGCATATTTTAAGCACATAACTCTAAAATAACTAAAGGTTAATGCCCCAGTTACAGAAAACGCCAGCATAAGCAGCTGAGGTTTGAAAGATGAGTTGTCAACCAGAGGAAAGTGAATGAGTATCCTTATATCCAAAATCCAAATGAATCAAGAACTATTTTAATCCTATTCATAAATTTGAAAAGTGGGGACAGGAAAAATTACGAACATTGTCGTTATTAAGCTGGATGGCAATCCTTCCAAAATATGACAGATCTATGTAATGGGAAAACATATTGTGTGGTGTGCAGAACAGTACACTATGGTATTATGCACAAGAAGGGCCCATCACAAGACAATGATACAATATAATGAATGGATAATCATCATCACGATCATTCTCAAAAGCACAACGATTAAGACCTTTCACCCGTATTTAAGCTTTTTTTTTCCATTATCCTTTAAAATCCAACCAGAAATGTGTTCCTAGAAAAAGAACATGAAAGGGGTGGATGAAGAACAAAGCATGTCAACAAAAAGGGGGCCCCATAAGATTAAAAGGATTAAAACTTGCAAAAGGAGGTCAGCAAAGCAACGGGAAATATGGGGAAAGGCACGTGATATGTGTATCTAAGCTCAAACTTTTGCCCAAGTCTACCACAAGACACGAGGTTAGCTTTACCAGAGCGTGTCCCCCACGCTTTTCTATGAATTCCCAGGGTATCTGCCTATCTATCTACCTCCTAACTCTCCCTACTTTTACGCAAATTAAAATTAAAATTAATGAATACGGAAAGTTATATACTTTTCACTGAATTTTGTCTTAAATGTTTAAATCTAATTTTATAACAATATCAAATCAAGTTGGGTACGGAAGACCATTTTCTTTTTGTCCCCTTTGCATACATGTTTTCTCAACAGGACATCATTGAATGCTAACTTTACACTTTATTAACAGTTACAGAGTATTAGCCATCATAGATTGATTTAATAGTAAAAAAGAGATACAGTCTCAATAAAGGGCTAAAAGGTTAAGATTCAATCTATGGTAGCCACCTATCTAAGAATTATTTTTCTATGAATTTTCTTGATACTCATAGAGTCAGGTGGATTATCTCGTAAAATTAATAAAGATGCACATGAATTGATCCGGACACTCACGTATATAAAAAATATATATATATATTAATTATTAACAACCAACTCGTGTGGCAGAAAATATTCAGCAAAATTTCAACAAATAAATGATTAAAAAGTGTAAAGGGTGACCGACACTTACCATGGATGAGAGAGAAGAGACTGCCATTAGGGAAATAATCGTATACCAGCAAGCGTTCCTCCTTAGCCTGGAAATATGCCCTTAGAGGGACCAAATTAGGGTGTCTGAGCCGCCCAAGAACCTCCATCTGCCGTCCGAATTCTTCAGCTCGTGGGTACCTTGAATCCTTCAGCCGCTTCACTGTCACAATATACCCAGATTCCATCACTGCCTTGTATGTGCTTCCAATAGTCCCTCTGCCCAAAGTCTCAGCTGAAGCTTTCAACAAATCTTCCAAGCTATAAGTCATTTTCTGATCCCCTGCTCCACAGAACACTAGACTCCCTAGTCCTTCACTTTCCCATGAAAACCCCCCTTGTTTTCCACCATTATTACCTCCTCTACCACCGTTAGGAGTTCCAGATGTTTCCTCCATTGCCGTCCCCTCGTCCCCAATTCCTTTGTTTCTAACCTCTGCTAGGCTTTTTCTTTCCCTACATTTGCAAATCATACACAGTAAAAGAATTATAAATAGCAGCCCAACAAACCCACCAACGCTTCCTGCTATTATCTTAACCAATTTCTTGCGTCTTGAAGACGAGCTTGAGTTTGGGATTTGTGGATAAGAGGGACTTAATGATGGCGCAATGGAAATATTCCCACAAGGGTTTTGAACTTGTTCTCCACAAAGTTCCAGGTTGCCGGAAAATGACGAGACATTGAATCGGGCTAAGGTGGGGGTTACTGGAATGTCGCCGGAGAGGTGGTTGTTAGACACATTGAAGAATCGGAGACTGGTTTGATTGAAAGGAGGAATGGAGCCGGTGAGTTGGTTGTCTTGCAAGTGTAGAACATAGAGACGCCGGAGTTTGAGCAATGACTCTGGAATGGGGCCAGATATTTGGTTACCGGAAAGAACGACGACCTTTAAGCGGTGGAGATCGGAGATGGAGTTTGGAAACTCACCGGAGAAGTTGTTGTCGCTTAGATAGAGGGATTTGAGATTAACGAGACCCGAGAGGTCAGGGATTTGACCGGAAAGTGAATTTCCTTTGAAACTGAGAACACGAAGCTGATCTAAACGATTCAAAATCTTGTGGTTAAGAACACCAGAGAGATTTAGATGCTCCAAAACAAGCTTAGTTACCCGCCCATTCGCGCATTCTTTAACCCCTTGCCAATGGCAGACAGATCTTCCCGGCCATGGGAGCGAGTTCCCAGGGTCAAGAGATTCTTTCAATGCTAACAGAGCTTCGGCATCCCCAGCTCGAACCAAAGGCAGTACACAAACCAACAAAACGAATAAAAATGGAGAATACCTCAAAACCACAAGTTTCATCGCAGAAACACCTTGAAATCACGATCTAGAACTGTTCAAAAGCAATCAATATTCCCCTTTCATTCATCTACTCCTCACTGTTGAATCCTTGTTTTTCAACACTGTGCCTTCAATCAAAATGGCCCCAGTTGGAGTCATTTTTCAGAGTCTTAAATATCTTTGACCAAAACAAAGAAAAGAACACAATCATCTACCTCTTGGAGGGAGCTCAGTCTCATCTTCTGTAAACATGAAGTTAAGAACAAGATGCTCTCCAATGGCGACGCCCTCGGGAAAACACCAAAATCAGTTGTAAAAACTCACGGACATCGTGACAAAACCTTCACGTGAACTCTCAGACGAAAAATTAAGCGATTCTTCTCTCCTCCCCATGATTCACTTCCAATTTCTTTATTAAAAAAACCTGCAGGCATTATTAAATCTTCCAAAACCAAACCGAGTCAAAAAAATTTCCTCGAACCACTAAATAAAGAAGAACCCACTTCGATTTCCACTACTTCAACAACAAATCCACCACTTAATTCTGTGACACTCACCTCGAACTGCAATAACGACGAACTCCTTTCAGTTCCATCAATTAAGAAGCTTGCATTGCCATTTCCGGCGATTGAAGGTTGAAGATGGATCAAAAAGTGGTGAGTTGGTTGAGGAATAGGATTGGGGGAAGGAAATGAAGAGGAATTAGAGAAGTTATAATTGGAGAGATTGAAGAAATGGGGGCATTGCCATGGATCTCTCTCTGTACGGGCTGCGTGACAGTAGTAATAATTCAAGAAAGAGAATTAGAGAGAGAGAGAGACTCAAGAAATTGGTGAAGGAATTGAATGGGAAAGGAAAAAAATAAAGCTCCGATTGGTAAAAAATAAAATATTAATTATATACACGATGGAGTGGAGAGGGAAAGGGGGCGCTCAACAACCTGACACGTGTTTTCATTTATTAATTTTTTCAACTAATAATTTCTTTTTTTTTTTCTTTTTTTACATAAAAGAAAAAGAAATGGTTCACACCCTAGTACCATACTATTAAATTTTCGTCAAAATTATCAATATTTTTATCAATATTTCTATGTTTCCATGAGTTCAACATTAATATAAAGGATGAATCGATATTTTCATTATATCGTAGAAAAATTTATGTACAAAAAGTAATTATCAAAATGCCACTAATATAAATATTAAATATATTAACACGGTTTATTTACTAATTTTAATTTATTTTTTGAATTTTTTTTATAATATTTTCAAAAATATCCATCGATATTTTATGAAATTTTCATAAAATTAAGACTTTGATATTTCCATCGATATCAACATTTTAAACATGTAAGACGAATGTAGAGTTATGAGAAGCGGGTTTCATGTTCCTATCTTCATTCTATGGAAAAAGGGAAAACCTCATTAGATTTGTGAAGATTGGAGAGAAATTCTGAAGAGAAAATTACGAAGGTCCCATTTGGTGATTCTTTAGACTCAGTTTGCTAACTATTTAGGTTTCGTTTGACGACCATTTGGTTTTTTATTTTTTATTTTTGAAAATTAAGTCTATAGATAATACTTCCACCTCCAAATTTATTTCTTTATATATACTTTTTACCAATAATAGCTTTTAAAAACTTGTTTTGTTTGTGGAAGTTGTCTAAGAATTCAACTATTGTATTTAAAAGACATGCAAATCACTATAAAAAAGGAAGGGGAAATAAAGTGAATTTTAAAAAATCGACGACAAAAAATGAAATGATTATTCAATCGGACTTTAATTTTTTATTTTTTTTTTGAAAAATTAAGTTTATAAACACTTATTCTACCTCTAAATTTATTGTTTTGTTATCTAACATTTTATCTATGTTTTAAAAAGTCAAGTCAAATTTTGAAAACTAGAAAAAATGAACTTAATTTTGTAAAACCCAAAAAAAAAATCAAATTATTATCCCATAGAATCTATTTTTTTTATTCTTTTTATGGATACTCTAAATTTAGTTAATGCTTTTTTCCACATCTCTTAAGATAAAAACTCTCCATTGTTAGAGGACATTTAAGAGCTTGTTAATTTATTATACTAAAAAAAAAACCTTATTAACTATCTATATTATTGGATTATATTAGTTAAATGCGAGTGCAAGAGAAGGGTGAGGAATGTGAGGGAAGGAGGAACAACTTAAACCATTATTGTAAAAATTGAAAAGATTAATTCATTTAGCATTATTTTTATTTCCTTTTTTAGATTATCCTAATATCCTTTATTCTCTCTTTCAAAAGTAATTCATCAAAATAATTGTTATTATTTCTTTTTTAATATCTTCTCCTTAATGTCAAATTGTTTCTATATTAAGATAGATTTGCACTATTTTAGTTATTGGTAAAATTCATAATGTAATTATGTATATATTTCCATGCCACTTGCTAATTGATTGATTCAATGAGATATTTTTCCATTATTGGGTGAGTGATTCTTTGTTATAAATTTTTAATATTGTTGAAGGTGAAATGACATACATAAAATACAACTTTATTCAATTCGGTCGGCTCTTAATGAATCACCTATTTATTGGATTTTTTTTTCAAGTCATTGAGTATAATTTTTAATTTGAGATCGTGAGCTACTTGAACGATTGTTGAGTGCATTACATCTTATAGAGCTTGTAAATGTGGATCGTCAAAGGGTGATAGGTATTGCGGTGTAAAATTCAAGAAGGGAGTTCTTTTAATTTTTGCATAAGACAATATGTGTATCGTGTACTAATCTATTAATAATTTAATCTGTGGGTGGTGGCATTGTGAACTGGACCATATTAAAAATGTCGAGTGTTAATTTATGTTCTTATTTTTTTTCGTGCCTTCTATAACAATTTCATATCTTGCTTTTACGATTTGCTCGCACAATTAAATCAAATAAACTGAAATAATTAAATCATTTAAAAAATAACCTCAATTTCACACTTATTAAAATCACAAGAGACTTTTCCGAATGCCATTACGACCATGTAATTAAAATTATCTATACAAAAACTCATTTTGATTAATTAACCTTTTAAACTTATAAATTGTTTAATAAAACTCTTATTAAAATTGCGAAAACTACTCTTCTTTATCTACAAATACTATTTCAACCAAAATCTTTCAATTATAAGATTGTTAATAATAATCACACAATGAAGATATGAGTGGAACAAGAATTTGGAAACCATTTATCTTTTTATCTTTTAATATTATACTTTCAAATTTTATAAGTTAATAAATATTGAATTACCAATATGAACATAGTTGAATTGATATCAAACATGTAAACTCGACCAATAAATTAGAATTTAAATCTCTCATCCTACACATATCTCAAAAAAATAAAACAAAATAAAATGAAAGTTGGGTTAAATGGTCGAAAATACTACGAAGATATAAATGTAATAATAATCCATATAATTTAGGATACTTTATACATTTGATGGTTTTATCGTAACCATTGGAAAGTGATTGATCAAATTAAAAGTTTGAGAATATGAGTGCGACCAATCGTATAACTTATGGCCAAGGGTCGTTTCACAATTTCCTCTAAAAAATTAATCTAGGTCATGTATATCTCCTATTTCATAACCATTGTTTTTTTTCCTGAGTTTATGCTTGTTTTCTCATAATTTCTTTTTAATGATTTTCATTCTTTCGATGGAAATATTCGAATTCATAATCAAATTCCAATAACAAAAATAAGTTGTTTCCAAAGATATATTTTTATTTTTTAAAATATGGCTTGAATTTTGAAAATTTGGTAAGAATGGGTAAAGATAACAAAACAAAGAAATGCGTAATTACTAGAAGTTAGTTTATAAGGTTAGTTTTTAAAAATAAAAAATGAAAAGTCAAATGGTTATCAAATGACGGAAAAATTAGACTAATATTGTTGTTTTTAAAAGTATTTATAGAAAATATTGTTGTTTGAAACTATCTATAAAAATATTGAAGTTTTTTTTTTTTAAAGTTGTCAAGTCTTCAAAATTCGAGCAACCTAAGTCGAATTTTGAAGATTTGACCTCCATTCTTTTTTAAAAAAAATTTCCATTAATTCGACCTCTTGGGTTTCAATATTAGTTTACTTAAATACCTTTTAAGAATGCAATCATGGTCTTATTTTGCTAATCTATGATTCTTGATGATTAGATTCTTTTAAAGGGGAAAATCTTAGATGATATCAATGTGGGGTTGACCAAAAAGACTTGAAATGATCAAGTTAATGGTGTAATTTAATAAAATATGAATGTAGTAGTACTTAAAATGCCAAAAATCTAGTGATAATGATGAGTGTACTTGAAGTTAGGAGTTGAAATTGTATTTATAGGGCTAGGTCTAATGGGATTGTACAATAGTGTCTCATATGGAAGTAGATGCACACCTAAAAATATAGGGTTGGTCATCTTGTTGATTGATGTACTTTGATATGGCTAAGGATGCTTATGTTAATTTGTGTGTTAGTTAAACATATATAGAATAAAGATGTGACAAGATATTCTTTATATATATATATATATATAGTATTTTAGTTGTTTAAATGTTGTAGGTTGAAACTTGAAATTTTAGTTTGAGAGAGAGGGATAATGTGTTTGAAGCGTAGTTTAAATTTTCCATGAAAATCTTGAAATGAGATTTCGATGTCTTTGGAATTTTGATCCGGGGAAATTTTGTTTTTCTCCGAAGACCAAATTTCAAGAAAATTTCGAGAAATTTTGAGATTTCAAGATTATTTCGAGAATATTTTGATTCCCATCATTTTGATGAAATTTCATTTTTCTCCGAAGACCAAATTTCAAGAAAATTTCGAGAAATTTTGAAATTTCAAGATTATTTCGAGAATATTTTGATTCCTCTCATTTTGATAAAATTTCGAGATTGCGAGAAATTTTGACATTTTAAGAAAAATTTGATTTTTTTTTTTAATTAACTATGTTAGCTGAGTTTAAGTTTTTCAATTTTATGGTTTTAATTACATACAATTCTATAGTTTTATACTCCAACGTCATGTTTGACAAAGGATTAAACTTTTTTTATGAGTTACTTTTTCGAATTTCTATCTTTTCTTAATTTTTAGCTTTATTTTCAACCAAACAACACTTTCATTTCTAGATAAATTGAATTTAAAAAAACCACAAAAAATAACATATATTTATTTTTAACCTTATTCTAATTTTTTTCATTAAATTTTCACATAATTTCATTTCAAAATTGAATTGATGTGAGTATTTTTCTATAACTATCGATTTATAATTTTCTCATCATTTCACCTCAAAATATTCTTAAACTTTATATTATTTTGTAATTATTTTCCATTTCTTTTTTAAATTTCTACTCTTGCAACAACATTTATACATATAATTACAATTGACATCTAAATATTGTCTTACTTTATAGAAATTGTGATTAAAAATGGTTAAATATAGTCTACTTAAGTCACAATTAATGTTTCATTATCTAATTATAACTATTTCCATCAATTTCCATAAATTTTTCCAAAATTTTCATCAATATCGATATTTTCATAAAATTAGGATCTCGATATTTACATCGAGATCAATATTTCGAACCTTGAAAAAACAATGTTTTAAAACAAAATTAGATTTTCCATATACACATTTGAAAAAATAATCATTTAAGGTGTGTTTCCTACTTGAGTGATTTAAGAAAATCGAATATATATATTTTTTTAACTAAAAGAATGTTTCTTAATATAAATACATCAAAGATAAAAATTTAAATTATAAGCTTAACCTCTAAACTTTTAGTGGATAGGTTTTGAACTTTCAAAAGTTATTATGAACTTTTAGTTAATATTAAATTTGTCAAAATTTTTGAAGGACTTATTTAACATTTTTAAAGTTTAATGACCCACCAGTACATATTATAGTTAAACATAAAAATCAAGAGATTGAACTTGTAATTTATCATAAATGAAACACTTTATAAAAAGAAATAGATTAAAGAGAAATTATTTCAAATAGTAAAACTGTTGAAAATATTTATAAAATATAGCAAAATTTTAGAACTATCAAAATTTTAGAAGTCTATCAGTGTCTATCATTGATACTTATAAAATTTTGTTATATCTTGTAAATATTTTGTTTTATTTTTCTATATTTAAAAATAGCCCTAGATTAAAGGGGAAATTACAAAAATAGCAAAAAAAAAAAAAAATTGGGTTGTTTGGTTGGAGGGTTTTTTGCATGAGAATTGACATAGGTATCCAATTCTCATGTTTGTTTCATAGTTTTCAACTCTTTGCTTAGGAATAAGCCGTGGACTTTCTCCTTTCTCCTTTCCCATCTCTATCTGTTTTTCATTTTACATATAATTTCACTTTGAATATAGTTAATTAATTAATTAATTAATATTAATTTAATAGAAATAATATAAATATTTATTTTAATAAATCAATAATGATCTATTAAAATATTTACTTAACTTATTTTTATAATAGAAATTTATTAAATGAATAGATTTTTTTTACATAAATCATTAATTTATTAACCAACACTATGTTAAATATATTCAATTAGTAAACTAGGATTAGTTAAATTTAGTTAGTATTAAACTTCAATTTTTTAATAATAATAATGTATTACTTTATTGTTTTTTTAATAATCAAGTAATTATTTGTGAGATTTAATTTTAATTTAATCATTCATTATAAACTATAATCATAAGTGATTATTTATAAGAAATTAATATATTTATTGTGATTAACTTTTATTACTCCATTCATTATTAACATATCATATTTACAAAATACTTTTTAGTATTCTATATTAATATATCATATTTTTATCTCATTTTCTTCCCTTTTTATATGATATATTGTCTATTAAAATATATTTTCTTATATTATTTAATTAAATTAAAAATTACTAATGTTGAATTTAATTAATAATAAAAATAATTAAGTATTAGATTATAATTAGTATGACATTCATTAAATGTATTAATTGGTTAATTTTAATTATAAATTACTTAGACTTCAAATATTTATAACTAAAATTATTATTGATTCGTAATTAACTTTTTATTGATATATTGAATATTGTTTATTATTTAAATTATTAATCTATTATAATTATAATAAGATTTTCATGTTTAATTACATAATTAAATGCAAACACATTTTTGTTCATAAAATTATGATATCATTTTCATGTACAACCAAACATAGTCATCTTTGATTTTCAAACATCTTATTCGCAGACATCTTATTACCAAGCATCCTTTATTCCCAAGCATTTATAAAACTTTAAACCAAACGACCTGTAAAGATATTTGGCTATCATCCTTCCTAGACTTACAAGATTTCTTGGATTCTTTCAAGGATAGCTAGAGTCCTGCTAACTATTGGGATGAGTTAATGGATATCCTCCTTAGATTGGATAGGGAGGTCACGACCATCCTTCAATGGGATGTATGGAATTTTTGGAACATCGTTAAATATTGCAGCTCCATTCCTGATGGTGGATCTCTTATACACAAAATACACAAAATCCGGTTGCATGCTGAGGAATTCAGGGTGGTAGCTTGTAGGTCTATTCTCGCTCAAAAGCTTGAGAACCAGCTGAGTCAGGTGTCTTGAACTTCGACCGCGAGAGGTGAAAATTAAATGCCAATGCATTTTAGGGCGATCAGTAGAGCACAAAAAGGATAAGCTGGATCTGTGCTTTTGTCGAGTCTTTTGTTTGTGCTGGGTTGTGAGAAGGTATCGATGGGATTGGGCTGTTAAAAATATGGAGGTCCTTGTAGTAATCAAAGTGTTGGTTTCATGATAAACAATATGCTTTTATTCCCTAATAGTTTTAGTGTTTTTGAAGTTTCCATTTGCGTAGATTTTGGAACAACGATTCCAACACAATTTGAATTACTCAAATCAGATTTCAAATGAAGAAGATATAGCCGAAACAAACATAATGGAAAGATCCCGAGTTGATAACTTGACTGATTTTTTTCATCAAAGTGAACTAATTGAAAGGTGCCACTTAGAGCATAGGAGGAATGACACATGGTGAACTTTTGAATTTTGGATTGATTTTAAAAAGAAAATGAATTTTATTTTATTTTATCTTTGTGTCTAACGGCTAGTTGATTTACAAAAGAAAAATCTCCATCATTTTTTCTTCTTTTCACCTTATTCTTAAGATATATATATATTGTATTGTGAGGATTGATTTGTTGTGAAAAATTTGTAAATCCATCTTTTAGAGAGTTTGTCAAATGTGTTCCTTAATTTTTTCAAATCATTGTAAGGGATACACTTCATTAAAAAAAAAAAAAAAGTGGTTATAACGGTTTGATCCTCAATTGTGGAAAGTGTCAGGAGTGTTCTTGCGCCCCAAAAAAGAACTTGTAGTCATTCGGCTCTAAGCCATGGAAAGAGTTAAATAAACTTAGTGAACTATCCAAGAGGAGTCTAGAAAGTGGATTGTAGGCCGGATTGTGCCATACCACTATAAAATCATGGTATCATTTTCTCTATCCCTCCCCTATTTAATTTTGTAATTAACTTGTTATTATATATTATTGTTTGAAATTATTTGCAAAGTTTGTACTTGAATTTAATTGCTCATATTTGTTTATTTTGATTCGTAGTTCTTAATGTTCTTAATTTTTTATACCCGTTATAAGTCTTTTTATTATAATTAAATAGGATGCTTTAAAGTGTGATTATTAATTTCTTATTTAATTCAAAGTGAAAATTAGTTGCATGATTTTTTTTTTAAATTACTTATTAGCAAAAGATTTATTAATTTGCTTAATTGGGCCAAAATTTGAAAAAAGTTTAATTAATTTTAAAAAACCTTATTCATCCCGTTTAGGTTATCGATCCTACACAAGGGCCTATCAAAGTTATTGAGTTGGGTAGTGATTGTTCTTTTCCCCCTTGATAGTGGAATCTGACTATGCTGAACTTATTAATGTTATTAATCATGTTGGTAGTGACCCATTTGAACCGTGTAGCTTGGTGGAGAAAATTGTCTCTTTTTCTGAGGCTACCTAGGTTATATCTTTTGCTTGGTGTCTAAGAGCAATGAATGGGGTGACACAGTGTCTTGCTCGTGTAGTGGTGTCTTATAGTAATTTTGGGGCTTGTTTTATAAATCTGTCTTCTTCTAGAGATGTTGTTGGGGTTTCTTTTGGGTTGCCGATCTGGTTCTCCTTTACTATCTATGAGGAGGCTTGTATTTCAAACTCTTTTAGTCAATATTACTTCTTTTTTTTAAAAAAAAAAAAATCAAAATTTCAAAGATATAACTAATTATTGATAAACTTTATATTTGTTAACTTGGTTGACATAATTAATGCAATTAAGATTTGCCATCAAAATCAAATAAAAAAAATTAAAAAACATAAGAAAACTATCAACCTAAACAAGATCAAAATTAAAGGATGAGGGACCTATTTGACATTTTTTGATGTTCAAAGACCTATAAATACATTTTAAAATTAAACATATAAAAGTTGGGAGATTAAACTTGTAATTTATCATAAATGAAAAATACTTTATAAAAAATGTAAATTAAATTTAGAGATAGATTATCTAAAAATTCAAGATACATGGTACGAAGAAAACATAGGAAAAATTACCTTTTTAGTTCTCGAAATTTATGGTCCTTAAATTTTCAAAATGTCTATTTTTAATATCTGAATTTTTAGAATAGTTTTAAAATGTTCATGTAGTTATTTTTTTATATTTTAAATTAGAAAATTATTTAATAAAAATGATCTCTTCTCTCTAAAATTATTTTTTAAATTGATGTTTTGAATTCAAAATGTCATACAATTATTTAAAAGACGGAAAAAATTATTTCAAGGACCTTTTAAATCTATTCTAAAAAATTAGACTAAAAGGTTACATAATTCATGGATTAAATGTTCCTATTTAAAAAACAATAGACACTAAAAAGATATATTTTGAAAATTAGGCTCATTTGATAACGTTCTCATTTTCTATTTCTGTTTCTCATTTCTTTAGAAATTGACTTGTTTGATAACCTTTTTCGTTTCTTGTTTCTAAAATTTGAGAAATATTTCTGAAAAATGGGGGCAAATTTGAGAAACTACAAAAAGTAATTTCTCTTTATTTCATTTTAAATTTATTTTCTTTTCTAGTATGAATAAAAAAACCGGCCTTGGATAAGTTGGTATGCATGTTCCTGTTTTTCCCTGGGCCAAATTTGGTTATTTTACATAAATTCGTTTCTAATGTTAATCATGTATTCTTATTTTTAGTTCTTAATTAAATGGAAAAAGAAAGAAAGAAAACGAAAACTTTATCAAATGAATTTTTAAAGATCAAACACACATATTCTTCAAAATTCAAAAACTAAAAATGTAGCTTTTGCAAAAAAATATGTTTCCAATTAATTTCTCACTTTTTCAATAACCTGAAAAAGAAAAAAAAATTATTTAAAATGTTGTCAAATTGAGGAGCACGACAGAAATATGGATATAGAGAAAATATAATATAATAATATAATTATATAATAATATTAAATATATAAAATATAACAAAAAAAAATAAAATAACTAAAAACATAAAATAACTAAAATTATAAAATTGGATAATATGAAAATTAGTGAAATTTTGAAGTAGAATTCTTATCATGTGTGATTTTAAAATCCACCAAATGCCACTATTTATAGGCAAAGTGGGTAGGATGTGGACTTACATGGATACAATAATTCTAAGGCATATGGACAACATAAAGGGTGACATGATTTTTGGGATACTAAATAATGGACATCTATTTATTATTATAATATTCATAATATAAAACATTCTTAAAACACGTTTTGCCAATATGTTGGCAGATATTTCCCCCTTAAATTAGTAAACTAATAGATGCATGGGAAGATTTTAGCCCATACTCACCGAAGGAAAGGTATCGTATTATTCATAATATATCATTTTTTTTCTATGATTGTTTAGGGTTTCCAAATTTAATAATATTCTTTAAAATATCTAATAGTTTTCTTTTATATATTTATACAACTATCGTTATTTTATAATATAATATTCTTAAGATAGAAAATCAACAAGGACAACCAGCTGCACCTAATCTTCATGCATTCCCCTTCTATACATAGGAGAGAAAAATAGAAAAATATAACTTTTAAATTTTTTTTGCTACATGAAAGTGTCTCATTGGGTGTCGTCAGAGCTAAGTTGCACCCTAAATAAATATTTCATTTATAAATTAATTGTGTTATTTATTTAATTTTACTTCAAAAAAGTTGTTAATTTAGATCTATCATGGATAAAAAAAGACTAAGCATCTAGCTTTAAGACATGACTTAATAGATAGTGAATTGTTTGGGTAAGTATAAAAACACTCATGGGCTCAACTATAAGGCATAAAAAGATCAACAGAACCATGATTGGTAGGCCTATAGGATCAATCATGAAGGAAAAATAGTTCCTAAGGGTCAATTGTTCACCTTTTAAATCAACTGCATGTGCTTTGTATTTGTCAATGAAGTAATCTCAACGATCTGTGAGAATCAAATTAAATTAATAGTTCAATCAATAACTCGAGAGATTAATTGGCCAAGAAACTATTGCGAAACAATCTCTATATAAGCAAAAAGCATAAAACATTTGGAATCACTCAAAGTTCATATACTTTTTATCTCCCTACCAAAATCGTAACTAACTTGATCATCAAAGTGCTAGTGGTTAAGCAACACACAAGTGCAAGGTTTCTCTATTTTGTAGGACAGATATTCAAATTTTCAAGTATTATAAATTTACCAATTTTCGATATCAACAAATTTTATTTATTTATTATAATTTATTATTAATATTTAATTTTTAGAGTTGTACTAAAAAAATTTGAAAGTTTTTTTTTCTCTCTTTTGAGTTCATCAACATGTGAATGCGAAGATTTAAATTTATGATATTTTAGTTGAAAATTCAATACCTTAACAAGTAACAAGTTTAATTATGCTTTGGTTGACCTTAAAGGCTTTAAAATTTTAAAATCTTTTGTGTTATTGAATTTGAAAAATTAGGTGGATCTAACACAGAATACAATGTTAAGCACGATGTCACAAACAATATGTATCACAAGTAGGTAATATGAAAGCAAACAGAAAAATAATGATACAAGAGAGAGATTGGTCACCCAGTTTGGTGCAAAAAATCCAACATCTGGAGATTTCACTATAAAAAGTTTAGCTATTACAAAGAAAGTACTTATCTGATAGACTTCCTCTTCAGTGACTCACTTATAGCTTCCTCTTCAGTTTCAACTTAGGCTCCTCCTAAGTTTAAGCTCCCCTCACTTTCATAATAATGCTTCTTCAAGCTTTGTATGAGACCCCTCAATATAACATCCTTAGGCTCCCCTAAAAGTGGGATCCCCTCACATTCATCATATTTAGACTCTCCCTAAATATGAGTTTCATCATCTTCAATGTACTTAGGCCCCCCCTAAATACAATATCAAATCAAACTCCTCCCGAGTTCTATAATGACTGTCGAACCAAAAAGGTCTCAACGATAAATACAAAGATTTTCAATAACAATATATGGAGGTTAAGGCTTAGACAAACCCTAAGCTCAAAATTCTTAATAAACACTTTTCTAATTAGGCGGCTAACCCTAAAATTGAATAAGAGTACAATATAAATAAAGCTAGTTTAGAATATCTTTTAAGAGTGAAAAAATATTCTTTGGAGGAAAATAAGAAAGACAACCACGAAAATCTGCAAATCACGCAGATAAGGAAAATATATTCTGTAAAATTTGCTGTCAGACATATAACAATGTTAATAACAATGTCTTTGACATATTACTCGAGAATTGCCTGTAATAAAATCAGTCAACCACACTGCAGTCTTGTGATAATATCAGCCAATCACACTACAACAACAGTATTAAAGCTTAGTAAAAGGATGATTGCATGAGTAGCAAAACATAACATGGGTATATTTTTAAATCTAGCCATGGTTTTTTTGTAAAAGATTTTTTTGTGTAAGCATAAGAAAAAATTTAAACCTTTCATTTTCTTTATTATTCAAAATTTATCCTCATTAGTGTATCAACAAGTCGTATATTAATAATATATCTAATATACTTTGTATTTCATTTATTAGTCAACTAATATACTGTAACTTCCCAAGTCGGATTCAAACTAGAGGTCAGAATCTAGATTATCAACACGGGTCATTTCAGCATGTTTCATTCTCCCTCACATGCTTTTTAGGAAAATTCTTAGGAGGTACCCAACTTAGAATTGCTCCAAGCTATGTACATTTATCTTTGGAGTTCCTAGATTAAGCTCATGATTTAGCTTAGTTCATTCATATTGTCTTTGTAACGATCCGACTTTCTAAGTCCACTAACATGGCAGTTACATTATGCATACTTAAATTTCAAAGCAAAATTCTTTAGCAAGATTAACTAGAATCAAACGAATTTCCTTTAAATAAAATAAATAACTTTGATAAAACAAATATTCAACTACACAAATTTTTTGTGCAGGTCCCCTAAATAATAATAATTCAAAACTTTACAAATTTCAAAAAATGCAAATAATGGAACTCTAAGTTCAACATTTTTAGAACTTGTAACATAAAACATGAAAACATGAGCAAAAACATCTATTTGGTCCCAATGGCACAGTTACAGATTCTTCTTATCATTCGCCAAAATGTCCTTGCCCTTATCTTAAAAACATATCATAATAAAGGATGATTATAAAAATACTCAGTATATAACTCATTACTAGGGTCAGGCTAGGTATTTATGTCCAATAAATGCAACATACTAGTGGGACAGACAAACATCAACTAATCATGGATGACCATCTAGTGAATGATTTAACCCATTCTAACACAAATCTGGTAGCTCGAAGGTTTACATAATAATATAAAAATAAATCCATCGATCCACAGAGTTGTAATATAGTAGCGAACTCGTAGGTCTACCGAGCTGTAACATAATAGTGAACCCGCCAGTCTATGGAGCTGTAACATAGTAGTGAACCCGTTGGTCTATAGAACTGTAACATAGTAGTGAACCGGTCGATTCATGGGGATATAATATAGTAGTGTTAGGAAGGTAAATCTTCACCTTCTTAACATGACATTTAACATATCATCTGAAGGAATGAAATATCATGCAACGGAAGACTTCATAATCAATAAGTACTTAAACTACATTTAATTTGAGTTTTAAGCATGCTGTTCATATGATATTCAGAAGAGGGTTTGAAACATATATTACCTTTGAAGATTTCCTTCACAAATTCAGATGAAATCCACCAAGTTAGAGCTTGAAACTTCAAGAGGACTACCACCGAGATCTTCTCTACTACGCTCAAGCTGGAACGTGTGGAGGAAACACTTAAATCAAGTTGAATTAATGAAGAACAAGTGAGGGATGTGTAGGGTTTTCAGGTTTTTACTTCAACAAGTAAAACTCAGAATGCTTAATGATCTTCATGCATGGAGCTTCTATATATAGGTAGAATTCATGCAAATATACAAGGTTGCATGGAAGGCAGTTTCTCCTTGAAGATTATCACAAATTCAGTTGGATTTTGGTGATATTCCATCAAATGTAGTTAGTGGGTTTTTCCCAAAAGTTGGAAAAACCCATTAACTTAATATGATTTCAAAAATAATTTTACTTAATTATTTAAATTATTTTTATTAGATTAATTCAAAATAATTAATTTAAATAAAATTAATTTTAATTAAAATAATATTAATTTAATATCTAAATATTAAATTAATAAAGTACAAAATTCACCAATAAATCAATTTTATATTTAAATCATAATTAAATATCAATCGATTTTCTAATTTCGTCTAATTTCAATTAAACTAAATGTTTTTAATTGTATCATATACAATCAATCGAAAATCCTAAAAATGATTTTGAACATTTCAAATTCATAACTCTAATTTCATACATCAATACTCAATTTGTTATTCCAATTTAATGAGCTAGTAGAGGGATCTAATGGACCTACAAACCATGAGTGCCAACGATATGTAATTAATTCGTTAAAATTCTTTAATCAATTAATTACTATTCGTTAATTATCAAGACACACCACTATAGCTCAATAGTTGCACTCTCCTCACTGTAGATATATTTCTGTCCATATAAACCATAATCAGTAAGTCGATCATCCACAGGTTGTTCATAATTACAGCTGGGTCAAAATTACCATTTTACCCTTGTAAATACATCTTGTTCCTTAAGTTCCCACTGACTCTCCAATGAGCAATTTGATTTATAATACTACTTATGAATCATGTCTTTCTCTATCATGAGAAGGTGGGGCCCCGATTGTTCAAGACCTGGAATCAGCACTTAAGAGAACAACCTATCTACTAACTCTAAAATGGGTAGGAGTGAATCTTGCAGGGCTATGTCCTCAGCTATCCATTCGGTCTTATCGCCAAAATGGAAGGCTTATTGAGCAGTGTTGTTGGACTACTCTCACCCATGCAGATAAAAGGATAATCTCGAACAAACAGGAGTTCATAGCTAGCTCTGGATTAAGATCGAGTTATCCTAGGTTACTTAAGTATGAAATAGTCAGTTTTAACAGTAAACAATCGTTATAAAGAAAAGTGACTATTTTGTGGTCCAGTCTATATGAAAACTCATTGCATAGGATGCACTCACTCACAAGTCTCTACATGAATGATCTGTAGATCACGTCATTTGTATTACCTATACAAAATGAGTTGTATCAAATATTGTTACCAGGATGAGATACCCAATTTCATCCATATACTTATAGACCATTTAGGCTATATATTATTAACTTGATCCTGTTTATGTCACCACATAAAGTTAAAGTATTCATACTATAACTATGGATATATTTATTGAATTTTCATAATAGAATGCAAAATCAACAACTTTATTGAATAAGATACTCAATAATATTTTATTGATAAATAGAATGTTTAACACAAAATTTATGGACTATGAGTTCTAAGACATTCCTAACAATCTCCCACTTGAACTAAAACTCCAATGAGAACAAATATATACAATACAATGTTTGAGAAACATAAAAGTAAAATACAATAAACTAGGGCATCTCTAATACCATATATATTCTCCCACTTGCCCTAAATTATGTTGCTCGGAGTCCTAGTCCAATCAGGTGCCCCTCAAACACTTTAGCCGAGAGGGCCTTCATAAATGGATCAACAAGTTTGCCTTCAGAAGCTATCTTCATGACGATCATGTCTCCTCGGTGTACTATCTCTCTGATGAGATGGTACTTTCTTTCAATATGTTTTTCACGTTTGTGACTCCTTGGTTCTTTTGAGTTGGCAACAACACCACTATTGCTTAATTATTCTCCAAACTATAGCTCCTCCATTGAGAGTGAAAACTGATTCTGAAGTAGATTTCCTTGAATCCACGTCAGTCTGGAAATCACAATCAATGTATCCGGTAAGGATCAAATCCTTAGGTTCATACACAAGCATATAGTCCCTTGTTCTCCTTAGATACTTGAGGATGTTTTTTTATTGCAGTCCAATAACTGTGTCCTGGATTGGATTGGAACCTGCTGACGATTCCAACTGTAAAGCATATGTCAGGACGTGTACATAACATTGTATATATCAAACTCCCAACTGTAGATGCATATGGAATTCTGGTCATTTTGTCAACATCTTGAGGTGTCTTAGGACACTGTTCCTTTGACAAATGCGTTCCATGTCTAAAAGGTAACATACCTTTTTTGGAATTTTGTATATTATATCTCGACAACATCATATCAATATAAGATGTTTGAGATAGTGCTAGGATTCTATTCTTTCGATTCCAAAAGATCTATATTCCTAGAACGTATTGAGCATCACCCAAATATTTCATTTGGAACTGTGTTGCGAACCATCTCTTTACGTCAGCAAGGAAGCTTGCCTCATTCTCAATGAGCAAGATATCCTCAACATAAAGAACTGAGAATACTACAGTCTTGTTGACTATTTTCTTGTATACACAAGGTTCGTCAACATTCTGTTCAAAGCCATAGGATTTGATCGCAGTATCAAATCTTATATTCCAAGATTTTGAAGCTTGTTTTAACCCATAAATGGATCATTTAAGCTAACGGACTTTCTATTCCTGTCCTTGTTCGATGAACCCTTCTGGTTGAGACATAAAAATACTTTCATCAAGATGACCGTTCAGAAAAGCTGTCTTGACATCCAGTTGCCATATTTCATAGTCATAATATGTGACAATGGATAGAAGTATTCTAATCGATTTTATCATGGCAATAGGAGAAAAAGTTTCTTCATAATTAACCCCTTCTTTTTGGGTAAAACCTTTTGCCATGAGTCTAGCTTTATAGGCTTGCACCTTGTCAGTTTGGTCTCGTTTTCTCTTGTAGATCCATTTGTAACCTATAGGTTTAACCCCATGTGGTTGATCTATAAGTTTCCAGATAGAGTTGAAGTATATAGACTCCATTTCAACATCCATGACTTTTATCCACTGTTCCCTGTCAACATCTTCCATTGCCTTTTTAAAGGTTAATGGATCCTCTAATCCATCATCATGTATGATGTTTTGAGTTTCTATTTAACATCTTCCTTTGTATAGAAATGAAAGCTTTAAAAATAGCCAATAAACCTGTAAACATTCATCAACACACCTACAAACACATTTAACCTTTAAACGCAATGCAGAAATCGTAAAACCTACCATTTTGCTGAAGTGTACTTGGGGCCAAGAGTTGGGACATAATTCCATGTTCTATCATATAGTTCTGGAATTAGAATTCTATATACTCTCTACCACGATCAGATCGTAGTGTTTTTATCTTCTTACCTAACAAATTTTCAACTTCAGCTTTATACTCCTTGAACTTGTCAAGGGCTTCAGACTTACGTTGTATTAGGTAAAAATACCCATACCTTGAATAATCATCTATGAAAGAGATGAAATATTCATACCCACCTCACCCTTATACTATAACGCTTATAATATAAAGATGATGCATGAATATGCTTATTGCATGCATAAATATCTCTTATATTTCATGATGCATGCGCATGCGCATGCTCTCTTGTAATTTCATCATGCTAAAAGCTATATTATAACACTTATAATATATGATGCATGAATAGTTGCATAACTTATGGTGTGTTTTAAATCTATATGTCATACACTATGACATATAAACAACATACATCTCATGTACATTAAATAAAAGTTGATGAACTGGGATAATTGGCCTCAGATCTTGAAAAACTAAGCTAACAATTACAAATAGCAAAGAGTCTCCAGTTCAAACAGGTAAATCGAGTCTTGAACCATCCAGGTGAAGAAACAAGTCTCCTTGATCGTGTACCAAATTCCTTGTGATCACCTACAGAAAAAAGAGTAAACTCTTTACTCAATCGTTTACCAACGGTTCCTGAGCTAAACGATGGTGTAGCTTTGACTATGCGATGAAGCATGAAGGCATGCGATCATGCAACGCGCATCACGCAATGCAAGCCTTAAGCGAGCGACTAAATGACAACAATACGGTGAAGCACAATCGTCTAAACGATCGTTGAGCAAGCTCCAAGGTATCATATACCACGTGATCGTGTAGTCAGTGAATATGCGATGAAGCATGCTAACTACATGATCGTTTAGTGTGTGCGCCTTTTATTAAACAATGAGCATCAAATGCTCTATACGATCGTCTACCTCCAGCATCCACGTGATCGGGCAACCAACGCTACGCGATAGAGCAAACACTTTATCCTAGTAAATACTACACGATCATGCAGAACTTTTCTACACGATCGTTTAGCCAAAACTCAACGATCGTTTACCTTAGACTACACGATACGACCAATCTTTGGTCTTCTTCCTCGCTGAGAATCACATCTCCATGCTTCGAAACTTCATCACAAACGACTCAACAAACTCAAACACTTTGAATTACAGACTCGATTGCTTGTTAATTATGCCAAAAAATGTTGGTGCCATTAAAAATTAACACTTTGTAATCGAAATGAAAGCTTTAAACAGAGGAAATTAATCGTAAACATTCATCAACACACCCACAAATGCATTTAACCTTTAAACACAATGCAGAAACCTTAAAACCCACCCAACTATAAAAGAAGTTCAAAACATAAGGGAAATTTGGAATATCAGAACAACTTGGCTCTGATACCAATTGAAAGAAATCAAGCATGAGGATTTCCATGAGCAACGGAAGGATCGTTCCAAATTCCATTTGAGTTGAACATAAACAATTTCAGTACAATAACGGAAACTAACAGGTCATGCACAACATGAAATTATAGCATGCTAAACGATAGAATCAAGGGATAGAGTATGCATACTTTTGAAGAAAAATTCTTCAAACTCCCTCAATCAATCTACAAGCATCCACAACACAACCCTCGAACACAACAACCGGTGCACAACATGATCAACAACACGAACACAACGAACAACCAACGGCTCCTCAAAACCAATCGAGTTGAGTGAAGACACCACCACAATGGTTACCTTGATATTCTCGGTGTGAGAATCCAAGAGTTGCGGGCTCTGTATGAACTTGGCTTGAGGAAGAGACTGGAGGACAACGATCATGTAGACGATCGAGAAAGTGGGAGATAAGAAGTGTCTATTGTATAGACGATGTGCTTGATTGTGTAGTAAATGGCAGCCTATCGTATATACTTAGCCATGCGATCGTTTAGCTACGATCAACTGATGAACTATCGTATAGTCAAGAATGCATGATCGTTTAGTCTCTGAGAGCTATCGCTTAGTGAAACACTTTCACTTGATAGTTTATCCGTGAGCAACTTTTCGAAAGTGGCAACTTTTTAAATTTAGGAAAACAATTTTCCTTTTATCTCACGGTTATCATAAAACCACCAATAACTACCCACTCAATTGGTTATTAGAGAAAAAGATTTAATTATCAAATAATTAATATTATTATAAATAAATATGATAACCAACTTACCATATTATATTTATAACTTATAGTTTTAATGTTTCATCTCATGAAACATACAAACCATGGTTCTTTTTCTATTTTATGGTACTTAATGTAAATCATATTTACATAAATACTCCACTAGATGTATCTCATACATCACACCAATTATATCTTATATAATTGAATTTTCTCATGTTAATTTGAACACTTCAAACTAACTCCAAGAATTGATTCTCAATCTGAATCCATTGAGCTACTAAGGGGACCTTATGGACCTATAGCTTGAAGCTCCAACGATACGTGAATAACTGACTAAACTCTTTAGTCACGAGATCTACTATCCGTTAACTGTCGGGCACTCCACTAAAGATCGACAGCTGCACTCTCCTTATTATAGATATATTTCTGTGTCCATATCAACCAATCAACAGTGTGATAACCCTTCACAGATTGCTCGGAAGTACAGTTGGGCCAATTTACTGGTTTGCCCCTGTAGATACATCTAATTCCTTAAGTACCACTGATTCCTCTAATGAACATAAGTCATAGTCCTACTATGACTGAGTCCTCTCTTTCAAAGAGAGGATGTTGCCACTATGTTCAAGACCCAAAATCAGCCCTTAAGAGAGCAATCTATCTACTTACCCTGCTTCGAGGAAGGAGTGAATTTCATCTTGTGTAACTGAGTTTCCAACTCCTCAATCAGACAAATCCCTAAAAAGGTAGACTTATTGAGTTGGCAATCTGGCCACTCTCACCCTTACTAATCAAAGGACCGCCCTCAAGGCAGGAGTTCCCAAAACACTCAGGATTGAGGTCATGTCACCTATGGTCGTTTAAGTGAGATGTAAGTCTCAAGTATCAACGGCGTTACATAAAGAGACTAATCATTTCGTGGTCCGATCTTATACAAAATCTTTGTATAGGATACCCCTGCTCGCATGTCTCCACATGAATGGTCAAGATCAGACCATCTGTAATAGTTCACAACACTTGTAAACCTCTACAAAGCGGGTCGTATCCGTAGTATCACCAGGATAAGGTATCCCTCCTTTATCTTTATACTACAAACCTTTTAGGTTATAACTTAAGGCATGATCCACTTTTATATCTCATATACATGCTTAAGTTTACATACAATAACCACAGATATTTGTTTATTAGATATGATTAAATGAAAATAAAATAACTCTTATTTTATTCATAACAACGTGTACTAAGTTTGCAAACTACGAGATTTCGGGAGAATTAGAACACCAATTCTAACATTCCTTAGATAGTGTGTCATTGAGGAAAACATTCTTAACATCCATTTGAAGAAGGAGCCATTGCTTGGTAGCTTCTACATCCAATAGGCTCCGAACAGATGTCATTCGTGCAACTGGAGCGAAGATTTCCTCATAGTCAACACCATAATCCCGTGAATATCCTTTGACCATCAGACGAGCCTCATAGCATTCGATAGATCCATGAGAACGGGTCTTGATTTTATAGATCCACTTACATCCAATGGGTTTCTTGCGAGCGGGAGATCAACATACTCCCAAGTGTGGGTCTTGTCTAATGCCTGAAGTTCCTCATCCATAGCTTGTTGCTAAAGAGAGTTAGTACAAGCCTCATGATAGGATTGCGGTTCAACTAAGGACATAGTAGTGGAAAAAAATGATAATCTTATAGATACTGTGGAGTTTCTCTTACCCTACCAGACCGACGAATAGGTGTAGGATCATGAGTAGCATCAGGGACAGATGGTAGGTCTAGAAGTGTAGCAGAAGGAGAAGATTGAGACTCAAGCTCTGATATGGGTGGAGTGGAAGACTCATGCTTTGGTATGGATGGAGTGGGAGACTCAGATGAAGATTCACACGTGGAAAATAGATCGGTGGTAGGACTAGTGAAGAATGATTGAGTACCAAGGAAGGAAGCATGGAAAGAAGAAATACTAGAAAACATACGGTGTTCCCAGAAGGTGACATGGCGAGAGATACATAATTGGTTGGATATGGGGTCCCACCATCAAAATCCTTTATGTTCAATTCCATAACCAATGGAAGCAACACAACTAAGCCCAAGGTTCAAGTTTGGAATGTTCATGGGGATGAAGTAAAACAAAACAGGCACAATAAAAAACTTTGAAAAGAGAATAAGAGGGAGGAGTGCCATACAATCGTTCAAAGGGAGACACATTGTGGAGAACAGTAGAGGAAAGACGACTGATAACATAAATAGATATGAGTGCAGCTTCTCTTCAAAACTTTTCAGGACAAGATGCGAAGAGAAGTTGTGCATGGACAAAGTTAAGAATATGGCGATGCTTTCTTTTAGCCCAACCATTTTGTTGAGAAGTATAAGGACATGAGCGTTGGACAAGAGTGCCATGTTGGGTTAGAAAGGAGAGTAGGTGAGAGTCCTTATACTCCATGGCATTGTCAGTCCGAAGAATTTTGATGGCTTGAGAAAACTGAGTTTGAATCATTTTAGAAAATTCAATGTAAACATGGGGTAAAAATGAACAATTCTTAAGAAAATATATCCAAGTAAAGTGAGAGTAGTCATCAATGAACAAAACAAAATATCGATAACCATTTATTGTAGGGGTAGAAGTAGGGCCCCATAATGATGCTCTGATACCAATTGTTGGAATGCAGAAATAGGTAGCAGAAGAAAACAAGATCATTAAGCATTCTAATTCCTTAATTTTGACATCAAAATAAAGCATGTTCATAGGGTATTAAGAAGGTTTCAACACATACATTTGAAGATCCTCTTCAAACACGAATTTGAGCTTCAATCTTCTCCAATTGATGTTGTGGACCACCATGAAATCTTCTCTACTATTCTCAATCTTGAATTTGAGTGGTGGAACTAAAACATGGAGTGAATTTGTGAAGGAATGTAAAAGGTTTTGTGGCGAGGATGAAGAACTCACCAGGAACAAATTTTCCAGCAACTAATTAGCTTTCAATTCTGCCAAATTGGAGTTTTTATTTATTATTTTATTATTTTTTTTTTTTTAACTACATGCAGGCATGATTGAATTCAGTCAAAGATACCTCCAAATTGAAGATTGAGTGGAATAGATGTGTGAATTGTAGAGTTCCACCTACTAGTTGGTGAAACATTGCATTTTTTCACTAAGTGAAAAATTCCAATTTCCAAATACAATTTGAAATTTAATTTCAATTAATTCAAAGTTAATTTAAATTAAAATTTCAGAATTCAATTTCTCAAATTGAATTAAATTTGAAAATTAATTAATTAAACATATTTTATTAATTAAATAACAATTTAATATCAAATATTAAATTAATCATACACCTAATATTAGACATGAATCTTATTCATGTAATTAATATTTAAATCAATATTTTAATATTATAAACTCTCCAATTTCGTTTAACTTCGATAAATTAAATGACAATTAATTATATCAAATATAATTACAAAACCCTAATTTGAATATGAACTATTCAAATTCAAACCTAATCTCAATTTTAACATTTCAAATTGATATCATTCCAAATTCACTCAATTTACTAATTCAAGGTGTTCATATTTTACGAGCTAGTAGAGGGACCTTATGGACCTACAGATCATGAGCTCAAACGATTTGAGATTAATTGGCAAAAACTCTTTAGACCGAATTAATCAATATTCGTTAACTATCGAATCACACCACTATAGCTCGATAGTTACACTCTTCTCACTGTAGATATATTTTTGTTTACTTGATTTAACCATAATTAGTAAGTCGACCCTTCAAAGGTTGTTCGTAATAACGACTGGATCAAATGTCGTTTTACCCTTGAAATTACGTCTTGCTCCTTAAGTTCCATTGATTTTGTAATGAACAATTGGTTTGTGATCTAAACACTAAACCAGATCCCTCTCAGGCCAATGAGAGGGTGGGACCCTTCGTTCAAGACCTGGATTTAACACTTAAGAGAACAACCTTCCTCCTATTCCTAAATTGGTTAGGCGTGAATTCCATCTTACACTTTATGTCCCCAACTATCTACCCAGTCTTATCCCCAAAATGGGAGACTTATTGAGTAGTGTTGTTGGGTTACTCTCACCTATGCAGATCAAAGGATAATCCTAAATAAACATGAGTTCATAGTTAGCTCAGAATTAAGGTTAAGTTACCTAGGTTATCGCTATGAAATAGTCAATCTTAAACAGTAAACAACGTCATAAAGTAAGAGTGACTTATTTCTTAGTTTTACTTTATGTAAACTTATTGCATAGGACGCCCCCACTTCTCATGTCAATACATGAACGAATCAGGATCACTTCATTTGTAGCACCTTACAACAGACTGTAACAACTACAGAGTAGGCCGCATCTGATAGTGTTACCAGAATAAGACACCTAACCTTATTCGTATACTATAGACCATTTTGGTTATTTACTCGAACTTGATCCATCTTTATGTCTCCACATAAAGTTCAAGTATTCATATAATAGTCATGGATCTTAGTTCATTTGATTTAGTCTTTACAAATGCAATTTACAAATTCAATAACAACTTTATCGAAGAAATGTTGAATAACATCTTTATTGATAATAGAAAATATTTAACTCTACAAACTGCGAGTTTTAGGACATACAACACAACACATTTAGAATTAGCTTTATATTATAATGTATCTATATACATTATAATAATTCTATCATATACAATTAACATTATTTCATTATTTAATTTGAACAATTCAAATTCTTTCAAAACTCTTGGTCTTTGTTTATCCGCTGTGAACTAGTAGGGAAGACCTAATGGGCTTATAGATTTGAAGCTCTAATGATTCAACATTAATTGATTGAACTCTTTAATTATGTTAATGAACATTAATTAACTGTGGGTCAATCCACTAAAGCCCCACAACTGTACTTTTCGTGCTGTAGAATATTTCTACGTCCATGGATTTAACCATTATAGTAAGTCGATCATTCATGAAAAGTTCATAATTACAACTGAATCAAATTATCGTTTTACGCCTATAATTACCTCATACTCCTTAAGTACCATTGATTCCTTTAATGAATAACCTGTTTATGGTCTCGCCATAAATTAAGTCCTTCTCGAGCCAGTGAAAGGGTAGGTCCCTTTGTTCAAGACCCAGAATCTGTACTTAAGGGAACTACTTCTCTACTTACCCTAAAGGCGGGAAGGAGAAAATTTCATCTTGTGTACCTATGTTCCCAATTCCTTACTCAGACAAAACCCCAAAATGGTAGGCTTATCGAGTCGGCAACATGGGCCACTCTCACCCATACAAAACAAAGGATTACCCTCATTGATAGGAGTCCATAACTCACTTAGGATTGATATCAAGTTATATAGTTATCCTATAAAATATCAGTCTCTTCAGTCAATGGTGTTACAAAAAGAGATTAAATATTTCGTAGTCCAGTCTTATACCAACTCTTTGTATAGGATACCTCCACTTGTATGTCTCTAAATGAATGATTTAGATCAGATCGTTTGTGACACTTTACAAAAATTGTAATATTTACAAAATGGGTCATATCTTGTGTTACAAGGATAAGACACCTAACTTTATCCATCTACTACAAAACCTATTAAGTTATTACTTGAACATTATCCACTTGTATATCCACTATATACTGTTCAAGTCTCATGAAATAACCTTGAATTTTTCCTTATGGATAATTGCATATATAAAATAACCAATCATTATTTCAAATAACTTATTAACTACGAGACTTTATGATATACATGCTAATAACTTGTTGGCCGATTCATTCGATGCCACAAATATTATCGTTAATGGGTGAGTTTTTCATCAAATACCTTAAGCGAGTTTGTGTGTGTTTGACAAACACTAATTGGGAGTTATTACTGAATGAAATAGGTTGCTGGTCGAAAATCGTTGATAAAATAGAATGGTCATCAAATTGCTAGTCACCACCGCACATTGTCGCATATAAAATCGTTGTTGTTGATGTTATTATTCGATACTACCACCGTCCAAAGTTACTATTCTCTGCTACCATTGTTCGAAACTAGGGTAATTAGAGTTGTCCTTGGCCTCGGCCTCAACCTCAACCTTGGGTAATTAGGGTTCACACAACCTTCTAGACACGTTAGGATGAGGTAGGTGTCTTTAGCCCTTATGTGTTTAGGGTCGGTCTCGGCCTCGACTGTCTTCCATAGTATTCATGGTGTGTTTGGACGTGTTTAGATGGTGAAAATGTTGTATATTGATGCCCTTAGGGTTAACCTAGGTCACTCCATTAATAATTTTAAGCTTTGGCCTTGACCTTGGCTCTTCACCTTAACTTAGTCTCCTTGGCCTCGGTATTGGTTGCCTCAGCCTCAACTATTTTTTTTTCAACCTGGTCTCCTTACCATGATATTGGTAGTCTTGGCCTTGACCCTTTGCTTCAACTCATTCTCCCCGCCCTAGACATTGGTTGCCTTGACCTCTACTTCTACCTCGAATCTTCACTTCAACTTGGCATTGGTAGTCATAGCCTCAGCCTTGACCTCGACATTGGTAGACTTAGCTCACATTGGTAATCTCAAACTCGTCCTGGGACTTAAAGTCAACTTGGTATTCTTGGCCTCAGTTTCGGTCTTGACATTGGTAGCCTCGACCTCCGCATTGGTTGAAGAAAATAAAGAACTAAAACAAATAAATAAAAGAATAATTTTGGAAAATACAACTCAAAGATGCCTTGAGACAAATCCTCAAATTCCTAGTCTTTAGGCTAGGTCTTCTTTATCAAGGATGAACGTTTTCTCACCACACGATTTCACGAGATGAGATGACCTAGAGTGATCACGCTATAAGGATTGCCTTAGAAGAACTCTTGGTCTTGAGGCTACCGATTTGAGAAGTTGAGAAAATGCCCAATGGGACTGACTAAAATGGAAAAATTGTGAAGAAAAGTATGGTAGAGTCATTGATGGAGAGTTGTTTATTGAAAATGGAGAATTTTCCCTCATTTTATAGGCCCCAAATCGGTTGAAGGGCACAAAATCTAAGCTTTGAGGGCACGAGGCGAAATCAAAGCTGAAAAATTACTTGGAACAAGAAAATCACAACCACTATTGACTGGATTGAATTCTGAAAAAATTAGGGCTCGGTGATGCAACCGAAGTAAAGTTGATGCAGTCGGATTGAACAAAAATCCACAATTCGATCAAAATCTCCTGCCAAAGTCCACAACACTACCTCAAAGTTAGTAAAAATAACATCTTTTGAAGAACAATAAGGAGCTCATTTTAACTAATTTGCTCCAAATTTATGGTGAAAACACATGCAAGAGTCTATTTTTCTAAGTAAAAGCATGACAATAAAGGCCTAAAAACATGCATTTCATGGCATGTATCAGTAGTCCACGTTTTAATTATCAAAATAAAACTGATTAAATGTTCTAACACCATAATCCATCTTCTCTGAGTGTTACCTAAGCCTTTGGCTACCATACTATTGTCAAGAAATTCCCAATCCACCATATCAAAGGCATTCTCAGTATCTAGTTTTATCACCATATATTTGGTATTGTTTCTATTGTATAGATCAATAAACTCAATCAAAGAGGCATCAATAATCCATCGATCAACAACAAAAGAAAATTGATTATTAGAATTAATTTTAAATTAAATAGATTTGGTCAAAATTGCATCAAAAGTCAAATTGTTGACTAGGTAAAAAACGCAATAGAAGTCAAATTGTTGACTTTTGATTTTTGAAAGTCAAAAAGTCAAATTTGTTGACTTTGGATTTTGAGAGTCAAACTTTAACCAAGTTAGTGAAAAGATCCAACATTTGTGAGTGGGAAATGCCAACTTTTGCATGGCTAAGTGTTGTCTTCATTTGAAGACACTTGTCCCACTAAATCCCACCTTTTGAGTTAGTGGATTATTTAGTGTCAAATTCTCATCAAACTAAAATTTGCATATTTGCATGTAATGGTCTTTAAAAGGAGTGTTTAACGCTTTTGAAGACCTTTTGGCCATAGTGGGTTTAGATGAGATTATGTGATAATCTCATCCCCTTTTCTCTCAAAGCTTTTGCTTTTTTCTCTCCAACTTAGTCACTCACTGGATTCCACCATTCCATTCTAAGGCCAGAGAATAGTCGGGAAGACTCCCGTAGTGGTCTACAAACCGTTCGTGAGAAGATTGGAGCTGATTTGGAGAAGATTTAAAGACTACAAAGGTTGAATTCTTTTCCTCTTTTATTTGTTTGATTGCATGCATGCTTATCTTTATAATTAATCTAATTAGAGTACTTTAGATCCGTTTTTCTTCCGTTACGCATGTGTTCGTTCCATCAATTGGTATTAGAGCATGCTTAAAATATTCAATTTTCAGTTAATTTATGCATATGGTGGATATTGATTCATGTAATGAATGTTGTGTGTGCTAAAATGGATAATTTCGGTTTTGACATCCGTTTTTCTCTCTCGATTTGTAATAGTTATTGTAATTTTCCGGTGTGTTATGTGCTTTAATATGTGGAAAAGGGTTTGTAAATTTGCTAGAGTCATTAGAGTTGAATTTAGGCTACAGCTCCAATCTGATGAGAAAATGGTCACAGACCCAGAAAGCACTCCCAGAGTCGGTTCACAAACCGACGACCTCGACCCGGAAGGCATCTGACCCGCGAGGTGGCTTGCTGACGCGTGTGACTCTCCAGACCCTGTGACCCCCCGCGATCCGGCTCGTTTCTGTGTTCCGCCTGGCCCAACCCACGCACGTAGCCCTATTTGCCAGCTCGCCCGCACCCAGGCCCAGCTTCGTGTGTTCGGCCCAGCGTTCGCACAAGCCGCCCGCACCCATCCACTCCAGCCGCCCGCTTCAGCCGACCCGCGTCCGCTCCAACTGTTGACCCGCACGCCTGGTGGTGGCTCAACCGGTCCAGATGTCTGGACCAGTCCGGTTCAAGTTGATTTGACCAATTTGGCCAGTTTTGGGCTGTTTTGCTGGTTTCAATGCCGGTTCAAGAGTTTTTCAAGTGGATTGAGCTGGTTCAAAGTGTTCAGAGGTGGTTTGAGACTGTTTCTGCTTATTATTGTAATAAGTGTAGCTTAATTTAGCTAGCTTAGGATGCCAAAATCGATCCATTTTAGTGTGTTTATTTAATTATGCATTGTGAATGTATGAATTAAATATTTTATTTATTGTGTGCATATTGTATGCAATGTAGATTGAAAATCCCACCATAGGATAAGTATGTAGCATGCATTGCAAGTAAATTATAAGTGTTATAATATATAGTATGCATGTGTAGGATTCCAAAGTTGTTATATTAAATGCATGGAATGATTGTTTATATAATTGTTATATAAAAGCATGTTATGGATGCAATGTATGTTTATTATTTTATAAGTTGTTATAAAATTGGATTAGAAATTAAAATCCATAACAAAGATAAGTTGCATGCTCACGTAGGTTAACCACCTATTTTAATAGTTAAAATAGGTCGACATCTTATAGAATACGGTTACAAACTCAACCAGTATATAATCCTGTCTAAGGCTGGGGGTAATTAAGTTGACGGACTCCAGAACAGCTCCTACCTGGGGATTATGGCCGAATAATTGAGCGGCGTTAACCGATTTTATGAGCACACGTGAGCAGTGTAAGGTGTTAAAATTGGTTTTTCACCTAGACATCATAGGTTAAATCCAATTATAAGCATACTTGGATAAACCACATAGAATTATGTTGTTTAATTATCCGGAAAATTCCTAAGTAAAAGTTTACCCAAAACAAGTAGAATACTTCAGTGGGAGTTTAATAACATATATGATATGTTGTTAAAATGCTTAAGTGGGAATTTAATAACGTATATTATATGTTATTAGAACACTTCAGTGGGAGATTAATAACATATGCGATATGTTTTTTTTAGCTCTCATATCCCTAAGAGTTCACATCAACATTCATGCGACACTTCATGTCACCGTGGAAGTGACCTCCACTTGGAAAGTGTTTGCATGAATCCAGATTAAGGTGAATAGAGGGTTCACAGTAAAATCAAATACACAAGGTTTTGATTTTAATTCTTACGTCCCTAAAGAGTTCACACCGTGATTCATACAATACTTCATGTCACCCTGGAAGTGACCTCCATTCGGAAAGTGTTTACATGAATCAAGATCAAGGTGAATAAGGGAAAGTTGTTCATTAGAAAATCAAATATGTGATATTGATTTCAACTCTCATGTCCTTAGAAAGTTCACACCGTGAGATTCATATGACGCTTCTGTCATCCTGGAAGTGACCTCCACTTGGAAAGTGTTTGTATGGGTCAAAATCAAGGTGAATGGGGGAAGTAGTTCATAGTAAGCGAGTGAAGGACATATGTTAAGTGTCTTACAGTCTCTTTCATTGGTTTGGACAGTGATATTCCTATGTTGCGCCTGCTGGTTAGCTTTATGGGCCCTTGCTAGTCATTTAACGACGGCTATCGCCTCGGAGGGTTGTAACATGGGATTTGGAACAACTCAAACTCTAGAAATGGATATGATTTCTTAGGTCGTTTCCTACCTTTGACTCTCTAATTCGGTAGCATCGTTAGGGTCGCTATCTCTAAGAATTACTAAGTGTTAGTAAATTCTTGACCGAAAACGGTAGCTAAATGACTATCGGAATATGAGTTATTATGGAGATAATATTTAGTCAAGAATGTCTTGCTTTAGTGAAGGAGTATTTGGCTGCCCCTCGGTAGCACTTATTCTGACTCACTATAGTATCGTTGCAAATAAAATAATGAAATTTAGGTACATTATTACTTTGCTAAAATTTGATTGAGTTTAGAAGAAATTCATAAATTAGAATTTGTTTATATTATCAGCATGTTGAATTCTTCAAATTTACTCGCTTCTGACAATTTTAACAATAAATCAACATAGAAATCGAATATACTAGCAGTTGATGATTTAGACTACATTTTAACATACGAATATCCTCTATCTCCTAATTCTGCTACTTACCAGAAAGCACAACAAAGTAAATATGATTTACTTGTCATTGAGACGTGTTTGGTGGAAAATGATAAGTTAACCTGGATAATGGATTTAGGAACCACTAATCATATTTGTACTTTGGCTTAGGAAACTAGTTCCTGGAGACAACTTACAGAAGGCGAAGCAACCTTTAAGGTAGGGGTGTTCAAAAAACCCAATGACCTAAAAATCTGATCAACCCAACCCAACTCGTGCGGTTTGGGTTGGGTTGGGTTGAGTTCAAATAAATGAAAATTTTATGGATTGAGTTGGTTCATGGGTTCACCTAATATAACTCGAACCAACCCGAATTTATTATTAACTTTTATATATATTTTTTTATTACTTATAGCACAATTATTTATACATATATTGATTTTAATTTTATTTAATTCTAATATTTTTTGAATAATTTATTCTTCAACAACTCTTAAAAATAGTTTCTTTACACTTTAGAAAGAAAATTTTCACTATATAAATTAAAATAGAGTTGTTATTCTTAATTAAATATATGAAAATAACTAAATTAGACTTTTACATATTTACGTTTTGCTTCTTTTTAGAACAAAATTTTAAATAAATGACCCAATTAACCCGAACCAACCCAACCCAAATATTTAATGATTGGGTTGGGTTTGGTTCATTTTTAAATAAGGGTTATTTGGGTTGAAAAAATTTACAACCCGAACAATTGGTTTGATTCTAAAAAATCTTTCAACCCAACCCAACCCAACCCAAGAACACCCATACTTTAAGATAGGGACCAGGGAGGTTGTTTCGGTTAAAACAATGGGAGATATAAAGTTCTTTATTAGAGATAGACACATTTTATTTGAAAATGTTTATTACATTCCTTTTATGAAAAGGAATTTAATTTCTATCTCATGTTTGCTAGAACAAAAATACAAAGTTTCTTTGGAATATAATGAAATGTTTATTATCTCAAAAAGTAATATAGTATGTTCTGTAAATCTAGAGAATAGCTTATACGTATAAAAACCAATTGAGGTAAAAGCCGTTTTAAATTCAAAGATGTTTAAAAAGCTGAAACTCATCATAAGAAAAGGAAAATTTCTCCAAATACCTACCTTTGGCACCTAAGACTAGGTCACATTAATCTCAATAGGATTGGAAGATTGATTAAGAGTGGACTTCTAAACCAGTTAGAAGATAGCTCTTTACCGCCATGTGAATCTTGTCTTGAGGGTTAGATGACCAAAAGATCTTCTACTGAAAAGGTCTTAGAGCCAAATTCCCTTATAGTTGGCACATTCAAACCTTTGTGGATCGATGAATGTCAAAGCGAGAGGAGGGTATGAATATTTCATCAGCTTCTTTGATGATTGTTCAAGGTATGACCACATTCACCTAATAAATCATAAGTCCGATACACTTGAAAAGTTCAAGTAAAATAAGGCAGAGGTTAAGAACCAATTAAGACCACTTCGATCAGATCGAGGTGGTGAGTACATGGACTTAACATTTCAGGACTATTTGATAAAACATGAAATTCAGTCACAAGTCACAGCACTTGGCACACCTCAACAAAATGGTGTTACAGAAAAGAGAAATAGAACCCTATTAGACATGGTTTGTTCTATGATGAGTTATGCTCAATTACCAAGTTCTTTTTGGGGTCACGCAGTAGGAACTGCAGTGTATATATTGAACATGGTTCCCTCGAAAATGGTTTCAGAAGCACCTTACGAGTTATGGAGAGGATGTAAAGGTAGTTTACGTCATTTCAAGATTTAGGGATGCCTAACATAGGTGTTGGTGCAAAATCCAAAAAAGTTGGAACGTTGTTCAAAGGTATGCCTATTTGTAGGCTATCCCAAAGAGACAAAAAGTGGTTTCTTTTATGATCCTCAGAAAGAAAAAGTATTTGTGTCGACAAATGCGACATTTCTGGAAGAAGACCACATGAAAAATTATCAACCTCGCAGTAAGCTAGTATTAAGTGAGATAACTAAAGAAACAACAGATAGATCAACAAGAGTTGTTGATGGAACTGGTGCTTCACATCCTTTTCAAAAGTTGAGAATGCCTTGATGTAGTGGGAGGGTTTTGCAACAGCCTGACCGGTACATAGGTTTAACTGACTCAGGTCGTTATACCCGATGATGGCTTAGAGGATCCATTGACTTTTAAACTAAGTGATGTGGATAAAGTAGCTTTTCTGGTTCTTTATGTTGACGATATTCTACTCATTGGGAATGAAGTAGAATTTCTAACATTAAGACATGGCTAGCCACACAATTTCAAGTGTAGGATTTGGGAGAAGCACTATATGTTATTGTTGGGAATGTCCTAGAACTGCAGTTCGTGTTAAACATTCTATTTATCAATAATATTGACTTGTTGATTTTGCATCTTATTATGGAAATCCAATAAACGTTTTCTTGGCTATAGTTTGAGTACTGTAACTTTATGTAGTGACATAAATAGGATCAAGTTGACACTATATAGCCTAAATGGTCTAATAAGTATATGCATGAAATTGGTTATCTCATCCTGGTAACACTATTGGATGCGGCCCACTCTATAGTTGTTACAAGAAGTTGTAAAGTGCTACAAACGATGTGATCTACAAATCGTTCATGTTGAGACATGTGAATGGGGGCATCCTATTCAATGAGTTTGCATATAGACTGGACCACGAAAATAGTCACTTTTCTTTGTAACAAACATTTACTGTTAAAACTGACTATTTCATTTATCAAATAACCTAGGTTAACTCGATCTTAATCCTGAGCTAGCTATGAACTCTTATTTGTTTGGGATTATCTTTTGATGTGCACTGCTCAATAAGCTTCCCATTTTGTGGATAAGACCGGATGAATAGCTGAGGATATAGCCTTGCTAGATGGAATTCACTCCTACCCTATTTAGGGTTAGCAAATAGGTTGTTCTCTTAAGTACTGATTCCAGGTCTTGAACAATCGGGGCCCCGCCTTTTCATGATAGAGAAAGGATTTTATTCATAAAGATTATGAATCATAATTATTCATTAGAGGGTCAGTAGGAACTTAAGGAACAATATGTATTCATAGTGGTAAAATGGTTATTTTGACTAACTATGATTATGAACAACCTGTGAAGGATCGACTTACTGATTATGGTTATTAAGTGGACATAATATATCTACAATGAGGGGAGTTCAACTATGGGCTATAGTGGAGTGTCTCGTTAGTTAATGAATGGGGGTTAGATCAAACTAATGAGTTTAGCCGATTAATCTCAAATCGTTGGAGGCCATGATTTGTAGGTCCGCGAGGTCCCCCTACTAGCTTGTAAATGGTTATGCTTTAGAGTAGCTTGAGAAATTAATTTGAAACGTTCAAATTAAATGGAATAAGAGAATATATATTTAAATATGATTTAAATATATGAAGATGATTATTGTGCAAAAATTAATTTAATATTTGATATTAAATTAATTTTAGAAAATTATTTTTTAGTTTTAAAAATAAAAATGGTTTTTGAAATCAAATTTTGATTTAAAAAAAATTGGAAAATTCGTTTTGCATGGACAAAATGGAAAATCTTGATTTTCCAATATCATCTTCTTCATGCTCACACAAAGCCCACTTTCTTCTCTTTATTAATACTCCAAGCATGAGTTGCAAGCCATGTATTTCTTTTCTTTGCGTGTTCATCTGCAATAAATAAAGAAGATTGGAGTGAATTGAAGGATGTATAACACATAAATTTTGAGAGAAAATTTCAGTGAGAAGAAAGGTTTCTTCAAAGTGAGCTACTGTGCGTATCTCTTTGTTCTTCATCGTTTCTAGTTGTTCTTGAGTCCCACAACTCAGTCTAAAGCTCCAAGAGGATAGTGGGAAAGATCTTGAGGTGGTTCACAGTGATCTTTGGTGAAGACTACTGCTGATTGATCAAGTTCTTGAAGAGTTCTTCAAAAGTATGATCTTAAAACCCTCTTTTTTGAAGAGCATGTTTTAGTTTCTGCCAAAATTAGTGAATTTGAATGCTTATAGATCCTTCATACTTTCGTTACATGTTATCTAACTCTAACAATTGGTATCAGACTTCATATAAGCATTCAATTCGGTTTAATTTTGGGGTAGTGGGTGTTTTCCATGAGATATAGGAAATTGATGCACTGATATGGTTTTCTGAGTTTTGGCATTTTAATTCTCTTTAATTTCTCATTTAAATTTATAACTGGCTCTTATTTTATGAGCTTTTATTTGTTAGCAAGAGTCTGTAATTTATTTAGAGTCATTAGAGTTGAAATTAAGATGTAATTGAAGAAACAAGTAAAAAAGGCCGAGCTGTTGTTCCAGTTTTTCAGCTTCTGCTCAAAATCGTTGTTAAGGTTAAGTTGCTAAGCGATTGTCTAGTTCTAAATGTTAGACGATGTGAAGAAAAGCTAGACGATCATATAGCAATAGGCACTGGTCGTTGTGATGTTGAACGCTAAACTATCGTGTACCCGCGAGAGCTAAGTGATGCGTTCAAATGCTATACAATAGCACTACGCGATCGTTTAACTTTGTTGTAGGAACTAAATGATGGCACTACACGATCGTTTAGCCACAACGCACGCTAAGCGATGCGTTGAAGTGCTACGCGATAGCGTTGAGCAATCGTTTAGATGCAGTGCTAAGCGATCGTGTAAACGAAATGCTAAGCGATGCGATGATGCTCTATACGATAGAGCTAAGCAACTATTTAGTTGCGGCGAATACTAAACGATGACATGAAAGCACTAGTCAATGGTACTAAGCGATCGTGTAGTTCTATACAATAGAGCTAAGAGATCGTTTAGCTTCGGCAGACACTAAGTGATTGTGTACCTCTTCTCAACACAAGGTAGTGGTATTAGACGATTGCCTTCAGCGCTACACGATCGGCCTTAGCAAAACTTTGAAGTTGGACCGAGAGTAGCCGGTTCGACTGGTTTTCTCAAGGTCCAATCTGGTTCATCCTCAAAGAGTTTTTGGTTAGTCTGGTTCAAGTTTTGGCTAGTACAGTTCAGACTTTGTTGGTTCGGTTCAGACTTATCCAGTCCGGTTCAAGATACTTGGGTTTAGTTTGGAGCGGTTCGAGCGATTCAAAGACGGTTTTGAAGTTATTTGTAATAGTTAGGCATTTGTTTGCTTGTTTATGCCAAAATGAAAACCATATCAGTTAGTATTTAATTATTTATGCATGAGATGTATGTAATAATTAAATAAATCATATATATGCATATAGTATGCTATGTAGATTTAAAACCCCACTGTAGGAAGCATGCTACATGCATTGAAAGTATGTTATAATAGTTATAATATATAATATGCATGTTAGGGTTATGTTTAATATAATGGTTATATTAGATACCTTTGTTGAATGTTGTGGATGTTAAGCATGTCTAAAATTTTGTAAGTTGTTATAAAATTAGTTAGACATTTAAAATCCATAACTAAGAACAGCTGCATGCTCACTTAGGTTAACAACTAGTTTTAAACGTTAAAATAGATTGTTACCTTATACAATACAGTTACAAACTCATATCAGTTCATAAACCTGTCTAAGGCTGGAGGTACTTAAGTTGACGGTTTACGAAATATCTCCTACCTGAGGATTATGACCGAACGATTAAGAGTTGTTAACTGATTTTATGAGCTTGTGTGAGCGATGTGAGGTAATAAAATGATTTATCACCTAAATATTGTAGGTTAAATGCAATTATAATAGTTATACTTGGATAAACCACTTAAACTTAGGTTATATGAAATTAGCCATCATGCCTAAGTAAATTACCCAAACATTTAGAACACTTCAGTGGGAGATTAACAATATATTTGATATATAGTTATTAGCTCTCACGTCCTCAAGAGTTCACACCGTGAGATTCATACTCGATTTTGTGTCCATTTTACCTCGACTGCTCAATTCGGAAAGTGTTTGCATGGGTCAATAACAAGGTGAATGAGGGAGGTCATTCATAGTAAGTGGGTGAAGGAAATGTGTCAACATTGTCCTACGGTCTCCTCCATTAGTTTGAATTCTGAGATTTCTATGTTGTGTCTGCTGTTATTTTTAGGCAGCACTAGCTAGTCTTTAACCGCGATGAACCCCTCAGAGGGTTGTAACATATGATCCGGAATAACCCAGGCTTCAGTAAAATGAATAGGGTCTTATAGTTCTATCTTGGATATTGTCTTCTATTTTGGAGGTATATTCATACCGTCCTATAAGATTTGAAAATGCCGGGTCACACTTACAAGAATTACTAATTGTTAGTAAAAATCTTGACCGAAAGCAATAACTAAAAGAACTATTGGAATATGAGTTATTCTGGATAATAGTATTTGGTCAAGAACTGTCTTGCTTCTGTGAAGAAATTCTTGATTGCTCCTCAGTAGTAATTGTTCTCAATCACTTAAGTATCGTTGCAAATAAATAAAGATTTATTGGATACTTTATTAAAGTTTTGCTAAAAATGGATTTAGATACATATTTAATAGAGTTTGTTTAAAATGTTTCAGAATGTTGAACTCAATCATACAATAATTTAATGGAGAGGGTTATTCGAATTGGAAGTCAAACATCAATACGATATTAGTTGTAGACGATATGAGGTTTGTGTTAACGGAGGAATGTCCTTCAATTCCCAGTTCAACGGCCATCCGAAATGTTTGGGATGTCTATGATAGGTGGGTGAGGGGAACGAGAAAGCCCGAGCCTATGTCATGGCGAGTATATCTGATGTACTCAACAAAAAGCATGAGGTCATGCCCCCAGCCCGTGAGATTATGGCATCATTACAGGAGATGTTTGGGCAATCGTCATCTTCTGTTAGACGTGAAGCCATCAAGTATGTTTATGTAACACGCATGAAAGATGGAACCAACATAAGAGAACACGTTCTCGACATGATGGTTCATTTTAACATTGCGGAGGCTCACGAGGCAATGATAGACGAGACAAGTCAAGTGAGCATGATACTGGAATCTCTTCCTGAGAGTTATTTGTCGTTCAGGAAAAACGCTATCATGAACAAAATCACTTATAACTTAACGACGCTGTTGAATAAGTTGCAAACTTATCATTTTATGATGAAACTGAAGGAAAAGAAATAAATGATATTTCGAAATCGAAAAAAGTTTTATAAGAGGTCCACGTCAGGTACAAAACCCATTGATGATAAGAAAGCTGGTCTATCTTCTTCGATAAAACCGTAAAAATGGAGAAGAGAGGAAAAGGGAAAAAGAAAGCCACTGCAAAGAAAAACAAAAACAAAACTCCCAAAGGAAAATGTTTTCATTGTGGAGAAGTTGGGCATTGGAAACAAAACTGCCCAAAATATCTGGCTGAAAAGAAAGCAAAAAAGGCTAAGCAAGGTAAATATGATTTACTGGTTGTTGAACATGCATAGTGGAAAATTCTCACCTTACCTGGATATTGAATTTAGGCGCCGATAATTATGTTTGTACTTTTCTACCGGAAACTAGTTCTTGGAGAAGACTTTCTGAATATGAGATGACGTTTAAGGTGGGAACAGGTGAAGTCATTTCAGCTGAAGCAGTGGGAGATGTGAAGTTGTTTTTTGGAGATTCTTTTATCTTGCTCAAGAATGTGTTCTTTGTACCAAAGATGAAAAGAAATTTGATCTACATTTCCTGCCTATTAGAGAATATGTACAGTGTATCTTTTGAATATAATGAAGTGTTTGTTTATTCAAGAGGTGTTTTTATTTGTTCTGCTAGCCTTGAAAATAACTTATACATATTACAACCAACTGAAGCAAGAGCCATTTTAAATATAGAGATGTTTAAATGGCTGAGACTCATAATAAAAAGTGAAAAATTTCTCGTAACACCTAACTTTGGCACCTCAAGCTTGGTCAAATTAATCTCAATAGGATTGAAAGATTGGTAAAAAATGGTCATCTAAATCATTTAAAGACAGTTCCCTACCTCAATGTGAATAATGTCTTGAGGGAAAAATGATAAAAAGATCTTTTTCTGACAAAGGTCTTCGTACCAAAGAACCCCTCGAACTTATACATTCAAGATATGTCTTGGATATTCAATTAATCTAATTTTGAGTTTATTCGTTAATTTCTAAGTTATGCCAAACATGTCGGTCAATTGTGCTATTTTAATTTAATTATGCATGAGTTGTATGATTTAAATTAAATTTTGAATGTTGCATAAAGTATTTCATTTAGATTAAAATCCCACCATAGATTAAGCATATCATACATTATTTAAATATAGGTGTTATGTTAAATTTAGATGCATGTCGACATTCTCATATATTTAAATATAAGTTTTATATAAAAATTAAATATATCTAGAGACTCTCTTTTGTCTAAATATAAATGTTATATTTAAATTATTAGGATAATTTCTAATTGTATGCATGTCTATTCTCTTTAATTTAAAATATAATATAATATTTAAATTGTTGTAGAGATATATGTGGTAAAGATTCTTCTTTAAGTAAAATATAACTTTTATATTAGATAATTAGATGAAGAATTAAGTAAAGATTGCATGCTTAGATAAAGATAATTTTAGTTTAAATAGTTTAAAGTTTTAAATTATCTTTATAATTTTCTAATAAGATTAGAAAGATCGCATGCTTGCCTAAAAGGATTAGGATCTTACTTAGTTACAGATAAAATTAATTTTAATTTATCTTTATAATTTTCTAATGAGATTAGAAAGATCCTATGCTTTCCTAATAGAAATAGGATCTTGCTTAGATAAAGATAAAATTAATTTTAAATTATCTTCATAATTTTCTAATGAGATTAGAAAATATTACATGTTTGCCTAATGAGATTAGGATGCAAATAAACATAAAATTGTTTCAAATTTAAAATAGTTTAAAGTTTTGGTTTTATCTTTATTAGAATTCTAATGAGATTAGAATAGAGTAAATTGCATGCTTATCTAATGAGATTAGAATAAAATAAATTGCATGCTTATCTAATAGGATTATATTAAAATAAATCCTTTTATTTAGTTTTAAATGGTTTAAAATGGGTAAATTAAAATATTTAAATAATAAAAGGTTTCCTATAAGGGAACTCTGTCTAATGCTGTGATATTTAAGCTGGCCGTTAGGGAACACCTCTACCTAAGAACTGGCCTGGGAGTTGAATTCGTCAAACTTTTATTACAACATAATGTGACTAGTTTATTAAAGAACTCAATAAAACTAAGGATATTTCACATTATGTCAACTATCTAAACATAAGAGTTATGTTTAGGCAGACAAAATTAAAACTTGGATAATTGATATAGCCTAAATTTGTCTAAGTAATGAAACCCCTATTTCAAAATACTTAGTGGAAGAATAAATGTATATGATATGTCGCCTCTTCTACGTTCTCTAGAAAGATTCACATAGTGAGACTCATCCTTGGCCTCATGGTGGCTCTACTTTGGCTCTGCTTTTGTCTCCCTAAGGAAAATGTTTGTATGGGTCAAGATCAAGTGGATTAGAGAAAGTATTATAATAAATGAAAGAAGGACATGTGTGAACATATCCTATAGTCTCCATCCTCAGTTGACAACGTGAGATTCATGTTTGGCTTTGTGATGACTTTGCTTCTATCCCCCTAAAGAAGGTGTTTACATGGATTGATATTCTGGTTAACTCCTTAAAAAGATAGAATTGCAGCTTTTGTTTCTAATACTTGACCTATTCTATGATGACACTTGTTGTGGCAAAACTATAGAATCCAAAATGATGAGTTACACTTATGAGAACACGTTAAAGTTGTTAATGGTGTTTTGACCAAGTAAATGGTAACTAAACGTTATAGGAATAAGAGTTATTCTAGTTTAATATTTTGTTGAGAATGTCTCAATCTAGGGAAGGAACATTTGACTTACCCTACGACGATTTCTGTTCTAAATCACTGGAGTATCATTACATTAGACATGATTTATAGAGTTCATTAAAGTTTCACACTAAATTTGAATGGATATTTGATTGCATGTAGTTAACCAATATAAGTTAAAATTTGAGAAAAAAAATTGTCTTTAATTGAGAAAAATGTTCTAAAAAAGTCCTATTTCCACTTCATGAACTGTTCATGAACCATGTGATTGATGAATCACATTAGAGAGATAACTTATATTTATCTCCTAACTGACATATTTGATGTTGAGCGTCGAAGATAAAGGACGAGACAACAACATATAATATGTTGAAGTCAATATAAGCTTAGTTTAGATAATTATCTGCTGGAAATGGCAGGGCCTTCAGAACGACGAACTGTAGACCGTCAAGACACGATGGTCAAGCGAAGAGCAAAAACCTGCAAAACAAAAACTCGTTATAGGTTGAGTCGCGGAGCTCGCTCTCTTTAAGACATATCGTGGCTCTACCCAAGTGTGCAAACAGGTCTGAAAATTGTCACGTCGTCCCTAGGATAAAACAATCAAATGAAAACCGATTGAAAATGTATCGTTTCTGACCGAAACGTACACCCTTTATAAACTCACTGCTCAGAAATCTAAGATGGAGGAGGAGAGGAAATTGAAGTGGGAATTTAGAAAAATGAATTCTATGTGTTACGAACTGCTGAAGGCGTCACCTTTTATAGGCCTTCAGCATCGAAACAGACCGTTTTAAAAATAATCACGGACCGTTTTAAAAATAATCAACAGATCGTTTTAAATATAATCAATGGACTATTTTAAAGTTAATCAATGGACCGTTTTTAAAAATAATCAATGGACCGTTTTGAATATAAATTTACACCAAAAAATCCCCCACTTTGAAATTTAAACAAAACGAGAAGAGAGGAAATATTTTCATCGAGTAGTTTCAGTTTATACAACATTGTGCATAAGCAAAGGTGTCTTACGACTTGAATCTTTACATAGTGTAGATGATTCAGAATATACTAGAGTAACCCTTGATTTTGAACTCTATCTCTAACAGCATCTCACACAGAGTGTTGTCAGGGTGTAGTATGAAAGCCCATGCTTTTAAGGCCTAGCACGTGAATCCCGGTTTAGTGAATGCTCTAGAGAGTTTTCCTATAAACTCCATAGGAAGTGGCCCTCAGTTCCACATTCACACAGATGTGTCTAGCTAGGTACCCCACTTATTATCAAGTATAGATCTCATTAAGAACTGAGTTCAACCTTTCTTACGCTTCAGAATATCATGCTCAGACTTTAAGTCATAGGAATGAAACTCTGTGTTTGGTTTAGCATGATTCACTATATATCACCCGTGATTAGTTATTACCCGTTGAACCTGTTTCTTGGGATCTCCAGTCTACAGGTTGGTTTTTCCTCACTGTGATTCATTTTTCAATAGGCATAAGTCCCATTCTTTCTGAGGTTTTGAAAACCTTTTCTCTGGCTAGTCCTTCATCAGTCCTATGTGATCCACTCTAACTGTACCAGTAGTGAGAAACTCTCTAATGGTACTGTGCATACGACGTATTTGATGTCCCTTTCCATTGTAGTAACAGTTATAAACTTTTGCAATTGCTGCAGTACTATCGCAATGGATCAATATAGATGGTACCGGCTTTTCCTTTAAGGGAATCTCTAATAGAAGACTTCTAAGCCAGCCTGCTTCTTCACTAGCTGTCACTAGTGCTATCATTTCTGACTCCATCATAGATTGGGCTAAAATAGTCTATTTTTTGGACTTCCAAGAGACAGTTTCGCTAGCTATATTAAAAATATAGCCACTTGTAGCCTTTGAATCATCCGAAAGAGAGTTTTAATCAGCATCGCTGAACCCTTCCAGGATAGCGGGAAACTTTTGATAATGTAATCCTAGGTTTTGGGTTTTCTTTAAGTATCTCATGACCCTTTCTATAACAGTCCAATGTTCTTTACTAGGTCTGTTTGTAAACCTACAAAGTAGTCCTACAACATAAGCTATGTCAGGTCTAGTGCAGTTGACAACGTATCTAAGATTGCCTATGATGCTCGCATACTCAGATTGATTAAAACTGTCACCAGTGTTCTTGAACAACTTGACACTAGGGCCATAAGAAGTACAAGCTGGTTTCACTCAAAGTAATTATATTTCTTTAGAATCTTTTCTATATAGTGAGATCGATCTAAGGAAATTCTCTTTTCAGACCTATTTACTTTTATGCCTAATATTACACTAACTTCTCCTAAGTCTTTCATGTCGAAGTTCACACTCAATATTGATTTTACATCATTTATGATGTGAAAGTTTGACTCAAAGATCAATAAATCATCTACTATAGACACAAGATAGTGCAAAGGTTACTATCAAACTTATGGTAGATGCATTTGTCACTTCCATTGACCTTGATACCTTTAGAAAGAATAAGGTTGTCAAAATTTTCATGTCATTGCTTAGGAGCTTGTTTTAGTCCATAGAGAGATTTGTCTAATTTACACACCTTATTTTCTTGACCATGGACAACAAAACCCTCAGGTTGTTCCATGTAAATCACTTATTCAAGTTCACCGTTTAGGAAAGCAGTTTTTACATCCATCTAATGTACTACGAGGTTATAAAGGGCAGCGAGAGAGAACAGAACACGGATAGAGGTAATTCTAGTGACAGGGGAGAAGGTGTCAAAGAAATCTACGTTTTCTCTCTGTCTAAAGCCCTTCACTACTAACATAGCTTTAAATTTTTTGACAGTCCCATCAGGTCTAAGTTTCCTCCTTAAAATCCATTTGCACCCTATTGCCTTACATCCTGGGGGTAGATCTACTAAGTGCTAAGTCCTATTTGACTCAAGTGAGTCCATCTCATCATTTATGGCTTCTTGCAATAGGTTGGCATCTACTGAGGATAGGGCAACTCTTAGATCTTTACGGTCTTCTTCTACATTGTAGGTCAGGAAGTCATTTCCGATATCTTTGGCGGTTCTAGCTCTTTTGCTTCTTCTAGGTTTTGGGTCAATTTCCTTTCTAGGGTTAGGATTTCTAACTAGGATTATTCCACTTGAACCAGAGCCCCCACTATTCCTTGATTTAAAGGGAAACCTATCTTCAAAGAAGTGCATCATTGGACTCAATAATCGCTTGGTTTACTAGATCATAGAACTTGTAGGCTTTACTATTTAAGGCATAACCTATAAAGACACACTCGTAAGCTCTACTAGCCAACTTTCTCCTTTTTGGGTCAGGAATCCTTACAAAGGCTAGACAACCCCATGTTCTAAAGTAGGGCAAGTTTGGTTTCTTATTCTTGAGAATTTCGTAAGGTGAAGTTTTATTTTTAGTTTTTGGGATTCTATTTTGGACATAACACATGGTAAGGATGATTTCACCCCACCAATAAGACACGACTCCTGAACTAAGTAAAATAACAACTACTAACTCAGTTAAAGTTCTATTTTTTCTTTTGGCTTTTCTGTTCATTTCAAGAGAATAAGGTGTGGCCTTTTCGTGTATTATTTCATGTGAGTTAAAGAATTCATTAAAACTGTCCGAGTCGTACTCGATTCCCCTATCACTACGAAGTCTTTTAACTTTTCTATTAAATTGATTCTCTATTTCAAAAACAAAAAGTTTGAAGGCATCAAAAGCATCACTTTTGTTTTTCAGCAGGTATACACAAGTAAAATTAGAGCAGTCGTCAATAAAAGTAATGAAATATCTTTTACTGTTCCTAGTCAATATGTCATCAAATTCACAAACATCATAATGAATCAAATCTAGAGGCTTAGAATTCCTAAGTACAGATTTGTGTGGAGTTTTAGTAATTTTAACCTAACTACAATACTCGCATTTACCAAAATCATCGTGGATAATTTAGGTATCATTTTCAGCCTAATCATGTTACTAATTAAATTCTTATTCACATGATAGAGTCTAGCACGCCAAATATTCATAGAACACAACATATACACAGAAGATTTCATTTTATTAAGGTCTAGATTTAATTTGAACATTCCCTCAGTTGCATACCCTTTCCTTACAAATACATTATTTTTTGTAAGGGTATATAGGTCTGCCTCTATAGTTTGAGTAAACCCAGATTTGTTGAGGAGATAGCCCGAAATCAAATTCTTTCGAATCTCCGGAGTGTACAGAACATCCTTTAACATGAGGGTCTTCCCAGAGGTAAACTTTAGTTCCACCTTGCCGGTTCCAACAACTTTCGTGGAGTAGTAATCTCCCAACAGAATATTCTTATCCTTAGTTTCAATATAAGTTTTAAATAACTAAGGTGACGCGTCATGTCTATCCATCACCCTTCACAACCACCGATCACATTTACTTTTGTGATCATGGCGACTAACGGTTCTTCTTTCAGGTTCGCCTGACCAGCAGGACGACGCCTGTTCTTATAGTTCCTAGCCATGTGCCCAGGTTTATTACAATTAAAGCAAAGGAATTGTATCATTTCTTCTGAAGGGGGCTTCTATTTTTTCTGTTGGTTCTGGTTGCTGAAGCCACGATTTTGACCTTTCCTCTTTGTCCCCTTAGGTTTTTGGTCACTACGACAGAGGTGGGTTTCCTAGATACTATGTTCACCTCTTCCCTCTGGTCATGCTTCCGAGCTTCCTCCTTGATCCTTAGCCGGGTTATAAGACTCTCCAAGGAGAACTCCTTGGTCTTATGCCTCAAAGTGTTCTTAAAGTCCTTCCACAAGGGGGGAAATTTATCAATAATAACAGTAACTTGGAATTGTTCGTCTAGAGGCATACCTTTAGTAATTATCTCATGGGCTATCTTCTGGAGTTCATGGGATTGGGCCTCCACAGATTTGTCATCCGTCATTTGGAACTTGAGATAATGGCTAATCACATAGTTCTTCGACCCGGCCTCCTCGGTGTCATACTTCTTTTGCAGGGCTTCCCAAACTTCCTTCACTGTCTTCATTGTATTGCAGTAGTCATATGGATCATCAGTCAAAACATTTAAAATGAAATTCTTACATAAAAAGTCTTTCTCCTCCCAGTCAACAGCTTCTTTTATCTGTTGTTCAGTTGTTTCTTCTAAAGGGACGATCGACTTAGCACTGGTACAAGCTTCGCCAACTTTCTTGACGGTGAGGAAGAATAACATCTTTTGCTTCCACCACTTGAAGTTCGCTCATTCGAACCGGAATGGACGGTTAAGGTCATATATCTCATTGTTGCTACTGAGGCCATTGATGATGTCGAAATGTCTTAAAATTTTTGGAAACGGTAGGGCCCTTAGAACGACGAATTGTAAACTGTCAAGGCACGACGATCAAGCGAAGAGCAAAAACCTGCAAAACAGAAACTCGTTATAGGCTGAGTCACGAAGCTCGCTCTCTTTAAGATATTTTTTGGCTCTGCCCAAGTGTGAAAAAGGCCTAAAAATTACCACTTCGTCCCCAGGATAAAACAACCAAATGAAAACCGATCGAAAATGCACCGTTTCCGACTAGAACGTACACCCTTTCTAAACTCACTGCTCGGAAAGCTAATATGGAAGAGGAGAGGAAATTGAAGTGAAAATTTAGAAAAATGAATTTTGTGTGTTACGAACTGCTGAAAGCCTCGCCTTTTATAGGACTTCAGTGTCGTAATAGACCGTTTTAAAAATAATCAACAGATCGTCTTAAAAATAATTAATGGACCGTTTTAAATGTAATCAACGGACTGTTTTAAAATTAATCAATGAATCGTTTTAAAATAATCAATGGACCGTTTTATATATAATCAATGAACCGTTTTAAATATAAATTTGCACTCAACATTATCTAAATAATCTCAAGATTAAGTATTATGTTCTAAGAAAATAAATTATGTGACTAAAGTTGTAATAAAACTATTTCCAAACTAGCTTGGGGAGTTGCACAATGAGGAATTTTGGAAATACCTCAATGGGAAGAAAAATGAGAATGAAAGTAAATTTGATTTACTGAATTTTTTTATGGAGAATAAATATTTGCACTCAAATTTATCTTCAATACAATATGATCATAATTCTTGGAGAATACTTAATGATGTAGAATGATTTCTACATGTTGGCATGGGAAACCCATCTTAATTAATGTAGTGGGAGACATGAGTTGTCATAATTATTACTTATGTTAAACATGGTGGTTTTATCATCATAAGAAAAATTCAACCTCTAAAGTCTTTGGTAAGGACTTCTCTTTTTCCTACTTTATAATTGCAACCGGAGTTGGGAATTTAGTTACTTAAGTAGCATGCCGAATTATTTTGATTAAGGTCATGCTGGGTTAACACATAAGACAAAATTGATAAGGAAATTTCTGAAATTAATATTGGGAATAAAATTAAATCATAATAAAATAGTAATATTAATGTTATAAATTACTTAAGTTGGTAATTATTTAAGTTTTTAATGCTAAAATTACAACTAAACTAAAAGTATTTAAATATAAAATTAATTAGATTTGTGGCAGGTAACAAATGCAGAAGAAGAGGAGGCCATGCTGTTTCTGTATTTTTTTATAGTTTAGGAGTGGAAGAAGTAAGAGAAATTTGGAGAAAGGTTTTGTGGGAAGCAACGTGAAGAAGAAAATAGAATAGCAGCAGAAATTTAGAATTTTCAGCAAGCAAGTCAATCTTCGGGTAAGTATGAGTATGATGCGTTGAACAATGATTTATTAAACTTTGAACACATCCTATGACTTTGAATTTCTAGTTTTATTTAAAAGCATGAGCTAACTACAGGTTGAAACTCTACTCCTTATTGAATGATTGAACGCGTAGTATTTTTCATAAATGTTGATGATGATTTACGTGTTGGTACAGAATTGGTTTCAAACCACTGAACCTCATACTTATGATTATCCTATTAGCCCTTGTGGGTTGTATGCATGCAAGTAAGACTAGGTGTACGTTGAATGTATTAAGTTGGTCTACATCAGCGAGTTGGGTGTACTTTGTTGGTCTAACCCAGCAGGTAGTGTAGTGAGTTTGTCTGCACTAGTATAGGACCCCGCCCTAGATTAAAGAATAAGCCAAGTAACCACTTGAGTCAAGGAATTAAAAGAAAGTGAAGGCTAGACTAAGGAAACTAAGACTTGACTAAGTGTTTTAGCTATGCTTTGAAGGGAGATAGAGTACGTACCTTGAAAATTCTAAGTGTTGAGATCATGTGGTTGAAGCATAGTAGGTTGAAGTTAGAATTTTGGCTAAGTATACAAACTGTGCTGTGAGAATTAAGAGTTGAACCATAGCATGTTAAAGAATGAAGAATTTTGGATAAGTGTTCAAACTATGCTTTGAGCCTAGAAAAACTTAAGGGCATGAGTTGGCCTAAAAGGAGAAAAATTTGGGCTAAGTATAGGAAATTAAAGTTGGAAACATAGTTGAAACATTTAGGAGGGAAAGGAAAGATTGAACACATGACATAGTCTGGAAATTGGCTAAGGTGTAGGGGAGAATGGTTGGACGCATAATCCATGGAGTAGGGGAAGAATTAACTAAGTATGTAAGGAGTAAGGGCTTAACTTTGGATGTGTTAACCTAAGTTAGAAGCATGATTGTAGTTGTAAAAGGCCTTGAATGCATACCAAGGGTAAGGTTGGACGTATAAGACTAGTATAAGAGTGGATTTTTGGCTAAGTATTGGAAAAGAGAGCTCAACTCGTAGCACAATTGAGAAGAGTCCCAAGCCTACCATGTGGGAATTGTGGAAGGGTTATATGAACTCCATCTTAACCACATATGAAGTATGATTGAAGCCCGGGACAACCACTTGGGAAGGAGTCACGCCAAAAAACTCTAACAAGATCATGTGGACATATACCTTGAGAGTTTAAGCATAGATGGACGCATGGTGGTGTTATAACCTAAGTATGGAGGCAAGTTGGTCGCAATAAAAGGGAACCATGCGTCCAAAATATGAACCATGTGCTAGGAGTAAGTTTCTCAGGGAATAAGTTCAAGTTGATAGCGAAAAGTGGTATGCGGCTCAACCAAATGAAATCTTAACTAAGTCCAAGTTGGAGGTGGATATCTAAAGGACAAAGTAAAGCATGCAAAGTGTAGGAATACCACTAAAGAAAAGCCTATGCATTGAGCATTGCAAGATGGGGACACCTATGATCAACAAGCAAGTAAGAGGTGGCTACATGTGGAATAAGGAGAAGGCATGCAAACTCTTAGGTTGACACCTCCAAGGGGACCATGCGTTGGCCATTGCATGGTGATGGCAAGTTGATTTCCCATGCGAGTTAAGTGCCATGTTGTCGAAGCTTGTGTGGATGACAAGGATAGGTTGAAGTTGTCTATAAATACCTTGATAGGGAACTCCATTTCACATCACAAACTCGTTCTACCTTCAAAAGAGTGCAAGAGAGAGGTGTAAGAAAAACCTAAGGTGTTAAAGTGAGAAGGCTAAGTGTCCAAATCTTCAACCAAGAGTTGGACACATAAGATCAGGCGTTGGGCACATTGTTTAGGCATTAGGGAGGGTGGTTCAGGCGTCCAACTGGTCTGCTGGAAGATAACCCTACGTCTACCGTTGTGTTTGTTAGTTCGGAGGCCTAGTTTTCACCTGTTAGGGTTGGTAAGACAAATTTAAGGTCAATAAGGAGTTCTAAGGTTAATTTAGCCCTAAACTTGAGATTCTAAAGTAATCACAAATCATCACAGGCTCGGGATTCGAGGAAGAACTTAGAAAGCTAAGAAGAAACCTAGGAAGAAGAATTGTTGCTAATTAAGAGTAAGTGGTTGTTTTTTTAAAAAGAAAATCTTGTGCTAGCAAAGATTTAGAAAATTATGTTTTCATGCTTTGAGTTGTTTTAAACTCTAGTTTGAATATTCATGTGTTGCTAAAAGTTATGGCTTTTTAAAGAGATTTTCAAAACCATTAGATCTAGTACCAAGATGAGAGCTTTGTATGCACGTACAGGAAGTGCTATACGTTGAATTGGTTATGTATTAGCAATGACGGGAGGTGTGAGAATGGTTCCACCTCAGTGCTTGGGAGTATTGAGTTGGTCCACCTAGGAAAGTTTGGGTACAAGTTTGATGTATGATTTATCATGAGTTTAGTAAGCTAAATGAAATGTTTTGCATATAAAATTTATCATGTGTTAGAATGTTAATTAAAAAATGTTTGAATTATTAAGCTTGTTTATAAAATATCATTCACTGGGCTTCCTTGCTTACGTTTTCAAAAATATTCCCCCCTCTTTTCCTTTCCCGTAGCTACAAGAGGAGTTCCAGAAATAGGTTCTAAAATGCCATAAGAGGTGAAGGTCTACCACATATTAGGGTTAAAATGCTACTAATGAGTCATGTGCTTAGGATTAAGTTTTCTTGGTTAGGATTGAACACACATTGTACTAAGTTGTATTGATTTATTTACTGATTAGTTGAGCTAATAACCGTTGTGCATACACTTAGTTATGGGTTCAATAACTAAAGCAAGTTAAGTTGGATAGTAGATATCACAACAGGGTGGTATCTGCCGTCCTCATGCCACCTATAAGCTTGGGAGAGGGTGTCACAACTAGCCAAGTTCTGGGTATAGGTTTAGTGAGGGTATTAAAAGCTCATGAAATTCAGGAAATGTATTCTGAGATGTTAAATGCATGTTTCACATTTTATAGTATCTCCTGATTTTATCATTGAAAATGAGTTGTTAAGTTTATTTTATAAAATTGTCAATCACTGGGCTTTTAGCTCATCCTTTTCTTTTATGTTTCTTTTTTTCCTCTAGGTAGTAGGAGAATTCCAAGTGCTTATTGAAGACGAAGTCTACCACTCAATTAGACTCTTTCAAGTAATATGTTTATAAGTTCCAAATCTGCACGTATTTAGTATACTCCTGCCTATGAGGGTGATCATTTGATTTGTATGAGTGAAAGTGGATAGATTCTTCGACTCAATAAGCCTATCATTTTCGAGATTCATCCGAGTAGGGATTAGAAACACAACTATATAAGATGGAATGCATTCCTTTACATCTTGATGGAAAGTAGATAAATTGCTCCTTTAAAAGCTGATTTTGAGTTAAGTAATGAGGTGTCTCGTCCTCTCACTAGCCAGAGAGTGGTTTAGTTTATAGATGGGCTATAACTAATTGTTCATTAGAAGAATCAATGGTACCTAAGAAGTTTGATGTAATTATAGGTGTAAAACGGTAATCTGACCTAGTTGTAGTTATGAGCAATTTATGAAAGGGTCAACTTACTATTGATTATTTATATCCGTGGACACCAAAATATATCTACAATGTGAAGAGTGTAGCTGTTGATCTTTGGTGGTGTGACCGACAGTTAATGAATGTTGATGAATTTAATTAAAGGGTTCAATTAATTAATCTCGAGCTTCTAATCGGTAGGTCCATAAGGTCCCCTTGCCAGTTCACTAAGGATAAAACAAGGAACAATTATTTTTTGGAATAACTTGAATTGTTCAAATTATTTAATGGAATTAAAGGTGTTGACTATATTAATGTGATTAATGTGAAGTATATGTTGGGTTTTATGTCCTAAAACTTATGGTATGTAAATAATGGAGCTTATTTTGAAAATTCAATAAAGGTGTTATTGAATAAATCTATTGCTTGAATTGAAATCCAATAAACCTAAAAGTCCCTTGACTATTGGATGAGTACTTGAACTTTATGTGGAGATATAAAGGTGGATCAAGTTCGAGTAAATAGTCAAAATGATCTATAGTATATGGATAAGGTTGGGTACCTTATTCTGGTAACACTATTGGATACGACCTGCTCTGTAGTTGTTACAAGGAGTTGTAAAGTGTTAGAAACGAAGTGATCCTAATTCGTTCACGTTGGACATGAGGAGTAGGGGTGTCCTTGTGAAAAAGAGTTTGTACAAAATCGAACCACAAAAATGAGTCACTCTTACTTTATAATCCTGTTTACTGTTTAAGACTGACTATTTCAAAGCGATGACCTAGGTAACTTGACCTTAATCCTGAGCTAACTATGAACTCCTATTTGTCTGGCATTGCCTTTAGATTTGCATAGGTGAGGGTTGGCTCAACAGCACTGGCTCAATATGACTGCCATTTCAGGTGTAAGATCAGATAGATAGCTGGGGATATAGGGTGCAAAAGGGAATTCACTCCTACCCGCTTTAGGGATAGTAGAGGAGTTGTTCCCTTAAGTGCTGATTCTGAGGTTTGAACAAGGGATCCCGCCCTCTCATTTGGTATGAGAGGGACTCGGTTTTGTGATTGGATCACAAAACAATTTTTCATTAGGGGATCGGTGGGGACTTAAGGAACAAGAGGTAATTTTGGGGGTAAAACAGAGATTTAACCCAGCCGTTATTACGAACAACCTGTGAATGGTTAACTTACTAATCATGGTTATATCGAGTGGATATAATATATCTACAGTGAAGGGAGTTCAACTATGGACTTTAGTGGAATGACCCATTAGTTAACAAATGGGGTTAGATCGGTCTAATGAGTTTAGCCGATTAATCTCGGATCGTTGGAGCCCATGATTTGTAGGTCCATGAGGTCACCCTACTAGCTCATAAATGAATTATCTCTAGAGTAGTGTGATAAGTTAATTTGAAACGTTCAAATTAGAATTAAATGGAATTGGAGAAAATATATTTAAATATGATTTAAATATATGAAGATGAATTTGTGTAAAAATTAATTTAATATTGGTTATTAAATTAATTATAATTATTTAAATTATCTAACTAGTTTTTTTTATTAATTTTATTAGAAAATTAATTTATGAAATTAATTTGTAAAATTAATAAATTTTTATTTTAGAAATAAAATATGACTTTAAAATCAAAATAGATTTTGGAAATTGAAAAATTACACAAAATTGAAAATGGGTTTTTCATGTTCATCTTCAACTTGCTCACCAGGAACTCACCACCTCTTCCTTGATTTACTCCAAGCATGAGCTGCATCCCATGCATTACATCTCTTTGCATGATAGTTTGCAATATATTGAAGAGATTGGAGTGAAGAATGAATTATGAACCGATTGAATTTTTGTTGAAAATTTCAGATGAAGAAGGTGTTCAATGGGTTGGTTCAATGAGCTTTCTCCATATTCTCTTTGATTCCAACTTATTTTGAGTCCCACAACTCAATCTAGAGCACCAAGAGGATAGTAGAGAAGATCTTGTGGTGGTTACACAAGGATTTGAAGGATTTTGCAGCTGAAAATAGAGATTTCGATGGTTCAACCAAGGGATGTTCTTGAAACCCATTAAACTTTGTTTTAGCATGTTTCTTTTCAATCAAAATTAATGAATTAGAATGCTTATGGATCCTGCTCTCTTCTGCTGCGTGTTGGTGTTGATCCAACAGTATAATGTATAATGATGCATTATACTATATAATTTATTATAAATATGATTTATAATTAAAACTAATATATGAAAGATGAATATTTGAATGAGATTCAAAAGCTATTTATATATATATTGTACGTTAAAGTTTAATGTTTATATGATCCATGTTAAAGCTATAGATTATAAGAGAGATGTGCATTTTAATGTGATTAAAATGCATATTATATGACTAATTGAGAAAGTAAATTAATCATATATACTTTTTTATATGATAATATTGTATATTTAATAAACCCCCTCAGTTATTTCCATCACGATGGATGGGAGTTAATATAAATCACATCCTCCCTCTTCCTTTATCTCCTGTATTGCGAATAAAGACAATGGGGTTGCAATTTTATGTGAAAGTGAAAGAAAGAAAAATCTCTCTCAAATCCCTCTCTCAAACTCACTGCCTTTCTTTCTTCCAAAAACAAAAAGGAGATTGTTAGCTCTCAAAAAGAGCTATTATTCCTAACTTAATTCGAACTCGTTAGTGGATTTTATGTGTTTATTTCTCTATTTTTTAGGTAACGAGCAACCAAGAGGTAGAATAAGGGATTTGAAGCTGATCGGGGCTAATTTGAAGCAATTTGGAGTATATTTGAGTATCCAGGCTTCAAGGGACATGAAATGACCAAAATACCCCTAGCGTCAGCGTCACAAATATGCAGGTTTAGAATTCACATGGCCCTGAGTGCGGATATTATTCTCCTTGGGGGTTGGCTGGCCAAGCACCGTTGTCAATACCATATCAGTTTACCTACACAGGTATTTCCTTAGAGGATATAGTTAGGGAACTTTCTAATCACTCTATCAAGAACCCATTAATTTCGAGCAGGATGACCTCTATTTCGAACGTGAGGTCAGAGCTGAAATTCAGAATTTGAGCGACCAGATCGTTCAAATTGTTGAATCAGTTAGGAAATTGGAAGAGTCTTGTGAATCACCCTCTAAGGATGCTGAGGTGAGCAGCGGAGATATGAGCATTGAGAATCTCACAGAATCAATGGTCCCTCAAATTTCTGAGCAACGTAAGGCATTGGATTATTTAAAGTGTGAATGTACTAATGATTTTTCTAAGCGCGTAGGAAATCATTTAGAGCCATCCCGTGTCTGTGGCACTAAGCTCGACCTTGTGATGGAATATGCGTGGACTGATTTGAACGATGACTCTTATCTCCTGCCACAACAAGAACAAGTCAGTGAGGTTAAGTATGAGTATGGACTTAATTTGGAAGAATTTCAGGAAAAAGAGTTAGAGGATCCCAACCCTCGCCCTGTTCTTTGTACCTATATTCCTCTTATTTTTTTTAATTTTGCTCGCCTTCACCTTACGAGTTAGTTGAGTTGGAGTCTTTCTTTTTAGTTGTGTTAGTTTTAGAGTCTTTTATTTTATTGCCAATTTAAAAAATAAAAAATTCGACCTGTCTGGTTCTTTTCAGAAGATGGGAACCCTTGTGGTTCTACAGGGTCATATCGACTCATCCACGAAAGGACCAGAGAAATATGAGAATTTCTTCGTAACTTGACACGGGACGGGTCATGTCGAGCAACCTACGTTAAAAATTTGCGCTTCTTGGAGGCAGCTAGGTTTCAAACATATTTTATTTTTTTGTTTTATTTTATTAGGGTAGATTTTTATTTTTATTTTTATTTTTTTTATTTTGGGATAATTTTAAAAAAACCCCGGAATTAGGACACAGCGTCGCGACACTGCACTCGCAACGTTGCAACACTGCGAGACAGAACAACGTTAAAATGTTGCATTTGTCCCATTCTTTTTCTTCTCTTTACTGTATTCTCTCAAACTCGAGCCATCTTTTCTCGATTTCTTCAGTTTTCTTCACCGTTTCTTCGCACGATTTGTCACCCCATTTCATCAATCTTTCCACATTTTTCCCTAGATCTAGTGAGTATTTTGTGGGTTTTTCATCCTTTTGAGGTCAAACAGATTTTATGCATTTTTTTTTTCAGATCGCTCTGTAGGATTGTATCAACAACGGTGGAAGCACAAGGATCATCTAAGCACTCAAATTCACTAATTTTGGCATAATATAAAGCATGCTTTTGTAGAAAAAAGTGAGTTTCAAGACATACCTCTTCTAAAACTTCTTCAAAGCTCCTTCACTAGCTACAATCTTCTTCAAATCTTGTTGTAGACCATCTCAAGATCTTCCCCACTATTCTTTTGGTGCTCTAGATTGAGTTGTAGGACTCAAAACAAGTTTGAATAAAGGGATGAATGAGAAAAACTCACTACAGCAACCTTGTTGAAGAACCCCTTCTTCAACCCGAATTTTCTCTAAAATTCTCTATAGATTGCATGCTTGATTTTCACTCTAATCTCTTCATTATATTGCAAATCAACATGCAAAGAGTTGCATGAGTTGCAGCTCATGCTTGGAGAAGACAAGTCCAAGATATTGCTTCATGTGTGAGCTACTTGGGTGATGGATAATGGAAAAACCCTTTTTTCCATTTTGTGTGTTTTTGGTTTTTACCTTTCCAATTTTGTCTAAAATCAAATTTTGATTTTATAAAATCTATTTTGATTTTTTAAAAAATGAAAAAATTAATTAGTTTCATAAATTAATTATTAAATAAAACTTAATTGATTTAATATCAAATATTAAATTAATTTTAACACATATCCATCTTTATATATTCAAATTATATTTAAATATATAAATTCTCCTATTTCATTTAATTCTAAAATTAAACATATAATTATATCTCATATAATTACTAATTCCCTTAATTCTAATTTGAACGATTCAAATTAACTTATCACGCTATTTTAGAGCTAGTAGAAGGACCTCACGGACCTACAGATCATGGGCTCCAACGATCCGAGATTAATTGGCTAAACTCATTAGACCAAATTAATCTCCATTTGTTCACTAATGGGTTACTCCACTAACGCTCACAGTTGCATTCCCCTCACTGTAGATATATTATTTCCACATGATTTAACCATAATCAGCAAGTCGACCCTTCAAAGGTTGTTCGTAATAACGGTTGGGTCAAATATCTGTTTTACCCCCGAGATTACGTCTTATTCCTTAAGTCCCTACTGATCCTCTAATGAACAACTGGTTTGTGATTACCAAACTCTCTCAGCCCAATGAGAGGGTGGGACCCCTTGTTCAAAACCTGGATTCAGTACTTGAGAGAACAACCTTTCTCCTATCCCTAAATCGGGTAGGCGTGAACTTCATCTTGTAAGACTATGTCTCCAGTTATTCATCTGGTCTTATCCCCAAAATGGTAAGCTTATTGAGCAGTACTGTTAGAGTCTCACTGTTTACAAATCAAAGGATAATCCCGAACAAACAGAAGTTCATAGCTAGCTCAAGATTAAGATCGAGTTAACCTAGGTTATATAGGTGAAATAGTCAGTCTTAAAAAGTAAACAGCGTTATAAAGTAAGAGTGACTTATTTCTTGGTCCTGATCTTATGCAAACTCATTGCCTAGGACACCCCCACTCCTCATGTCATAACATGTACGAATTAGGATCACATTGTATGTAGCACTTTACAACTCTTTGTAATAACTACAGAGTAGGCCGCATCCAATGGTGTTACCAGAATAAGATACCTAACCTCATTCATGTACCATAGATCATTTTGGCTATTTACTCGAACCTAATTCACTCTTATGTCTCCACATAAACTTCAAGTACTCATACAATAGTCATGGGTCTTAGTTTATTGGATTTACAATTTATAAGATCAATAACAAGTATATTGATAATCGAAAATGTTTATTATTTTACAAACTGCGAGTTTTTAGGACATAAAACCCAACACTCTCCTCCTCTAAGGTAAAATTTTTTGGCCATTCTTGTTTATCATTGCATATTGGTAGTGAATGGTCGTAAGAAATCTGTTTTTGCATAATTTTTGCTTGAATCTTGTATGGGTTTGAGATTTGGATTTGATAATATTGAATATCATGATAAATTGTTGGGGTTTTCTGCCTGCATGTTGAAATTTGGAGAAATTGTTGAAAGTTGGGGGTAGGTTTGGTGTGTTAGAATTAGAAGAAGAGTGGGGGAAATTATCTAGAATCGAAATTTTTATGAGCCCTTTTTCTTGAAAAATCTAGAATAGGTTCTAGGAGGGTAGAAAGAAATGAAGCTAGCACTAGTGGGTAGAACCCCGAGCCAGAGTTTGACCATCCTAGGTTTAGTTCTAGGGAAGCCCTACATAGATACAACTTTGTTGTTTCTTCTAGGAGGTTAGTCTCGAGAGAACCATGAACCTAGAGGCTAACTACTACCCCCACATTACCAAGCAGATCTGTGAGTGAGGGTGAGAATCTTTAGCTGGCCATCCTGGCAAGGCGGTTATACCAGTAGTCAGGGAGTTCTACGCTAACATGGACGAGAGTAAGGATATCTCGTTGGTTAGAGGCATTAGGATATCATCGTATCGCATTAACGAAGTCTACGGTTTACATGACTTCAATGATGAGTATGGCTGGTTTTTCTTCGGGCTATTCCTAGAAGAGGAGGTTATTCAGACCTTATGTGGGCCAGGTCTAGAGGGGTCGCTGTGAGATTCAACAGCACAGATATGTCAATCTCTAGTTAGATCTGGCACGCATTTATATGCTCCAGATTGATGCCAATGCTGCGTCTCACAGACGTCACAAAGGATCGAGCCAAACTCCATTAGTGCCTTATCCAGGGGATGTCCATCAACGTCGGTCGAGTCATTAGGGTGTCGATCCATCATTATGAGCTGTGTTCCACCACTGGTAGTTTAGGTTACTCGAACCTGATTATCGAGTTGTGCCGGAGGTCGGGGGTGGAGATCTCTGACGACGAGGAGAAGATGGGGGGTCATGCTCCCATCAGTAGGTCGTCGGTCTCAGCCTTCTGAGGGAGAAGAGTGTGAAGGATATCTTACCGAAGAGTCCCATGAGCACGTTCGGATCACTCTGATCTCACAGTGACCGAAATACAACAATATATATTCAACGCATAGTTATGTTGTAACAACTCGACCCCCTAGGACTTAGGTTAGGTCGTTACTAAATAAATGCATGCATAGAATTTAAAACGGTGCTCAGTTATGTTGAAATAAATGTTAATTAAACAAGAGAAGTTTAAAAGACATTTATTAAATGCAATTGTTAAAACAATAATAGGGTACCCATAATTCGTAAAGACTATTAAAAGTATATAAAATAAATAATCCTTAATAATAAGTTTAAAACAATAAAACTAAAAACTTAGGGAAAAATAAGGACTCTAAATGTCATGATGCGGAAGTGTAAAAACTAGTCCCAATGGCACGATCACGGATCACGCTGCGCCATCGCTGGTGCATCTCTACCCCTTACCTGAAACATCAACATAAGAAAGAATGAGTATAATTTGGTCCTTAAAACAATAAATCTTGTCCTTGAATTCCAACACTAAACTCCGGAATTAATTTCAAATATTACTTTTCATTTAAATGATTTAAATTCCAACAATTGCACTTAAATGTCCAAAAATTCCAAAAATGTCTTCAATTAGTAAAAAAAAAAAAGTTACGGAAATTATATAAAAAGTGAAAATTCAGGATGTTACATATGCAAACAAATCTTAATTAATGGCATGCTATGAACAAGAAAACAACAAGGGAATGTGTTGCCATACAAGTTGAAGACAATCTTAAAAACTTCAGAACTCACTGCAGCAGAAACCTCCACCCAATTGTCAACATAGTAGCACGCACAACTGCAAGCTCATGATCGCAACGGGGACGACACCACCAGAAAAATGCCCCGGGTATTCTCGGAGTTAGAACCCAAAGCGTGGTCTTTGGTGAATTTGGTAGAGGAAGGAGGAAACACGAATCGTATAGGCGATAAGCAAGTGGGAGGGAAAAAGATGTTATCGCATAGAAAAATACTTATCGTTGAGGAGAAGCTACACGATCGTATAAGTTTTACTGAACACGTTTAGGAAATGGAATACGATCGTTTAACAAAATCGACACACTATACGATCGTTTACAGAAGCTATGCGATCATGTAGGAAATGGTGTGCGATCGTTTAGGTGCGAGGTAGACGATCGTTTAGGTAGAGAGGAGCTATCATATAGGCTATCGATTCTTTTAAGTGATCCTTCACTTATCACCAATGCGCACTCTCACTTTTCTTTTGGACGGGCGATCAAAATGAAAATCATTTTCATTTTAATTCATCGGTTACAATAACCAACGCTGCCCCATTAACCCACGTTCAAACGTGATTTTTAGATTAATTATCATATAATTAATATTAATAAATATAATCATATTATATTTTGCGTTATTATGCGTTTAATGTTCTATTTTTGTAACCAAAACAGGAAATGGACGCAAACACGGAAATCGGACCACCGCATGTGGAGAAACACTCCATCGTAAGGCCGAACGCGTCAATCAACGCATGGATGTTGCGGTAATCAGCCGTATGCGTCCATCACATGGGAGTTGCGCTCGTCTAACGATTGCGGTCATCGTGTAGAGTTGCAGTATTAAGCAAATGTGATCATTAAATGATTACGGCTACGCGACAACACATATTAATGGGATCAACGCAAGGTTGGTGGAATGAACGCATCAACGCATCTACCTCGAGAAAAACCAAAAGATGATGTTGACATTTCACCTACCACGCCGTTAGTGGTAGGGGTTCAGAAAGGACTAACGTGTTAAATGTCAGACTCAGAGCAGTCCAATTAATGCTGTCGGTGACCCAAGCTCTATAAATAGAAGCCGATGAGTAGAAATTCAAGCTATCTAAGGGATGATCCTTGTGATCCGAGGATTTTCCCCGTGATCCAGACAATTTACGTGAGAAGATGGCTAAGAGTTCTTCACCTCCTTCATCAATTCCGAGTGACGACCGGAGCCTTCAACTGGAGCTAGATCTCGAGAGAGTCAACTCCTCCGCCCATCCATGGCACCACCGACAGCCTTGACGCACATTCGCTGAAAGCAAGTCTTTGCTTTCAGCCAGTCATTCCATTTCCCTTTCTTTTCTTATATTGTATTGTATGACATTTTGTGATTAAGGAATTAATACAATTTGTTTTCAATGCATTTCTCTGTTCCTTCGACCCCATTTCCACCTTCTTTTCTTAGCATCTTTACTTTCATTGCAACACTTAGTAGAATTGCTTGGGTATCGCATACTTAGTCATGTGGATTAGTGATATGAAACATGTAGCAACCCATCGAGAGGTGTGCATTGCACGAGTGTGTGAGTAATCTTATTTGCTTAGTGTGAAGTTATGGCAACGCCTATCTATAGACTAACACATTGTCTGTCTATAGGCTAACACATTGCTTCTCTATAGGCTAACACGTTGCACGAGTGTGGTTGCATTAAACAATGTATGCATTGTTCACTAGGGATAGTAACAATCTTAGTTTAACAAAGTTCATGCAGTTACCTTGTCCTATGAGCGCTTCATTCATCATTTAGGCATACTTGGGAAAGTAATCTAAAACAAAATCTAAGACTCAGGAGAGCGGAATGGAACGCATAGGCAAGAATGGGAAACCTAGGGATAAGCTCCGTTTGGTATTACACAGCGTATGCACCCTACAGATTGGATATTGCATGTATCTAGGAAGTAGGATAAGGGGTTATGTGGCAGCCATGCTCATGCGGCGGGAGCTAATGAGCGGGTTATGGAGGTCTAGGCAGGCATAGGCTTCTCGGCAATATCGCAGATACACCGTATACGTCCTAGAGTTAGGTTCACGTGTGTGTAGCATGATTGCATGGTTTGCGTTGACTAAGGTGCCTTTGCGGTCACTTTTAAGGGTTGCAATGAAATCATCTCAGCATTTTATCTATTTTCCCATACATTTATTTCATGTTAAGTGTTGTCGTGTCTCTACCTCTCATGCATATTCTCATTGTGTTGTTTGTTAGATAGGAGTATGAGTAGGGTTAACATAGCAACCTCCCTTCCATTCTTTTATTTAAACTGCCGCATGCACATTACCGCATATATATAGCTACAAGTCCCTGTGTTTGGCCTCGGATTACCCGAAAAACTTGTGTTCGCGTTATACTTGGCGTGAGCGCAAGAAAACTTGTGACATGACGCATGGTCATCACATACATGTATTAATACATATTCATTCCAATGCATGACCATCGATGCATGACTATCAATGCATATCTTAGGAACATGCATCGCATACCGCGTCTAAGGAATTTTAGTTGATGAATAATTTGACTTCTAATTTTTCGTCACCAAGTTTTTGGTGCCGTTGTCGGGGACTTGGCAGCTAAATGTTTGTTAAGTTTTGTGTCTCTGCGAGTAAACTTTTTATCTTGGGAGTATTGCAGCTTGCGCGACCAGGTTGCAAACAATATTGAAGTGTAGGTGATGCGCTGAAAGCCAATGTTGACCCCAAGGTAGAAGGGCAATCAGTCGCAAAAGAGCTTAAGGTGGTTCTAAGCTCATGGTGGCCAACATGCACCCAATAATTGCTGGAAGTTTCAATGGTCAAGGCAACTTGACCCAAACAGTTGAGAGAAATCTCCTGCATTGGAAGACTCCTTGCTATGACAACACTCCTATTTTTCTAGGGACATCTTCTACTCTATCTTTACTTTACTTTCTTAGTTTAGGTTATTTTTATTTTCATTGTTATTTTGGATATATGGCTGCTTTCTTGGTTATGGTACGTTTGCTCTTTTAGGTGCAACAATAAGTCTCCTCGGTTCGTAGTTCAACGGAAGAATTCCTTTCACTCTTCAATGCATTGCTTCAATCGCGTGGATTCCAATGCATGAGCGCATGCGCTATTCTGCCTAAAGTCTTCTCCAGTTATCTTGTATGCCTTATCCTTTTGAAATTCTCTTTTTTCCGATTGCGTTGTTTTACGATGTTTCTACGATGGTACGTATAGTTCATCACATCTTCTAACTAATCAACGCAAGGCATTCTTTACTTTTATTAGCTTCTTCAAATTTTGAAAGTCTTAAGTTTTATTCTGTGCAAACCTTTGTTCAAACATTTATTATCGAATTCTTGTAATTTTTTTTAGCTTTACGGTGAGAATGCTGCCAACCTCTAAGTTTAGGGGTGGTAGCAGTCTCGGAGAATTACGTTCATTATATTGCGATCATTTAAAAAAATGAAAAAATGAAGTGAGATTTTGAGAATAATAACTCCACTGTCAATGTAATGGGGAAACCCATGTTGATAAGAGTTAAGCTGTGAAAGGCACTTGCTCGAAGTTAGTTATCCACATGACACACGTGGGGGCAAGCCAAAACAAAGGCAAGTCACTAGGATTAGCGCATTAGCACAACTCCTCTGTCCAGCGCAAGCCAAATCCAACGAGACAAGAGTTGAGTTGAATATGGAACATAACCGACGTTGGATACCGTATGACACACGTGGGGGTAAACCAAAACGAATGGCGTAACCAGGTTCAACGCCGCATTTGAATAAGTCATCGCAAAGTTTTGAAGTATTTTTGACGAACGCATTCTCAAAAGCTAAACATAAAGTTGCGGTGAATGAAGAAAAAGTTTTTTAGCAAAGGCTTGCCGGATCTAAACATAGAAAAGATCTTTTGGAGAAGCAACCTAAGTGGAGGAGAGCATTACGGTGATGGTCAGAGGTGTGTGTAAATTATATTCTGAAAAGCTGGTCATCGCAAAGGAAAGCATGAAGGTGAGTAGAATTTTTTAAGTATAACTCATGCTTGAGGACAAGTATGATTTTAAGTTTAGGGGTGTGATGACATGCAGAAATGCATGCCATCTTAGGCCTTTTACTTAGAATTATGAAGGTTGTTAAGCAGAATATGCGCCAATCATGATAGGAATTCACGAGAAAATGAGCTTGCACCGATCAGCATGTTGAATCTTAGCCTACCTGTTATTTTGCGTTATTATGCGTTCAATATTCTATTTTTGTAGCTAAAACAGAAAATGGATGCAAATGCGAAAATCGGACCACCACATAGATGACCGCATGTGGAGAAACACTCCATCGCAAGGTCGAACGCGTCGATCAATGCATGGATGTTGTGGTAATCAGCCGTATGCGTCCATCGCATGGAGGTCGCCTAGCGATTGCAGTCATCGTGTAGATTTGCGGTATTAAACGAATGCAGTCATTAAATGATTGCGGCTACGCGACAATGCATACTAATGGGATCAACGCATGGTTGGTGGAATGAACGCATCAACGCATCTACCTCGAGAAAAACCAAAAGATGATGCTGACATTTCACCTACCATGCCGTTAGTGGCAGAGGTTCAGAAAGGATTAACACATCGAATGTCAGACTCAGAGCAGTTAATGCTGTCGGCGACCCAAGCTCTATAAATAGAAGCCGATGAGCAGAAATTGAAGCTTTCCGAGGGATGATCTTTGTGATCTGGGGATTTTCCCCGTGATCCAGACAAACTACGTGAGAAGATGGCTAAGAGTTCTTCACCTCCTTCATCCATTCCGAGTGACGACCGGAGCCTTCGACCGGAGCTAAATCTCGAGAGAGTCAGCTCCTCCGCCCATTTATGGCACTACCGGCAGCCTTGACGCACATCCGCTGGAAGCAAGTCTTTGCTTCCAGCCGGTCATTCCATTTCCTTTTCTTTTCTTATATTGTATTGTATGACATTTTGTGATTAAGGAATTGATATAATTTTTTTTTCAATGCATTTCTCTGTTCCTTCGACTCCATCTCCATTTTCTTTGCTTAGCATCTTTACTTTCATTGCAACACTTAGTAGGATTGCTTGGGTATCGCATACTTAGTCATGTGGATTAGGGATATGAAGCATGTAGCAACCCACCGAGAGGTGTGCTTGCGCGAGTGTGTGAGTAATCTTATTTGCTTAGTGTGAAGCTGCGGCAACGCCTGTCTATAGGCTAACGCATTGCTTGTCTATGAGTAAAGTCAGCAACAATCAACTGCCCGGAAGGGTAAGTGGTTGGTCGCATTAAGCAATGTATGCATTGTTCACTAGGGATAGTAACAATCTTAGTTCAGCAAAGTTCATGCGGTTACCTTGTCCTATGAGCGCTTCATTCATCATTTAGGCATACTTGGGAGAGTAGTCTAAAATAAAAATCTAAGACTCGGAAGAGCGGATTGGAACGTATAGGCAAGAATGGGGAACTTAGGGATAAGCTCTGTTTTCTATTACACAGCGTATGCATCCTACAGATTGTATATTGCATGCGTCTAGGAAGTAGGATAAGGGGTTATGTGGCAGCCATGCTCATGCGGCGAGAGCTAGTGAGCTGGTTATGGAGGTCTAGGTAGGCATAGGCTTCTCGGCAATATCGCAGATACACCCCATACATCCTAGAATTAGGTTCACGTGTGCGTAGCATGATTGCATGGATTACGTTGACTAAAATGCCCTTGCGGTCACTCTTAAGGGTTGCAATGAAATCATCTCTGCATTTTATCTATTTTCCCATACATTTATTTTATGTTAAGTGTTGTCATGTTTCTACCTCTCATGCATATTCTTATTGCGTTGTCTGTTAGATAGGAGTAGGAATAGGGTTAACTTAGAAACCTCCCTTCCATTCTTTTATTTAAACCGCTGCACGCACATTACCGCATACATATAGCTACAAGTCCCTGTGTTCGACCTCGGATTACTCGAGAAACTTGCGTTCGCGTTATACTTGGCGTGAGCGTAAGAAAACTTGTGACAGGACGCATGGTCATCACATACATTTATTAACGTATATTCATTCTAACGCATGACAATTGACACATGACTATCAACGCATATCTTAGGAACATGCATCGCATACCGCGTCCAAGGGATTTTAGTTGTTGAATAATTTGACTTCTAATTTTTCGTCACCAGTTATCATTAAACATGATCCACTTTTATGTCACCGTATACATGCTTTAGTCACATACAGTTAACCAGAAATTTTATGTTTATTGGTTTTGGTAAAGCAAATAAAACAAGCAACTGAGCAAAATACAAGATGTGAATTAAATATCATATATTATACAACATAAGCGTTCGTATAAACTATTTACAAACTACAGGACATGAGACTTTAGGAAATCAACCCCAACAAATTGGACCAGCCTGATGATGATGATGACGAGGATGATGGAAATGAGGATCAGATTTCTGCAGCAAAAGAGGAGGTTCCCCATGCTGATCCCTAGGATTAGACCGACGTTTCAGTGGCAGGGGAGTCTTATACAGAGCAGGCACTAAGGATGTTTGCTGAGGCACTCAGAATGGCGACCGAGTCACTTAGAGTGAGTTAGGAGACCGCAGCGAGGCGTATAGAGAGAATGGTGAACTTTATTGCTGAAGAGAACTGTCTCTACTATGCCAGCATCAGTTTCCAGAGTGGTCTTTAGAGGGACCCCGACTCTCCCGATTCTGATTGAGGCTTGTTTCTTCATCCTTCCTACTCTATTTTTTTTGTGTGCCCTCAGTTGTTTCTTTTATTTTATTTTCTTTTTCCTTTTATCATTTTAGTTTTTCTAATTTCTTTGTTTTGTAGGTTTTGTTTTGTAGTTTTTCTTCTGTCTTCCCTTTTTATAGGCCTCTCCAGAGCCTTATCTATGCTAAGTGAGGAGGAGATGCCCGATCACCACCATCCAGTGTGCGTCATTGTTATCAAGGGAGGTTTTCTATTCCCTTGTTTTCATTCTTCTTGAGCTTTATTTGAAATACATTGGGGACAATGTATATTTTTAAGTTAGGACGGGGTACTCGTTGGGTAGTTTTTCTATATATTAGCTTGGGGTCCTTGAGCGCTGTGCTCGGACTATGCTGTGTGCTTTTATTGCCTTGCTAGCCTGTTTGCTCTGTTGTTATCATGATAGTCTACGATGCACTCTTTCTGTAATGAAATTTGCGTGAAGGAACGTTAGGATTGCATGATCATGATTTTAGCCCATTTTTAAAAATCTTCTTATCACTTGCATCTTTAAGTCATTGTTTTGCGACATTAAAGTCTTGCATGTTTAGAATTGGGTTATTCGGTTTGTACTTCTATTGTCACCCCGAAAGGTCCACCTTTGGCTTAGGAGCAACTACCCTTGTTTTAGAACAAAACTAGACAAAGTGGATAAAAAAAGTAGCCAATGTGTAAAAACAAAATAGAAAAAATAAAATAAAAAAATGAGACATAATTGGTATGCTTGCAAAAAATAATGTGTGTGTGCATAGATAGAGAAGAGTTATCTCTGCCGTGTCTAGTTAAGGCCCGCGAGAAAAGAGTGATAGGTTCTCGACGATGGAGTGTGAAAACTAGTCCTCTAGGTAAAAGAAATGCCCTTTATGTTTTGTATGTGTGAGTTTTGGCACCCTTGTCTTAGTGTTGCCCTCTTTTTTCCAAGTGTGGTATGTCCAAGGTCGATAATCGAACCAGATTAAGGGAAAAATGGGATGAGGACCTTTCAAAACTTTTCCGGGTTGTGCAAGCTTAACTAGCAAAACACTTATCTCATTTATACATGTTTAGATAAAAAAAAAACCTTTTTAATCTTGTGCTTCATTGATTGATCAGACACCACTCTTCTGAAGGACTGTGAGGTCTGATGCGAAAGCGAGGATCGATCCTAATTTCAATTTCATAGAAAAATAAAATATAGAGAACAAAAATATGCATTCAATCAAATTTTACAGCATGCATTAAACATAAATAGAGAAGGGAATTAGGGTTTAGATTTACATTAATCCTTGATGAACCAAAAGAGTCTTCACGAATTCCTTCTCCCACCAAACAAACTCTTCAATTCTCCTCGATAGGTCACGAACCCTCCTTGCAAAACGATCTAAGAAACAACAACTCCATTAAAATGAGCACCACCACAACTGAGCCTTCTGTATTCTCCTTAGGGGTTGAGAATTACAGTGGGCTTTGTTGATTTTGGGAGAGGGAGGAAGATTTGAGAGAAAGGAGATTTTGCAGAGAAGTTTGATTATTCAAATTCACACACATTGACCCTTTGTATAATATTCTGTGAAGAAGAAGAAGATGTAGATGCACACTTTCACATTTTTTTCTCTGAAAGTATCAAGAGGAAAGAAGTAGTAACTCCCTCCCTTTAATGTAAAATTAAATTATATATCTCTATATATAAAATAACTAACTTATTATATATATAACTAGATGCTATATCAAGTATAACATATAACCTATAGTTTACATTATATCAAATATAATATAATCTATAGTTTTAAAACTCTCAGTAATTCATGGCATTTAATAGTAATCAAATTCGTATTAAATTTAATTATATGAACCTCATCTATATAATTAGTATCTAAATCATATTTATTTCATTTATCTCAAAGTAAACTTTATATTACAATGTATCAAACACATTACAATAATTATATCACATATAATTAATTTAAATTAATTATATCATATATAATTAATCCTTCAAATAATTTGAAAAATTCAAATTAATCCAAAATTAATTCTCAATAATCCTTGTTGAGCTACATAGGGGATCTTATGGACCTATAGATTGAAGCTCCAATGGTACTTGAATAATTAATTAAACTTCTTTAATTAAATTACCCAACATCCATTAACTGTCGGTCACTCCATTAAAGATCGATAGTTGCATTCTTCGTACTATAGATGTATTTATGCGTCCATTGGATATAAGTAATCAATATTGCGAGTATAATTGGGCCAATATTATCGTTTTACCCCTGTAGTTACACCTAACTCCTTAAGTACCACTGGTCCCTCTAATGAACAATAAGTCATAGTTCAACTAAGATCAAACCACTCTCAGACCAAGAGAGGGTGTGGTGCCACATTGTTCAAGCCCCAGAATCATCCCTTAAAGGAGCAATTTATCTACTTACCCCGACATTAAGGAAGGAGTGAATTCATCTTGTGTAGTTGTGTTCTCAACTCCCCAGTCAGACAAATCTCCAAAATGGTAGGCATATTGAGTCGGTGAACTGGCTACTCTCACCCATGCAAATCAAAGGACTGCTTTCATAGGCAAGAGTTCATAACTCATTTAGGATTTAGGTCATGTCATCTATGGTCATCCTGGTGAAATGTAAGTCTCTACTATTAACGATGTTATATAATGAGATTATTCATTTCTTAGTCAGATCTTATACAAACCCTTTTGTATAGAATACTCCCACTCACATGTCTTTGCATGAATTAGCAGGATCAGATCATTTGTAAAACTTTATAACAATCGTAACATCTACAAAGTAGGCCATATTCATAGTGTCATGAGGATAAGGTACCCAGTCTTATCCATCTACTATAGATCATTTAGGTTATCTCTTAAACCCGATCCACCTATATGTCTTTACATACATGTTTAAGATACAGAAGATAACCTTAAATGTTAGTTTATTGGTTTTGTGGGTAGCTACTAAATGTCAAATAAAATATCTAAGATTTTATTAAATAAATAAACTATGTATTTTACAATTACAAACTATAGAACCCACGAGATTTAGGGCATCAACCCCTACACCTACTTGTTCCTTGTTGGAGAATAGCAAAAGCTTCGAGTGGTGGTGTCAAAAAAAGTTTGGCGTACGTGTTGTCCTGTTCGAGGGAGTAAAGTTGTTGTGTTCGTGATCTTTTTAACATCGTTGCTAGAAGGGACTTACATTCCACTAGAATAACCATAGGTGACTTGACCTTAATCCTAAGTGAGTTGTGAACTCCTTCCTATGAGAGCGGTCATTTGATATGTATGGGTGAGAGTGACCGGTTTTGTCGACTCAGTATGCTTATTATTTTAGGGATTCGTCTGTTTGGAGAGCTAGGAACACAACTACACAAGAAGGAATTTACTCATTCTCTATTGTTAAGGTTAGTAGTGAAGGAAATCGAATTCCTGCAGTAGAAGCAAACAACCACTTGTATCTTGAAAATTCATTTTACAGAACATAATTAAATAGAGGATGATAGAAACATAAAGGAGAAACAACGTTCTAAGCATACTTTCTACATATAATAAAAAGTAAGAGGAGATGATAATATATATCCTAGAAGATCCAATCTTCTCATTTCCTCTCTGGTATGATCACGAATGTATTTCTTCTCTCAAACCCGAACAAATATAGCAAACATAACACTAAACTCTTTGCTTCTTGGACACCACCACAAAGGAGTTTTTCTTGTTATCCTCAAGGAGAAAATCACAAGAGATGAGTGGGCTTCCTTCTAATTAATTTTGGTGAAAGGAGTTTTGTGTTCTTAGTTGAGAGAATTTTTCAGAGCAATCAGTTGAAGAAGATGATCAGAAGAAGAAGATGAATCTTCTGTGTTTTAAAAAAGACACGTTCTCATTCCATTAATTATTTGTGTTGGTTATTAGTATGTGAGAGAGGAGAGTTATTAATTTTGAATTTAAAATTCAAAATTAAATCATATTAAACCTATTTAATATAATTAAATCCAAACTATCCCATATAGCATATAACCTATAGTTTATTATATCGCATTATAATCTATAGTTTATTTTCTCTCACATAACCTAGTATTAATATGAATCATATCCATATTAATTTTAACCTATAGTTTCTATATAAATTGTATCCATATAGTTGAATATTTGAATCATATTCAAATAACCTCTTTCATCCAATTATATAATTTTATTATGAATCATATTCATATTAACTTTAACCTATTGTTTTTATATGAATCATATTCATATAATCAATATTTGAATCATATTCAAATATTTAATTTTCACAATAATAGTTTATATTATAAAGTATCACATACATTATACTTTACAATAATGTATCAACATGCACTATATTAATTGTATCTCATACAATTAATTCCCTTTTAACTAATTTGAACAATTCAAATTAAAAAGTATTAGTTTGATTCTAATTAAACCTTATTAAGCTAACAAAGGGATCTTATGGACCTATAGATTAAAGCCTCTTTAACCAAATTAATCAACCAGCATTAACTGTCAATCACTTCACTAAAGACCGACAATTGCATTCTTCATACTGTAGATATATTTTTGTGTCTATTAAATATAATCAATCAATAGGTGTTGACTCTTCACAAATTGCTTGTAAGTATAGCTGGATCAAAATTACTGTTTTACCCTTGTAGTTACTTCTAACTCTTTAAGTACCATTGTTCCCTCTCTAATGAACAATTAATCATACTCCCACTATAACTAAACCCCTCTTTGGCCAGTGAGAGGGTAAAATGATTTGTTCATTGTGTACTTTTGACAAAAAAAAAAAAAAAAAAAAATCAAATCCATGAAATCCTCAATTCACACAAAATTTGTGGCGTAATGATAGAGTAAGAAAATTTGAATAAATTATAGTAATGGATGAATGGAACGTGAATCAATGGTCATTCATCCATACCCACCATCAAAATTTTCAAAATTATGAGATTAAAAGTGAAACGACCACTAACCTTTTAGAAATCTTGAACTCATTCTTGGGATCCAACAACTTTTAGCAAAAAAATCACTATGCAACAAATTAATTGTGTGAAAGTTCTTGTTCATAAAGAGTTTCCATCTTGTTATAAAAAGAATTAGTTATATTTGAAAGATTTTAAAATGAAGGGATTGAAAGGTTTTAAAATGAAAGGGTATGAGGCTTATAAAAAAGGTTATTTGAAGAGCACGAAGTGATGGTTTAAAAAAATTTACGTTGAGAGCAATAAGGAAAATTAAGGGCAAAGGGGCAAAAAGGAAATTTTAAAAAGAAGTAATCGCAAAATGGCGAGTTAAGCCCTTTTAATATAGTACAGATTAATATAATATAGATTTGTTTTTATCTCATTCGTTTCATTCTATACCATATTATACATAAATATAATATGTTAACAAATATTATTATTTAATATATAAAATATTTCAAAAATTTATTTTCATTTCTTCAGTAGTTTAATTGCTCCAAAAAAAAAAAAAAAAAAAATGAATAAAGCCATTTGATTTTTCATTATTTTGCTAAATAAAACCAGATAAGAAAAAAAAAATATTTTCAAGCCAAACTTATTAAGATTATAGGTCTTTTCATTTTTTGAACGTGAAATTCTCAACGAATAATAATATAGGAAATTAAGTGATTTTCTTTCAAATTCTATAAAGAAGACTCCACATTGTAGACTACTATGGAATAAGGTGTACATATAGAGTTTCCAAAGAAGATCATATTTGCACAGAATATTATAAAATAAGACATCAGTTTAATTGTACTTCATACCAAATTTTTCTTGATCAATTATATTTTTTATTATATTTAGAGCACATTAGCAACCCTCTTAAACCCTAAGATAAAAGTCCAAAAATGAATAACAATCTCATAAAACTTAAGGTTTAAGAGACTTTGTACTTAGTTCATTTGGATTCCCAAATAACATATTCAAATATTTCAAAACAATCTCTCTAACACTCCCCTAATAAAATTGAACATCATGAAATATTATATATTTGAGACCAATGTAAATTGAAATACAACTCATAATTTTGCTATTATTGCATGAAACATCACACGTTACAATTATTGTGATATGACCCACTAATGAAAGAAGCAAGAACTTGATTGCACTCTAAAAGATTTGCAACCCCTAAAAGGAGCACAAATCATAGCATGGGTGGTAATCCCAAAAGGACACCGAATCAATCATAAGTAGTGAATTCAAAGGTTCATAAGCCTAAGATGTGCGGCCCGATAGGAAAGTTAACATTCACCATCTAATCTAGCATACATCATACAACCAATAGGTCTCATTCCATAAATCATAATCATCATATTCAATATGCAAAATGCAATAATAAGATCTCGTATCATGTTCATAACAATATAGCTCATAGTCTACCAGAACACAGTTCTTATATCATTGAAGCATAGTAAATCATTCCATAACATTCAATAATATGCTTTCTCGTTATATATATGCTCAATCTTAACATCAACAATTTAGGCGTTTGACTCGTACGCAAATCGATAGTAACACACTAACCTTGAGATTAAGTCCAAATATAATATTTCAAGTAAAATCCCCTTACTAGCTTGAGTAAACTTGAACCAAACATCATTATGTAGTTTGCTCCAAACAACTTCCAATTTTGCACAAAAATCCAAATCTACGGGTTATAAACAAAAACTTACAACAACATAAACCAATCTAAAAAAAATTTAGAAACCTTAATCACTTACCAAAAATCGTCAAAATCAATCTTTAAAACTAATGGAAAGCAACTTACAACATTCCAAAACCTTCAATCTAATATTCGAAAGATTGTGGGTAACATCAATTTCATGAGCATTATTGAACTTCCATAAAAATCAAATTTACGAAAAATTCACCCAACTCTTAATCCTCTGGACAAAACGCTATTCTCCTTTAAAAAAAACCTCCAAACTTCAAATCTGAAACCCATATGTCATGGGTGATTAATTCTATGCCAAATTTGGTGGATATTCAATAATAAATAAGAAAATCCGTAGAAAACTCACAATAACTGTCACCCGATGTAGATAAACGCCGATGGAAGCCCGACGGCGGCAATGACGCACTTGACGGAGCAGCGACTCGGGGCAGAGGAGACGACGGTGGCTGAGGAACTCTGGCACGAATCCTAGTGAGAGAAAGGAAAAGAGGGAGATTAAGAGATGGAGGAGGGGAAAGAGCAGCTTACCGGTGGCAAAGCTATGTGACAGTGACGGAGGCGGAGCGACTTGCATGGACGGTGGCCAACTACGGGCGGTGGTGTGGGTTTGTCGCTTGCGTTATTCGAAGAAGGCAGAGAAATTAAGGGAATGTTTGGGACAAGAAGATAGATTATTATACTTCTAATTTATTATAGTTAGATTTTAATAGTTTAATATAGATTATTTTATTTTAGATTATAATAATATGTGTTTGTGGCGTAAATTATTTTAATTTAAAAAAAATGATAAATACTGTGGTAAAAAAGAAAAAAAATGATTAATATAAAATAGTAAAACTGTAGCAAATAGTAAATATGGTAGCTAATTGAGAGTTTTGAAATAGTATTTACTGTAGAAGAAATAGTTATTATAATCTTGTGATAATCTTTATCCTATATGCCTCCGAACGTTGAAGATACATGTTGAAGGGACGAGGGATTTGATTTTCTATATATATGTAATTTTTATTTTCTTCGACTCATATTAACTCTTTACCCTTATAAATCCAAATGAAACAAACCACTTATCTATTCCTAATTAATTAAATTTTGACTCCAACTCCAAAATTAATGAAAACAAAATCTAATAATTTGAGATAATTGATTTATTTTTTTTTTTAAACTCATGATGTTACAGATTTTCCAACCAATTCTCTTTAATTTCTCGCCTCGGATTTTATTTGCATACTTTTCTTTTCTCCCAACTTCAAATATGCGAGATTTATTTCTCTAATTTTTTCAGTGAGTAGCATTATTTTATTTAATGCTACTGTGTCATTGAATGGTAGAGGAGATTTTATAAGTATTAATGCGGCAATATCCACGGCACCAAATCATAGCAATTTTAGGTTTTATATAAACGTGAAGCCTAAAACATATCACGAAAATGTTGAAATTTTGAACAAAAAACTTTAGGAAATGACGCAACAACTACCATTATTGTTGATAATAGGAACAATCGTTGCGGTTCCAAACTTCCGATTCAACCACTTGTAATAAGAAACTCTATTTTTCGTTCTTCTTTAATCTCATTTAGTTTTTTAATTAGAAAAATACTCGTTTTGTGTGGTTAGTAGCATTTGCAATTTGCAAGAGAAAATTTTTTAAGAATTTTTTTTTTAGAATGTATGAGGCTACAGATGAATTTAGTATTACTTTTTTAATGATTCATATGATATATTTTTTTCTAACAATTTTATGACAATATATCTATAATTTTTCAAGATTCAGTTAGAGATACCAATGATCAAACAGTTGCGATTTATTTTCAATAATTTGCAAGTGTTTGACTATTCTCAGCTCTAGCTGAATTTAAATTGTTACCCTTCGCAACTCTAAAATAAGTAACAAAAAAATGAATCAATCAACATAGTAAAGTATTTGAATGATTAAAATAGTAATACGAAGTTACTCTAGCGGCCCCATACATTAAAATAATTTTTTTAAAAAGTTAAAATTTCACTAGTAAATTCCAATTGCTAATTAAAAAGTTAATTGAAATTAAAAATGAAAGAGAAAAAAATAGAGTCTGCGACGGTTGCTCCTATTATCAACTATAATGGTAGTCCTTTCATCCTCTCACTTATTAACGAATATTTTCCGCTTGAAATTTCAACATGTTCATAACATATTCAAAATTTTACGTTTATATAAAACCTAGAATTGTTATGATTTGGTGCCGTGAATATTGTTGCATTAATACTTCTAAAATCCCCTCTACCATTCAATGTCACCGTAGCATTATAATGCTATTGAGAGGAAAAACTATGGAGTGATTAAACAAAAATCTTTGAAGTTGGGAGAAACTAAAAATATGCAACGCTACACAAAGGCAAGAAATTAAAGAGAATTAATTAATGCATGGAAAATGAGCAATGCGAGGGCTTTGAAAACTGTTTAGTAATGGTAAGAGAACACACTAAGAGATCTCATAATAATTAATCATATAATTACATTTAATTAATTACTTTTGGTTTAGAGCAATTTTTTAAAAAAAATATAAAAGTAATATATATACGTTATGCCACTACCAGAAATAACTTGAAAAGTAGAAAATAAAAAGGAAGAGAAGAGAGAAAAATAAGAAGAAAAAATAATGAGGAAAAATCTGGAAACAAAGAGAAGAAAAAAAATGAGAAGAATGAAGGGAAGAAGAAGATTGGAAAAGAGAAATGAGGGAGAGAGAGAGACTAAAAGAAGAATAAAAAAGAGCCAAATACTTAAAAATTAAATAAATGTATTTGTTTTTTAAATAGGTAATCAATACTGAGTGAAAACCATGAGCGGTTTTAAAAACTACCCATAGTTTCAAGTTATTTCTTTTTTTTTTTCTTTTTTGCTTTCTTTTACGTAGGGTGGGAGGAGGGGCAGTTTTTTTTTGTTCTTGTTTTCCTTTTCTTTCTTTTTTTAATATAATAACACTAACGGTTGATTTTGAGCTTTTTGTGCTTGACAGTGGGGCGTAAACGGTTCGAGTTGGTGCTTAAATCGAACGGAAAATCAAACAGAATCGAATTTTCTAATATATGAAATCGAACTGAACTAATTTATTGATTCAAATCGAATTGAACCAAACCGAACCGCATATATGCGATTCGGTTCGGTTTCAAATTCAATTCTCGTATTTTTGAGAAATTTATGTTATATTGTTTTAAAAACGGTTTGGTTTGGTTCGATTTTCAATTCGATTTTGTTCTTTAAATTAAAAGTGGTTCGGTTTTAAATTCGATTTTACTCTTTTTTTATATATATATATATAAATATATAGATAAATAAATATGTATATATTAGTTAAAAACGGTTCGGTTCGGTTTCAAATTTGGTTTTTGAAATTGAAACCAAACCAAACCGATTTAATTTGGTTTCAAAATTTCTTCAAATTGGTTCGAACCACATTTTTCGATTTCATTGAGTTTTTTATTCGGTTTTGTTTGATTTTGAAAAACGATTCGGTTTTTGCGGTTTGAATGGCCACCCTTACTTGCTAGGCACTAATCGGTCAGTTCTAATATGTACAAAATTGACTAAATGATGTCAATTTGGTCTATTTTGATCGGTCGAATAAGTTATTCAATCTTCTATACTCATCCCTATTATTCGATAACATTAACAGCGTCGAGATAGCCATCTTTTCCTAGTTCTATTTAAGATTGTATGACAAGTGACCTATCCCGATGCGAGAGGTTAAACAAATAGTTATCCCTTCTACTATTTTTTGACGCTTAGAAAATAGCGTCGGGAATAATCTTGGCGTTATAACGAGTATTGGGATAGTGGATTTCTCCCAACAGCAAAAATAGCATTGAGAAAATCTGTTTTTCCAACACTTTTAAAAGTGTCGATGAAAAATGATTTTTCCAACACTTTTAAAAGCATCAAATTTCATCGAAAAAGACAAATTTTCTTGCAGTGATGTTTTTGTCATTTTATTGTGAATGACAATTATTAATTACATAATTATATTGTAAAAATTAATCAATTGTCTCATATACGAAAATTAATAAAGTGTATCAACATGAGCTTAGTTAAGTGGTAATTAGTATGACCTTCTATCATATAAGTGGGAAGTTCCATCTCTCTATCCAACAATAATAATAATAAAAATAAAAAAAAAAGAGAAAAAGAGGGAAAAAAATAAAGAAAGAAAGAAGTAACAAAGTGTGAATAATGGAAGAACTAGCAATTGAATTATACATATTCTATTTGTTGAAATTTTTCTAAATGCAAAAGAAAAATCACATGATAGTTGTTGAATACTCCCATTTTAATGAGTTCTGAAAAGAGCCATTTCTGAATATAGGTAAATTAGGCAGAGTATATTTTTAGCATATAATGAGAATCAAAATCATAAACAAAGTGCAAAATAACAAAAAAGTTGGTTCTTTTAAGAAAAATGTAAAGTGGTATTTCTTAATTGTGAGTTGATGGTAACTTAGTATTTCTTAATTCTCAGCTTAGTTGATGGTAACAGATCGATGAACAAATTCAATGTTTCAATAAAACTTTGGAGGACATGTTACATATCGGCTAGATTTTTCAGGGAGATGGGATTCTCCCTTGCATCTTATGGAGTTTGCTTATAATAATAATTACCATGCAACAATTAACAAGGCGCCATTTGAGATTCTTGATGAAAAGAGATGCAAGCCCCTTTTATTAGGATGAGGTAGGAGAGCGTAAGTTGTTGGCCAGTAAATGATATTCTACGATGTTTTAGCTATTTAAATTTATACTTTGATGCTTTTCTTTGTTTTGTTTTTATAAGAACCAAGCATCTTGCTAGAAAATGGAGACTTTGAAGTAATAATGAAGGAAAAAGTGGCTCGAATTCCATTCTAACGCAACATCGCATGAAATAAGGAAGAAAAAAGGGTAAAAAGATGAATGACAGACACTCCCATGATACTTCATGAAACTAAAAGTTCGATAACAATCAAGGTTATAGCGTCTCAACTCAACTTATAATTTCACAACTCTATCGACCATTATACTATCAATTGGTCCGACACTTAGGTTTTGAGAAAGGTCGACCAGCAACCAGGAAGCTCCATAAACTGAGAGATGGTTGAAAAGTGAGGTTTAAGAGAGTTTTGATATGGAGATGACCAAAGATCAATGTTGTGTCGAAAATGGAGTGGATTGACAGATAACTTTTCTGATTTTTCTCTTAAATACTTCTCCGACTGAGTTTCCTCTTGTTTGTTCTACTATTGTTTTTAGTAGTTTAGAAATTCTTCCATTACGATCAAGTTACTAGATAACATTTTCACAATAACAAAGAGAATTAATAACCTGATCTCTAAAGGACAATATTTAAACTTGTACCATTTTTATACTACAATTTTTCTCGTGCACTTGTACATATCAGACTGATTCATGATTATTATTATTAATTGTAATGAAGAATTATGCATTGGTAATGAACTAATTTAGCTTTTCTTTTTTCTTTTATTTCTTTTATTCCTAATTCCTCAATGTGTTTCTGAGTACAACTTCGTGCCTTCCAAACTACATAGGAATGTTCAATTATCCCATGGTTACAAATCACAATTTTCAAGGTCAAAATGCTCTGATTTAATTGGTGTTTGGTGTTTTCAATTTTCAAATGTAGAAAATAATAATATAAAAATACCTATTTAATGTAGTAAAGATTCTTTAAACCTATTTCTCAAAACTAAAGACTTAAATTGGCCAAATTAAAGGATTACAAACTTGGAAACTAAAGAGTTTTTAAACACTTTTAGTTTTAAAAAAATTGTTTATGTTTTTTGAACTCAACTAAGAATGTCTTTAAAAACGTTGAGAGCATAAATTCTAAAAACATAATTCTAAAAATGAATTTTGGATCAAACAAGACCTATAAGATTATCAAATGAAGACTACGATTTTGAAGTAAGAGAGTCCAACTAAACCCAATCTCAAATCTAAGGAAGTTTATAGATTTTAAAGTAAGAGGAATCCAACTAGAAAACAATATCAAATCTAAAATATAGAAGCCAATCGGAGTATAACTCACAACTAATTAAAGCAAACGTCCTCAACTAATCAATTAAGGGCCAGTTAGAATTGATTAAAGAAAAAATATTTTTTAAAAAGGTTATTTTCATTTAAACTCTTTTGATGAAAACTGTTTAAAACAAAGTGTCTCAAACCAATTTTTAGCGGTTGTCAAGAACTTCATTTTTTTCAAAACGATTTATTTTTAAAATTAAACACTTAAAAAGTTAATCCAAATACACTTTAAGGCACCGTTTGGTAACCATTTTGTTTTTTGTTATCATTTTTAAAAATTAAGCCTATATCATCTACATTTTCTACCATGATTTGCATATTTCTTAATTACAGTGGTTGAATTCTTAACCACATTTCAAAAACAAAAATAACTTTTTGGAAGCTATTTTTTTAGTTCTCAAAATTTGGTTTGATTTTTTAAATCATTGGTGAAAAGTAGATAATAAAGGAAGAAATTTGGAGGTAAAAATAGAGTCCATAGACTTAATTTTCAAAAACAAAAACAAAAATAAAATAGTTACCAAACGGGGCCTAAATGTTTGAATTCTCTAGCTCTAAATAAATTGATAATACAATTCTTTTGTAGAATGAAACTGAGCACTAAAAGGACAAACCTGACTAATATAGCTAAACAAAAATCATCCATAAACTTATAGCTACTTACCATAAGAGTTTAGCTCAATTTGCATCCATATATACTGAGAGCCGAGAGAAAAAATTAGGTATAAAATTTCAAATATAAATAAGAATTATGAAAACAAAGCAAAATAGAGATGGAAAAGGAAAAGGCATAAGCCTATAGATGATGCTACAAAACTTGGTTTGGACTATACAAGGATGTGATTGAGAAGAGTCACCAGATTCCATATTTCTTAGCCAAGCTCTTGTATATCATGCATAGAAAAACTCTAGTGCTTAGGTGATATCTAGAAATTGTATGTAAGCCAGTGAAAATAATGGAGTATTTCAAAATCATTTTCAACAAAATTTTCAACTCTTTTTGTTATAAAGGAGAAAAAAAAAATTCGATAAAACAGTTCGTCCTTCGGGTACGAAGAAAACCAATTTTATGCAAAATCAGGCAAAATTATAGGCTAATTTGATAGGAGAAACAATCGTCTACATAACTTATAAAATGCTAACCTGATATCAATTCATCTATGTTTTCATCGTCGATTTTGTCATTAGCCATTGTGCCAAATCTGAATACATATATAAGCATTTTGTTTGTTCTCAAAATGATGATATTGAAAAGAGTGATTGATTATTGATGCATTATAGGAGAAATTGGAGAGTTTTACGGTGGTTGTAAAACTTTGATGAGAACTCCTTCATCAGTTCTTATGAACACTGCTTTAACTAATGCAACCATACAAATTCAAGAATACATGATATGAACAAGAGCCTGGCATAGAGAAATTGTAAGATTATGTTTTGTTCAAAAGAGAGATCACAAAACTTCTATTTCTATTGTTCCAAAGTGTGGTGTCAATATTCAAAGGAGTTTCTTCTTTTTGATACTCTAAAAAGAAATTTTTTGTAATTACTAAACTTGATCAATATTTCTTTTCATATAATTATGAAATGTTCTTCTATTACGAAAAAGAAAAAGAAATAAGATACTCACCACATGAACTATATCAGGTTTATACTTGTATGAGTCCATTCTCTTTCTCTGCAAGAATTCAACTTGTTTTTCTTGATTCAAAATATGGTAATTTTGAAGAAACATACACAACAATAATCTATAATTATATATAAAAGTATGAATGTGGAAAGAAACTTTTTTGGACAATTCTACCATCGCATATTTTATAAATACCTAACTTAACCTCTACTCTTCCCCTCTATTTTTCACATTAGGGTTAACTTTTTCTCTTTTTTTTTTTTTTTTTTTTTTTTTGAGTGAGAAATTAAAGATGATATGAGTTTAATTCTGAAATTTAACCCACTCTTCTCTCTCTATTTAATACACACCCACCATTACTTAAAACTATATTAAATCCACCATTCATAAAAACCTTTTACAATTTTCAAATATCCAAAATAAATATAATATATATAAAAATATGAATGTTGGAAGAAACGTTTTTAGACAATTCTATCCTCGCAGATTTTAAAAATACCTGACGTAACCTATACTCTTCCCCTCTATTTTTCACGTTAGGGCTAACTCTTTTTTTTTTTTCTCTTTTTGTTTTGAGTGAGAAATTAGAAGTGATATGAGTTTAATTTTAAAATTTAACCCACTCTTCTCTCTCTATTTAATATCCATCTACCATTACTTAAAACTCCACTAAATCCACCATTCATAAAAACCTTTTACATTTCTCAAATATCCACAAAAAAAAAAGGAAAAAAAGAAAAAAATCCCAAACGTACGTGAATTTATAATTTATTATAACATTAAAACATTTCTCATTAATTTATTATAACATTAAAACATTTTTAATATAAAAAGTTGCTTATTTATTCTAATATATGAATTTATAATTTATTCAGGAATGTGAGAAATTTTAGACTTTCAAGAGTTTTTTAACTATCTCTAATTCTAATACTATAAAAAGCTCTCATCTCAGTTGTTTTCTACAAAAAGAAAAGATTTGTGTTTGTTAATATATTCTCACATTTGTGCTATTTTCTCAAAAAATTTCTAGATTTAGTGTATGTTAGTGCTCACAAACATAACACAAGATCTATATATTGTTGTATATATATATTTTTTTGTTCTTATTCCTTCCTCTCTTCTTGGTACTTTTTCAATCATATTGACAATAAATTCTTTATCGAAATGCATACCAGAAGCCTTACGCACGCTGATGCTTGGACAATAGCCACCAACCATGATAGCTTTATTTACAACAAATGATATCCTATCAAAATGATAAATGAGGAAGTGTTGATTGTATTATTTTTTTCTGTTTACAATTGTTTTATAAAGTTTAGTTTTCAATTTTATTTTATTTTGTCTAATTTATGTTTTTAAAGTTTATTTCTTATGTTCAAGAAAAAAGTGAATATGAAAAATCTAGTAAGGAGAATTAAAAGAAAATAATATTCAATATTTTTAAAAATAGACATACATATAAAGTTATTGAAAATATATTAAAATAAAGTCATAAAATAAAAAAATTACCATGTATGCAAATAGTTTTTAAGTTGCCTAATATCATTCATTTTAACATACAAAAAATCCTTTTTTTCTTTTTTTTAAAAAAAGCTATATATATATATATGACTTGCTTTCAAATATAGAAAAATGAATAAAAATATTTAAAAAATATAGTAAAATTTTCGAATCAATCAATGATAGGTACTGATAGATTTCTATTTGTGTCTATCAGTATCCATTATTGATAGATTCTGAAATTTTGATATATTACGTAAATATTTTCAACAGTTTTGCTATTTGAAATAATTTTTCTATATATATATAATAATAATAATAATAAACAATTAAATTGAGAAATTGAGAGAAAAAAAGTTCATAGAATATCAATATTAATATATTGTCTCTATTTATTTTTTAATTTGAATATACCTTGAAATGCACTTTCTTTGTTCTTGAATCTTTTGCTTCTCGGATAGTGGCGAACAATGAAGCTTGCGTTGTTACAATATCTGGGTTTATTCAGATACAATTTGCGTTGTTACTATTGCTATTCATAATGGAAAGCACCATTTACCTATTTATATCACAGATCCCATGGTAGGTCATAAAAAAAATGGCTCTGGAAGAGTCAATCAGCAGGAGCATGCATTATAGACCATCAAATGCATTCATAAAATTTAAAATAACATTGTTTGTGCATGTGTAACATAATTTTAAAAGTTAAAAAAAAAATTGAAAACAAATATTCTTAAAGAAGTTAAAACCGATAATTTAGATACATTTATTAAATTGAATACAAAAAAATCTCAAATTATTCCAAAAAATAAATGCTAGGTTATACCTTGATCACTTTTAATTATAATTAATGAGGGTTTTTATTTTATAGAAAAAAATATATAAAGATTTTTGCAATTAGTTTATAAAACTTCAAAACAAAATTTTTGAATCATCTTTGATTATTGTTGAAATTAGGGTTTTGTCTCTAGGGGTATTTTTGTCTTTTTCATTGTACCTTAGGGTTTCCCTTTTCTCTGTTTAAGCTGGTGGTCTGTTGTATTTCTTTGTATCAATTTTCTAATAAGAATCCCTTCATCCCGTGGATTTTCTCCCTAATTAGGATTTTCTACATAAAATATTGGTGTGCTATTTTTTTTTCTCTACACTATTTTTCATCAATTATAATCAATTATGAAAGTTAAAAAACTTTGCAAACCTTCTACTACTATAAACACTATAAAGCATCTATATATTTCTTTTTTTAAAGAAAATATATTTCCTACTTTTAACTTTTCTTTTCTACCTCAAATTTTTTCATTTCATATTCTAACATAATAAGTCTAACCTACTAAATATTTTATACGCACGGTAGAGTTGTGTTGTTTGGCAAAATATATATATAGGTTATAAGTAAATTATAGTATTGTAAGTATAAACAATTTAATAATATTAACTTGATAAAATAAATTGTAACCTTCAAAGAATGTCACATCCATAGAGACAAAATATTTTCGAGAAGAGGGATGATAATACTTGTACCCATGCTGACATTCTTTGAAGATCATCCATTCTTTCCCAATGGTTCTCTTCAGAGGGAGCATACTAGTGAAGAAACCCATTGGGGTCCCAGTCTTTCTGCCTTACCTAAACCTGAACCCATCCTTGATATCAGTATCAGTACCAATTCTCCTATCCTTCTGATCAAACAAGTCCTTTAGATCACATACTATAGGAAGAATCTCAAGAAGGAAATAGCACGGCATGTTATCTCTCCGGCTCCAGTCCATGAATCTGAACAGAGATCAGTTCCAGGTACTAGTAGTCCTATCCCTGATCATGATAATAAATGTGATAAAACTGATGCTTGTGTTGAAAATGTTGAGAGCAAAAGCAGAGAAGATAGTGACAACAAAGATGTGATTGAGGTCGATGATGGTGTAAAGACAGATGATTGTGTGACTCTTGAGAACGTGGTAGAACCTGGAAAAAAACGTCTCTTATTCCCGCTGGAAAAAATGTTGAGGGTGGGAAAATAACAGAACCAGAAGGTGAGTGCAGTATGTCAGAAGAAAATAAAGACAAAGATGAATCCTTTGATCTTTCGATTGCCCTAAGGTAAGGTAATAGATCATGTACTAAATATCTGTTGCAAAGTTTCTTGTCCTATAGTAATTTGTCTCCTGAGTTCAAGGTCCTCACTACAAACCTAGACACAGTGGTGATACCAAACAATATACACACAGCTTTGGAAAGTCCTGAATGGAAAGCCACAGTTATGGAAGAAATGAGAGCTCTCGAGAAAAATCATACGTCGGATCAAGTCAATCTTCCAAGTGGTCATAAAGCAGTCGGATGTAAATGGGTGTTCATAATAAAGTATAGGCCCGATGGAACAGTTGATAGATACAAAGCCAGATTAGTTGCCAGGGGTTTTACTCAGACTTTTGGGGTTGATTATTCCGAGACTTTTTTGTCGGTTGCAAAGCTAAACACAGTTTGGGTCCTCATTTCTGTTGCAATTAATAAGGATTGGCCCTTTCACTAGCTTAATGTGAAGAATGCCTTTCTTAATGGAGAGTTGGAGGAAGAAGTCTATATGAGTCTTCTCTCAGGATTCGAGAAACAATTTAATCATCAAGTTTACAGATTAAGAAAATTCTTATATGGGCTAAAATAGTCACTAAGGGCTTAGTTTGGCAGGTTTACTATGTTTGTAAAGTCGTAAAGATATAAACAGGGACATTCTGATCATACTCTGTTTACTAAAAGGTCAGTATCTGGGAAAATTACAGTTTTGATTGTTTATGTGGATGACATTGTTATTTCAGGCGATGATACCTCAGAGATTGACCGATTGAAGGCAAAGATGGTTGAGGAATTCAAAATCAAGGACCTTGGAAAACTAAGATACTTCCTTGGAATCGAAGTAGCTCGATCGAAAGAAGGAATTTCAGTTTACCAATGGAAGTATAATCTGGACTTACTTAAGGAAACAGGTATGACGGGTTGCAAACCAGTTGATACCCCTATAGAAGCAAATGCAAAGTTAAGTAATATGAGTAAAGGTGTTCTAGTGAGCAAAGAAAGATATCAACGACTTGTTGGAAAATTAATATATATCTCTCATACTAGACCCGACATCTCTTATGCAGTAAGTATGGTAAGTCAGTTCATGCAGTCTCCATACGAAGAACACATGAGGGCAGTGGAGTGCATTTTGAGATATCTGAAAACCTCTCCAGGGAAAGGCTTGATGTTTAGGAAAATTGAAAGACAATGCATCGAAGCTTACACCGATGCTGATTAGGCAGAATTTGTAGTAAACAGAAAATCAATATCAGGGTATTGTACCTTTGTGTGGGGTAACCTTGTTACATGGAGAAGCAAAAAGCAAGGTGTTGTTGCCAGAAGTAGTGCCAAGGCAAAATATAGGGCCATGAGTCTGGGAATCTGTGAAGAGATTTGGTTTGAAAAAGTTTTGAAAGACCTTGATCAAGAGCATATCGGTCTAATGAAACTATACTATGATAATAAAGCAGCTATAAGCATAGCAAATAACCTTGTTCAACATGACAGAACAAAGCATGTGGAGATTGATCGACATTTTATCAAGGAAAGACTTAATAGTGGCAACATTTGTGTTCCTTATATTCCTTCCAATCAATAGATTGTAGATGTCCTAACAAAGGGACTATCCAGATGGCTGTTTGACGAATGTGTGAGCAAGTTGGGTCTTATTGACATCTACGCCCCAACTTAAGGGGGAGTGTTGAAATTAGGGTTTTGTCTCTAGGGGCATTTTTGTCTTTTTCATTGTACCCTAGGGTTTCCCTTTTCTCTATTTAAGCTGGCGGTCTATTGTATTTCTTTGTATCAGTTTTCTAATAAGAATCCTTTTATCCCGTGGTTTTTCTCCCTGATTAGGGTTTTCCACGTAAAATATTGGTGTGCTATTTTTCTTTCTCTACTAAGTTTTCCATCAATTATAATCAATTATGAAAGTTAAAGAACTTTGCAAACCTTCTACTACTATAAACGCTATAAAGAATCTAGTAGGAAAAAAAAACCACTATTATATACGAGTAGAAGAACAATTGATTTTAAACCTATAATTACTAGCTAGGATTAAAAGTTAAGCTTAAAAAAGAAAAAAATTGAACATAAAAAACCTAATATATAGATATATATAGGGCTATTTTCAAATATAGAAGAATGAACAAAAATATTTATAAGTAATAGCAAAAAATCAGAATCTATCTGGGATAAATCGTGATAGATTGCGATAGACTATTATTTGTATCTATTTGTATCATGATAAAGACAAATTGTGATATTTTGTTATTACTTGTAAATATTTTTTGTATTTTTGTCATTTAAAATAATTCTCCTATATATAATGACTCTAGATATCATGTTTGGATTTGAAAGTATCAAGAGAGATGAAATGCAACATACGAAAACCTTACTTTTCAAACAAAAAGGCAAGTGTCAAAGATGCCTTCTCAAGTACAAAAATGACTCTAGATTTCGTCTTTGGATCAGAAGTAACCAATGAAATACAAGGATGTGCACCCAAAATATCAATAGCTTCCTCTTCAACCTTAGAGATACTATGTTCATCGTCTCTCACCTTCCTTTCCCTCGAACAAGGTTGTAGGATCTCTCTTCCCATATTTCATCGGTAAAGACCTCTTCTAATTGTGTAGAGAATCGGTATCAGATATGGATACGATACAGATACGTCCAGATATGTGGTAGATACGTGTCTGATATGTGATTTGAAGTATCTAGTTTTTTTTATTTTATTTTTAATTTTCAGATACATGTATCTATTTCCAGATTAGTGATGGGTCATTTTTTTTTTTTCAAATTTAAGCCCAAGAAAAAAAAAATGACCCATCACTTCCAAACATAAAAGTCCACTTAAATTGAGCAATCTTAGACAAAATAAATTTAAAATGATAAAATTGAAAAAATTGAAAAAAAAATCCGAAACGTAATTAAATCTTCATTCTTCACTTTTCTCTCACTATTCAAATCATGATTCACACGCCCTTCATCCTCAACTTCATTCTTCAATCTTCATCTTCTACTTCTTTCCTACCGTCTACTCTAGTCGCTCAACAATCACTCGACGTTACTTGATTTTTTTTTTCAAGTTTTCACTCTCTTCTTGAATCTATTTTAATTTAACTTAAAATAAATATTATAGTAATTATATATATATATATATATATAATGTATCTTCAACATATCTGTATCTTAGTTTTTTAGAAATTAATGTATCGTCGTATTGTATCATATCTGTATCATGTATCCGTATCCGTGTCTGTGTTTCTTAGTCAAAGACTCTTCAAATAGATGAGGCTAAATCTATAGTCACCAAACACAGAGAAAAAAAATAGACAAATAATAATTTCATTAAAAAATTAAAATACTAGACATTTCGTCATTTCTCAACACCCCCAAACTTCGCACTAAACTTGGAACAATACCAACCTTTCTTGGCTGAATAACGTGAAGTTAGACATCAACCAATTTTAAACAAACTAAGATTCTAACAACCTAAACTATCAAGATTTAAACATTAAACATACCACACCTAAGATAACAATAATACAAAACTAAACTCCAAGTTAAAGAAAATATTCTACTTTTTTTTTTTTAATAGGTAACATAATTATACAATAACAAAGAGGATCCCACACCCGGGATCAAGGCAACAAAGTAACAACCACAAGCCCCACAATTGGAGCCAACAACAAAACAAAGATCAACAGCAAAAACAAAAAGAAGAAATGCATCAACAGAAAACTAGATAAGACAAGAAGGTCAAGCCGTCAGAAAATAATACGAACATGAACCATAGAGACAATAAGATGATACAGAGTAGAGACTATCCTTGACCGTAGAGACAATATTCAACTTTCACAAGCAATGTTGTAAAAGGCTAAAGACGACCTTGAGCTTTTTTTCTCTTGAAGAAGCGAGGCATAAGCCTTAAATAGTGAAATAAAAACATATATTGAATGGTGTTGCCTTCATATTAAAGAAGTTGCTTCTAAAGTTTGAGCTTAAGTTTTGTGGCGAAGATCATTTCGAGGAGCACATGTGGTTTAGGGATTCGATTGGAAAGGGTAGCTTTAAAGAAGTTCCTTGGAAATCATTGTTTTGTTGTGGTTTTCTTAGTGAATGTGAAAGCTTGGAGATTTTTGTGGAATGAAAATAAACTCAAAAGTTTTTGGAGTTCATAAAAGAGAGAAGAATTTTGTTGGGGAAGATTTATAATCTTGGTGCATTTGGGATAACTTTAATAATCACAGTTATTCCAATACCCTATTTTCTACTTACCAAAATTACCCAACACGTTTGGAAAGTCCTCCAAATTTTCAATCTAACATCAACATAGAGATCAATCAAGAAAAGCCCGAAGAAAATTCACCAAAACTTCAATCATTGCTTGGGATCCGGCAACGGTGAGAGTAACTTGCTTGGCCGGAAACGAGAGAAACCGAGTGAGGGCGTTTTCTGCAAAGGGCGGGAAAGAGAAAGAGAGAAGCTGCAGCTCACTTAAACTTTGTGCTTGCTCGACCTCGACCTACTCCCTTTATGTAGGGAAGTAGAGTGAACTACTGGAGCTCCTATCGAGTATGGTAGATAGGCGGATCGAAGGATTTTCCTACAAAAAGAACTCACTAATTAAATAATGGAATGTGGATTGTAGCATGGTTTAGACAAACTACCCAGAACTTTTCTTCTTGTTTTCATCAACAAAACTAGATATGCTTTCTTACAAGCTAAGCAAACTCTTTATGGTTGTTTTATTCCTTTTATTAGTTCAATGAATGTTCAATGAGGGACAATTTAGGTCTATTCTCTTGCTTTGGTGCTAGTGGAGCAAAGTAAGCTTTTGTGTCTAGAGAGAGTGATATGGAGCTTGACTTGAAAACAAACAACCCTACCTCCTATCACAACGAAACAAGGCGGATAGGGGACTTTTTGCCTTCTTTAAGTCTAAGATACGAAAACATAGATTGGACAACTATTTTTCTTTGGTTGATTTTGTAAATAAAAAATTAATCATGGAAAACAAAGAGACTAATATCTAAAACAAAAAAAATGACAAAATAATAATCGTTAAAATATCTAATGACAAAAGAAAAATATAAAATTAAAAGGAAAAGAAAATACTGAAAGGTAAAGAGGAAGTAGAGGTAAAAACAAGTAAAAAAATGATGTGAAATAGACTAAATATGACCAGCTGACTAAATGAAAGTACAGAAGGAGGAAACGATGTTGGAATTTTCTATTGAAGAAGTGGATTTTGACACATCTAGGCAGACTACAATTTGTTTCTTAAAGAGATGAATTCATCTCCTCATCTTTGCTTCTGTTAATTTCGAATGTCAATTACTTCTTTAGGTTGCGTTGTCAATTTAAGGATAGATGTCCTTTTTTGGAGCAATTTCTTTCTTTAAGTTCTTTTCGAAAAAAACGTTCCTCTCACTTCTCTTTGTTTCTGTGAAAAATGGAACACGCAACACCGGGGGAGAGCTATGAAGGATTGAGACAAAATTCGTGAAGAAATTGAGGGCGATCAATCAATAGATAAAGGAAGAAGATGAAGGAGAGAACCTTTTAATGTGGTTCAGCATAAAGTCTACATTCACTATGCAAATCAGCAAGGTTTTCAAAACACAAGAGTACAACATATGTGTAAACGATAAATCGGCTAGGTATTTATATTAAATCTCAATTAGTTATAGATCTTAATGAAGAAATCTGTGAAGGTTCCACAGCGGAAGTGGGGATCATTCCCAATTTTTATTTTTTACAGAATTCTAAATTCACAAAATGTACGATTATGCATTTAGCAATAAATTTACAGCATGCTTTTACACAAAAGAATCAGGGAAGAAATAGGACTTACCCTTGAAGCGTAGTCCCTCGATCCAGTCAACAAACGTTTTGATCTTCCAATTCGATCTCCAAGAACTGAGATCCCAAATGAAGACACCATCACTTGAGAACCTTTTGTATTCTCTTGAGATGAGAATATGCCAGGAGCGGTGGGCTTTGCTTGTTTTGGAAGAGAGAGGGTCAGATGAGAGGAAGAAGAAAGAAGAACTTTTCTTCTCTGTATGTTAGGAATTTTAAAGTAGAATCTCTCTGACTATCAGAGGGTTGAGGAAGAAGATGACAAAAAACCAACCCACTTCTCATGTTATGGTGTTCAATTTTCTCTCAACTATACATGGTATTTAATATAGATCACATTTATACTAAATTCAATTATATGAATCTCATCCATATAATTAATATTTGAATCATATCCAAATATTTAATTTTCTCTTTACCATTTATGATATTTAATATAAATCATATTTATATTAAAATTTATTATATGAATCTCATTCATATAATTAGTATTTGAATCATATTCAAAAATTTAATTCCTCTCCAAATAAATTTTATATTATAATGTATCAAATACATTATATTAATTATATCACATATAATTTATTTAATTTATTATATCATATATAATTAATTCCATCAATTAATTTGAACAATTCAAATTAATCCAAAGTTAATTCTCAATAATCCTTGTTGAGCTACAGAAGGGACATGTAGATTGAAACTCCAATGATACTTGCATAATCAATTAAACTCTTTAATTAAATTATCCAACATTCATTAACTGATGGTCTCTCCACTAAAGACCGACAACTACACTCTTCGTACTACAGATATATTTCTGTGTCTATTGGATATAACCAGTCAATAGTACGATGACCTTTCACAAATTGCTCATAAGTACAGTTGGGCTAAAATGACTGTTTTTCTCATGTAGTTACATCTAACTCTTTCAATACCATTAATCCCTCTAATGAACAATAAGTCATAGTTCAACTATGACCAAGTCCCTCTCGGCTCAAGAGAGGGTGTGGCCACAATGTTCAAGCCCCGGAATCAGCTCTTAAGGAAGCAATTTATCTACTTACCTCAACATTAGGGAAGGAGTGAATTCTGTCTTGTGCAACTATGTTCCCAACTCCCCAATCAGACGAATCCCTAAAATGGTAGGCATATTGAGTTGAAAATTTGGCCACTCTCACCCATACAAACCAAAGGACCACGTTCATAGGCCGGAATTCACAACTTACTTAGGATTCAGATCATGTCACCTATGGTAATCCAAGTGAAATGTGAGTATTATTAACGACGTTATATAATGAGACAAGTGATTTCGTGATCCACTCTTATACAAACTCTTTGTATAGGATACCCCTGCTCACATATCTCCACATGACTAATCAGGATCAGATCATTTGTAGAACTTTACAACACTTGTAACATCTACAAAGCGGACCATATCTGTAGTATTACCAGGATAAGGTACCTAGTTTTATCCATCTACTACAGACCGTTTAGGTTATCATTTAACCATGATCCACCTGTATGTCTCTACATAGATGTTTAAATTTCATAAAATAACTTAGGATCTTAGTTTATCGGATTGAGTGTATGCTCATAAAATAACAATGATTTTACTAATAAGAATTTGTTCGTATAATGTTTACAAACTACAAGAATACAATAAAGATTTAGGACACCAATATCCTAACACCTAATCGATTAATTCTTTGAAATTAATCATGATCATTCATGAGTTTCTTCTTAAATGATAGGTGAGATTTCGTTCCAGGTTAACAAATTCTCCACCTTTGGATCAAATCTCTCATTGCATGAACTTTTCTTCAAGTGACTGGATAATTGATTAACATGAGATGCTTAGCATAAAAATGAAATTTAGCTCGCATTACAGGTTTAGTAAGAAAATATGCTACAGTTTTTCTATTCTATTTTTTTTTATTATTTTAACTAGTCTCTTTTCAATTGTTTATTTGATAAAGTGTAGCTTAACATCTATATGTTTTGACCTTTCATGGAATTGTTGGTTATTTGTTAAACATATTGCAATTTGATTATCACAGAAGATACTAATTTTTTTTTCCTGTGGATAACCTAAATCGTGAATTAAACCTTGTAACTAGATTGTTTCCTTTACAGCTTCTGAAGTTGCAATAAATTCAACTTCAGTAGTTGAAAGTGCAACTATGATTGCAAGTTTGATTTCCAGGATATTGTGTTTCCACCAAATGTAAATGTATATTCAATTAATAATAGTCTTCTTTAATCCAAATCACCTACAACATCAGAATCTACAAAACCAAGTAGTTCCAAGTTAGTGGTATTAGGTAGTCTAAACAATAATCCTCTATTTATATTACCTTTTGGATATCTAAGTACCCATTTGGTTTCTCCCCAATGACTTTTATTAGGGTTACTCATATATCTACTTATTAGTGAAGGAACTCTTATCAAAGAGTACCTCTGAGTGGAAGCAAGATCGTTCCAAACTCATTGTGACAGAATTAACGCATTCACAATCAAACAGAATAGAAAAACTAATTACAGGCATGCTATGAAACTTAAATAACAAGATAACGGAATACGTACCCGTTGAAGAACTCTTCTTCACCAAAATCTCATTCTCACCAAGGACTGCTCCTCTCGCTCTCGCTAAGAATGTCCAAGCAATCGTCCACCAAATCATGGTCGTCTACTCACTAACGGACTCCACACGAACACAGCAACAGGGAGGACACCACCACTTAGAACTCTCGGTATTCTCGGTGTGAGAATCTAGGAAGTATGGGCTCTGTCGGATTTGGTAGAGGGAAAGAAGAAGAGAAGATCATATACCACGACCAAGCAAGTGGAAGAATATCGGATCTATTGTATAGACGATGCTTGATCGTTTAGGAAGAGGTATACGATTGTTTAGTAAATAGGTCGCGATCGTTTAGGAAAAAAGCTAGACGATCGTTTAACAAATCCTATGCGATCGTTTAGTAAACTACGCACATGTATACGATCGTTTAGAAACGTTGAGCTATCGTGTAGGCTCTTAGTTTGTTATGCGATAGGCAGTATACACCAAACGTGAGCATATGTCTGATCTCTTGTAAAATGAAAACGATTTTCATTTTATTCTTCAGTTACGAAAATTGAATGAAACATCCCACTATCACACGGTTATGGAGAAATGTCGGCACAATTATCCTATAATCGTTCAAAAAATAAATAATACATATAATCATATTATATTCATTAGCCTATGGTTTAATATTACATCAAATGCAATATATGAACCATAGTCTTTTCTCCTCCACTAGATATAAATCATATTTATATCATTTTTCTCCAAATAATGTATCTCATACATAATGTCAATCATATCATATATAATTAACCAGTTCAATCATATCATATATAATCGAACTTCCACTTGTCAATTTGAACACTTCAAACTGACCTCAAAACTAATTCTCAACTTGAATCCATTGAGCTACCAAAGGGACCTTATAGACCTATGACTTGATGCTCTAATGGTACGTGAATAGCTGACTAAACTCTTTAGCCACAAGATCCACCATCCGTTAACTACCAAACATTCCACTAAAGACCGACAGCTGCATTCTTCTCACCACAGATATATTTCTATGTTCATCAGATATAACCAATCAACAATACGATAACCCTTCACAGATGCTCGTAAATACAGCTGGGCTAATTACCATTTTACCCCTGTAGTTACATCTAACTCCTTAAGTACCATTGATCCCTCTAATGAACAATACAACATAGTCCTACTATGTGTGGACACCTCTCGTGCCATGAGAAGGTGTGTGGCGCCACATTATTCAAGCCTCGAAATCAGCTCTTAAGGGAGTAATCTATCTACTTACCCTTACTTTGGGGAAGGAGTGAATTTTATCTTGTGTAGCTGAGTTCCCAGCTCTCAAATCAGACGAATCCCCAAAGTGGTAAGTTTGATTCAACGATCTGGTCACTCACACCCATGCAAATTAAAGGACCGTCCTCAAAGGCAGAAGTTCTCAACTTACTCAGGATTGAGATCATGTTATCTATGGTCATCCTAGTGAAGTGAAGTCTCTGTCATGAATGGCGTTATATAACGAGACTATAACACTTTGTGATCCGGTCTTATACAAACTCCTTTGTATAAGACGCCCTCGCTCGCATGTCTCCACATGAATGATAAAGAACAGACTAACTGTAGAAAGTCACAACACTTGTAACTATTCTACAAAGCGGGCAGCATCGTAGCGTTACCAAGATAAGGTTTCCCTCCTATATCCATATACTACTGACCATTTTGGTTATCACTTAAGACATGATCCACTTGTATGTCTCCACATACATACTTAAGTTACAAACGAAAACCAGGGATCTTAATTTATTGGTTTGTGATAAAGCAAATAAAACATCCGATGTTCATAGACAAAAGTGAAGAAAGTATCATATATTATACATCACAAGCATTTATTCAAAACTGTGTTTACAAACTACAGGACCTGAGAGTCTAGGGCATCATCCCCAACAATTAGGCTACAGGCGTAAGCCAAGTCTGGTAGTACAGACCATTAAGTACATTAAACTATTAGATGCATTAGAATAAGGAACTTTATCCATATATAATTTATCAGAGGTGGTTTTAGTAGAATCTTGAGCAAACAGTTTAAAGTGTTGTGCTATAGGCAAGTTGACAGGTTTAGCATTAATCATGTTAAATTTCTTTATAACTTTCTTAGCATAATCCGACTGGCTTAAGAATAATTCTCCTTTAGATTTATCTCTAAAGATTTCTATTCCTGATATTCTTTTAGCTCCACCTAGATCTTTTATAACAAATTCTTTCTTTAGAAAATACTTGACTTTATTAATTTGTACCAATGGATTAAGCAATTAACATATCATCTACATGGATCATAATTGCTTCTCCTAAAATTTATTTTAGTTATTAAATCATCAAACCTTTTATACCAACATCTTGGAGACTGTTTTAGACCATAAAGAGATTTAATGAGTTTACAAAATTAATCTTGTTGTTGTTTTGCCAAATAACCTTTAGATTAATTCATGTATATATCTTCTTCTGAATTACCATGTAAAAAGGTTGTAGTAACATGCATTTGCTCTAGTTCTAAGTTTCTAAAAGAAACTAAGGCTAATAATGATATAATAGATGTATGTTTGACTACAGGAGAGAATGTATCATGGTAATCGATACCTTCCTTTTGCGAGTATTCTTGAGCTACCAATCTTGCCTTGTATCTGATTCCTTCTTCATTTGGTCTCTCAATATTTTTCTTGTAGATCCATTTACATGAAATGGCCTTTTGGAATTTAGGGAGTGAAAGTAGGATCCATGTCTCGTTTCTTTTTAAGGAAACAATTTCTTCATTCATAGCTCTTATTCAATGTTCCTTTTCAGAATAGGATATGGCTTCCTCATAGTTTCTTGGTTCATCCTCCTTTAGTTAATCTATAAGAGAAAAAAACATAGGAAATACAATTTATATTTTCACACCTTGGTGGTAGTTTAACTTCTCTCCTTTGCCTATCTCTTGTTAGGAAATAGTTAGTTAGATCTTTAGGTTGATCTTCAGGTTGCTCTTGATAAATGGAATGTTTTGGTCTTGATGATCATAGAGCCCTTGGTTTCAGTTTTCCTTAACTTAGGTGGACATATCCTATACATCCAAAAGCTCTAAGGTTTGATAAGTTCTCTGGGGTGTTTTGAAGTTTATTACTATACAAGGGCTTCTATTTATATTATAGGTACTAGTTGACACTGTCTCTGCCCAAAAAGATTCACTTACCTATGCTTGTAATAACATGCATTTGACTCTTTCTATTACTATCATGTTCATTCTCCCTGCCACTCCATTTTGTTGTGGAGTATAGGTCACTATTCTATGTCTAGTGATGCCATTTTGGGAACAAAAAACATTAAACATATCGCTTAAGAACTCTAATCCATCATCGATTCTAAGATATTTAACTTTCCTCACGGTTTGTGTTTCTATTTTAGTTTTCTAATCTCTAAATTTATCAAATGTTTGATCTTTAGATTTTAAGAAGAATGTCCAAACCTTTCTCGAGTAGTCATCTATTTCAGAAAGAAAATACCTTGAATCACTTCATGAAGGAGTAGAGGATGGCTCCCATAGATCAACATGAATGTAATTTAAAATTGTAGTAGTAGTATATTGACCTTTGGAGAATTTCATCCTTTTTTATTTGCTATAAATGCAGTGTTCATAGAAATTTAAACTTTTTTTTTTTTTTTTTGCCTTGAACTTGAATTAGTCCTTGCTTTGATAGTTCTTGTATCCCTTTTCCACTTATGTGTGATAGCCTATTATGCCACTTTTCAAGTTCAGAGTCTTGATCTTTTTCTGGGATTAGTGCAAGCATAGGATAGGATACATCTTTGATAAAGTATAGGCCATTTGCCTTTTCTTCGATGAAAATTTCTTTCTCATTTCTTTTAACAGTAAGTAATCCATCTGAACCAGTTAATATACATCCAGAGTCATCCAATATGCTTAGTGAAGTTAAGTTCTTTCTTAATTTTGATACGTGTCTTACTTCCTTAAGTAGTATGTCCTGGTCATCCTTCAATTATAGTGCTACTCATCCCATTCCTACAATTTTACAACCATGTTTATCGCCCATGAACATCGTCCATCCCATGATTTGTAATTAACAAACCATTTTTTATGATACAACCTGAATCGAGAACCCAGTCTTCCTTTTCGTCGGTGTCATGTCTTTTTCCTTTATCCACAATAGCTGTTAAGATTTCAATGAACTCTGATATGTCTTCACCAATTGCCATATCTTGTCTCACCTACTCCTTATCTTTTCTTCAAACCTTTTAATTATCTTTTCTCTTTCTTTCAGGACAATTCCTTTTAAAGCGTTCTTCTTTATGACAAAGGAAACACTTAAAAGCTATTTTCTCCTTGAAACTCTTTTGTCCATTGTGATCTTCCTTTCATTTGAGATCCCTTTTCTTTATGGTAAAGGGATTCAACATCTAAGCTATTTTTCTTAGTTCTTAATTTGAGTTCCTTGCATTTCAAGGTTGTGATCATAGCTTCTACAGAAATTAAGTCTCTACCATATTTCACGCTAGATTTCACATCCTTGTATGAATCAAGTAAATAATTCAATAGGATTGTCACTTTACTTTCATTACTTAATTTTTCTCCAACTTGTGTGAGTTCAGTTGTAAGCTTCTTGAAATCATCAAGATTTGAATCAATGATTTGATTGAATTCATTTTGAAGGTGAATAATCTCTCTTAGAAAGATCTTGTTGGAAAGATCTTTCCTTACATAAAGAGCATTCAACTTCAACAAAATGTCTCGTTCGAAGCTTCGTCAATTACTTACCTCAAGAAGTTATTAGTTATATTCAAAACCAAAGTGGTAAATGCAAACCTTTCCATTGTTTCCTTTTCTTCTTCTGTTATTGTTTCCGGTAGATCTTTGGGATCTTCAATTGTTTGGATTACGTTTTGTGAGTTCAAGATTGCCTTGATCTTCTTGGACCACAACATGAAATCTCCATTGTCATTGTATTTCTTAATATTAAATTTTGTAATTGACATTGTGACAGTTGGAGTATAAGGCTCTGATACCAGTTGTTAATTTTGAATGTCAGTTACTTCTTTATGTTGATTGTCAATCTAAGGATAAATGTTTTTTGTTGGAGCAATTTATTTCTTTAAGTTCTTTTAGACAAAAATATTCCTCCCACTTCTCTTCGTTTCTGTGAAAATGGAACATGCAACTCCGAGAGAGTTATGAAGGATTGAGCAATACACTTGAAGAAATTGAGGGCGATCAATCAGCAGAGAAGGGAAGAAGATGAAGAATAAACCTTTTAGAGTGGTTCGACTTAAAGCCTACCTCCATTGTGCAAAACAGGAGAGATTTTATGTTATTCAGAGAGTTTCCAAACCAAAAGAGTACATCATATGTGTAAATGATAAATCAATTAGGTATTTATACTAAATCTCAATTAGTTATAAATCCTAATTGATTGATTCTTTGAACGTAATCATGATCGTTCATCTGTTTCTTCTTAAATGATAGGTGAGATTTCGTTTTAGCTCAACACCTCCAATATGCTTCTTCCTTTTTTTCCATTTTTACTCTCCTCATTTCAACTGTGGGTTTTGAGTAACACTCAACTAATTTCTTTTTCTCCTTTTTGTTTCGTGTTTCGATATGCTTCTTTCTTTGTGTTTCTTCATTTTCGTTACACACCCATCACTCTCATTTTATTCTAAAATTATGTTTCTATTTATTCATTATAAATGTACTTTTTATAGTTAGTTTTTATACTCACCTTTTGGTTAATACTAATATATATTTATAATTTTGGCACAATAAAAAAGATATAGTAAGAAGTTGACATTGTTATTTCTTTTAAATGCCATGTGATTATCTTCTCTTTCACTACACTTCTCTCACATGTTTTGTTAATTTCTTTTAAGAAAATCTACTAGATTTTTATAGTTTTCCTAACAATATATTTTTTTTATTATTTGTTTAGAGGAAAAAGATTGTAGAAGGAGAGGAGACGAATATCCATATAAGAAAAATATTTATTATCAAGTACAAAATAGGCGTTATTAATATTTGAATTATCTTGATTTTATTGCTTGGTAATGTATATAATGAAACATGTAAGTCATCAATATTAGAATAAAATAATCAACTTAAATTAAACTATAAATCAAATTAAATTCAATAATTGATCCGAGCTAAAAATGGAATGTCCAAAGTTTAAAAACGTTATGTCGGTTCAATTGCTTTTTCCATTTATGGTTATCCTTTTGGCTTCTTAATAAAAAGTTGATTTTCTTTTTAATTTCATTCAATGAATTTTCATTTTTTTTAATTAATAATAATACTAATTTATTAACCTAAAGTTTGATAGGAATTGTGAAAGTGAAACGGAAGTGGCTGTTGATTTTCTCTTCTCTCCTCATCAAACCAATATAATCATAGAATTAATTGCCCAAATTTCCGTTTGTGGTTATCCCTTCAACTTCTTAATAAAAAGTTATTTTCCTTTTTAATTTCATTCAATGAATTTTGTAATAATGATTATTTACTAACCTAAAGTTTGATAGAACATTTAAAAATAAAATGATTGTGTGTTGTGAAAATGAAAATGTAACCGAAGTGGTTATTCATCTTCCCTCCTCTCTCATTATAAAAAGTATTATATGCACATTTCCCTCTATCCAAGCAAACGTAGTTCACAGAGTACTTTAACATAAGAGATGTGTGAGGTTAGTTTATGTTTGTCTTTTCTTGTTTGAATTTCTTGATCTTAAGGATATTTTATAATTATTTTTGTGTTGGGTTTTGATTTCATAGAGTTAAATTGCTAATATGAATGTTGGAGAGAAGAAGGCCGATGATGTCGCCGTCACTGCCGTTTTTAAGATCCATATGCATTGCAATGATTGTGCTAAGAAAATAAAACGAGTAGTGAACCATTTTGATAAAATGACCAAAGAGGTAATGGTCATATGTCATTTTTAATTGGGTACAGCCAAACTGCATCTAAGTTTTTTCCATAATTTGTTTTTGGAGCAGAGCCATGTGGTTTTGAAGATGCAATTATATTTCAAAGGCTGCATTCAAAAGATTAAGAAGGTACTCATCAAATTCAAAGGTGAAGAAATTCATCTCTCATTCAAAAAATCAAAACCAATTGAAATCAATTTTACAGAAGTCAGTGAGATTTCTCAAAAGAATTTGATAACAGCAAAACGCGCCATGGAAAGAAATGACCGTGTCGCCTATCTCAATGACGAGTTCAAAACATCCGTCGAAGTAGTTCCTCCCAAGAAAGAAGCACTCGGCGCTGCTGGTGGCGGCAAGAAAGAAAAAGAAGCCGGAGGAGGCGGTAGTGGCGACAAGAAAGAGAACGACAGTAAAGTTGCCACCTCCAGTGGTGGATACAGCGATGGCCCAAAAATGGAGTATAGCGATTTCTCATATCAGCCTTCGACATTCTACTACGAGGCTCAGATTCATTTTCACGCGCCTCATACGTTCAACAATGAGAATCCAAATACTTGTCCTGTCATGTAACTAAACAAAATATATCCATGAAAACTCTTCATTAAAAAATAAGAAGAATTAGACGGTTGATGGCAAGTTTATATATATCTTACTATGTTAAAATTTGGGGAGAATCATTTTTACACTATTCTACCCCTTTGCCAAATCTTAAATTTACAATCTTATCATTGGTCTATCATCTTTGATGCCTCTTATTATGTTGTTTATGTTAATACTTGGAGAAAAAAATACCTTACTCATGTATTCAATAAGACACGTATTAAATTTACAATCTTATCATTGGTCTACCACCCCACACTTTAATTACAATACATTTGTAAATAATAATAATAATAATAATAATAATAAATAAGTCTCTTTTTTAGAAAAAAAAAATAAGTTGAAATTATTTATTATTGATTTTATTTTTTTAGACAATGTTACTTATTAATATTAAATTATAATACATATAAAATAAAATAAACATGAGCTGTTGATTATCTTTTCACATTCTCATGTCCATACGAGTATTTAAGAGATAAAGATGCTAGAATATGAAAATTCTACCAATGTCCATACATAATGGACATTACCTATAAATATTTAAGAGATAAAAAATGTTAAAATATTGAAAATTCTACCTGTTTATTTCCATTATTAAATATCTAAAATTATGAGCTTATATCTAATAATGAGATTTTAAAAGGTTTTGTAACTCTATAATCTTCTACAACTATATAAAAAATTCTCTTCCACTTTTTTTTTTTTTTACAAACATTATTTGAATATTCACTTCTGCCTAGGTTTGTTTTTCTTCTTTTTATTCACTCTTTCTTTATAACTTCTATTAGATCGTTTAATTTAACCTTCATCTTTAGCCTTACTTTTATGTTATGTTGTAATGTTTTGTTAATAAACTTTGTAATGTAAGACTTGAAGATGTTCATGTAAGGGAGGAAAAAAAAATACAAGGTCAATATTGTGAAGTTAAGCCCAATAATGCTGAGTTCATTTTTTATTTTATTTGCAATACATGATTATATCCATTGATTTATGCATGTTGGGAACAAGTAAATGATATACAAAATGTCCATTTGTGAAGTCAAGCCCAAATAATGCTTTGATTTTTTCTTTTTTCCTTTTTGTTTGTAGTACATGATTTATATTCTATAGTTTTTCCATAAAATCACAATCTTATCTTATTCTCTTCCTATCTTAAAAGATATTTTAGCTAGAGAATCATATTTTTTACTATTTTTTCCTAATGATAATTTCAAATTTTTCTATATGCCCCTTACTTAATTCTTATTTTTTTTTATTAAATATAAAATAAAAATTCATTCCCACATCCCACAAATAATAAAGGAACATTTAAAGGAACATGAATTTGTAAAAGGGTTAAAAATATTAAAGGTGGTGGTTACATAATGTTGTAATTGTGTGTGTATAGTTTTTGGGTTGTTCATTTTTATATAGAGATATACAATTGCAATTAATTAACTTAGTTAGATCTCTTTATTTTCCAAATATTTATTTAATTATAATAATTATAATATAATAGTTCATAGATATAAATTTTATTATAAGAGATTATTGTTGATCTTTCCAAATTCCATAACCAAAAAGTAAATGGTTAATTTCAGGATACATTTATTGAAATCAGCATTTATTATTATTTGTAAATAGTTGTAAAATTAAACATGCAATTGCAAACGAAATATTATTATTATTTTATGTACCGAATTGAAAATAGATTGTTTTGAGGTATATGCAATCCTTTTTTATTTTTTTTAATTTGATCATTTATTTGTAAATATTTGTAAGTATTTAATATTTATTTATTTATTTGTAAATATTGAAAATATTTTATTTGTAAATATTTATCATCTACAAATATTTTCAATATTTGTAAAATTGAAAATAGGTTGTTTTAAGGTATATGCAATCTCTTTATCATTTATTTGCATTATTATTAATATTAGGGAACAAGATCTTGCATTATTTGTAAATATTTGTAAAATTAAAGATGCAATTGCAAACAAAATATTATTATTATTTTGTGTACCGAATTGAAAATAGATTGTTTTGAGGTATATGCAATCCTTTTTTTTTTTTTTTTAATTTGATCATTTATTTGTAAATATTTGTAAGTATTTAATATTTATTTATTTATTTGTAAATATTTGTAAATATTTATCATTTACAAATATTTTCAATATTTGTAAGTATTGAAAATAGGTTGTTTTAAGGTATATGCAATTTCTTTATCATTTATTTGCATTATTATTAATATTAGGGAACACGATCTTGCATTATTTGTAAATATTTGTAAAATTAAAGATGCAATTGCAATCGAAATATTATTATTATTTTGTGTACCGAATTGAAAATAGATTGTTTTAAGGTATATGCAATCTTTTTTATTTTTTTTTAATTTGATTATTTATTTTTATTTTATAATTTAGATGGTTGCATTTCATTTTTGTTATTTGTTAACTATATGTTTCTTATTTTTAATTTTAAATATATCCGTTTTCTTTTTAAAAAGATGTTTGTTGAATTGAAATTTTTTTTTTCCTTATAAATATTCGTCTAATTTTACTATGAATACATAAAAAAATTATTATATTGTTTTAATTATATTTTTATTATAAATTAGATAATTATGTAGATATCCATGCATAACTTCCATAGTTTAAAACTCATCCATTAACCTCTCCAATTAATATTGATAATTATCTTGTCCTCTCTTTATGTTTCATTCTTGTAACCACCCTTCTCACAACCCTATAAATATACTTGTTGGACTCCAAACCCCACTCTCCGAAAATTCACACACTGTATATGTGCATGGGTCTTCATAGCAATCTTTTGTGGTTACGACGAGTATTTCATGAGTTATGGGTAAAAGTTAAATTGTTGAGTAATAAAATTTAGGTTTGAGAAACTTAAATAACCTTATTTTGAGTGATCCAAAATAGAAAGGATATTGAAAATCAAGTATTTCTTGACTTTAAATTTTTAGTAAAATTTTATATAGATATGTCAAATTTGTTATATAGTTTTATGTGTATGTTTAAAATGGTTGTATAAAATATGTCATTTAGATTAAAATTTATCATAGACTACAAATCATACGTCTTATTTTTAAATATGTTTCTTATTTTTGAAAGATTTGCTTGAGTTGCTTTCCGAATCCATTTATGTTTCTATATCTTTGAATATAATTATAATATATGAAAATTTTAATCAGGATATTAGTTTTCTTAATTGAATTGCATACCTCTAAATAAGATTTGAGTTTCTTTTAAAGAAAGGTAAAATCCTCTCCTAATAATATTATCTTTTATTCATTTAGATTCTATTCTAATAATATTATTTTATCTTTAAATTATGAGAATAAATATTCAAAATTATTTTTAATCTTATTTGCAAAGATTCAAGATATTAAAGATTATTTCTTTTAAATTGAATTTATTATTATTTTTTAATACATAATATTATTATACAACAACAAGAGGGATCCCACAGCCCGAGATCAAGGCACCAAAGCAAAAGGAACACCTACAAAGACGCATAATGGCGAAAAACAAAACCAACAAAAAGGACAATACGAATAAAAAACAAAACATCTAGAAGAATAAAAAACACCGCACAATCCGGGGACCTCAGAAACTGGACATACAAAGGTAAAGTATCCAAATAAAGAATGAAGAAATCAGACAAACTACATAAGTCCATGAAGATCAATCCGCCATGAAGTAGCATGCGCACAAACCATAGAGACAATAAGTTGAAAAACAGTAGACGCCACTCTTGGCTGACCGCCGTGTAACCGACGGTTCCTCTCCTGTCAAATATAGTAAATCGATGCACACTAGAAGATTCTAAATAACTTACTCCTCACACCCTTACCAGACCCCACCCGACACACTAAACTCAACTCTACATCATACCCAACAACACGATGAGACGAATCCAACAAGTGCACCAAACCCTCCCAAATTTCATGCCCAAACACACAGTCAAAGAACAGATGATTCCTAGACTCTACCTCACCCAAACAGAGCAGACAAACATTATCCACCGACTGGTCCCATCTTCTCAACCAATCCCAAGTGCCCAACCTATCCTTCATCGCCAACCAGGCACAAAATGAATGCCTTGGAATATTACCTCCAGACCAAACCAGACAAGCCCAAGCCACCCTAGGACGCCTAGGACGCGAACTCTCCCACGCACTGATAACAGTGAAGCGATCATTACCACTCGGAACCCAAACCCAACTATCCTCCTCACCCACCCTCGGAACCACATCCTGAACAAACCTCACAAATCCACAATTCCCAAGATAACAACGACCAATGCTAACAACCATCATCAGATAAGAAATCTGAGAGTCTAGCCTCATGATAGCTCGCAACATCATAGACCACCCCCTCCCCATAGTTCTTCAAGATAGACCCCATTGGCAACCACGGATCCCACCAAGCAAAACATCTCCCCCCATTACTAACCTGCATCCTGACCAGCAACTTAAGCCTATCCCGACAAAGTAATATTGCCCTTAGTTCCTTCAAGATAGACCCCACTTGGAATTGCCACGGATCCCACCAAGCACGATCTCCATACCCCATTACTAACCTGCATCCTGACCAGCAACTTAAGCCTATCCCGATAAAGTAATATTGCCCTTAGACACCATGACTGCCCCAACTCCGAGTGAATTGCCCATAAAGATTGCCCACGAAGCGCATACGCCTCCATCTAAGCAACACACAATGACCCAGATCGCACCAACAATAACCATAACAATTTCAAAATAGCTGCCACATTCTAGAAATATGTGTGATGTATACCTAAACCCCTTCAGATTTTGGTAAACAAACCTCATCCCAAGAAACACGTACACCCCCTCTACCATTAGCCCGCCTACGCCACAAGTACGCCCGTAATATACAATCCATCTCCTGGCCAACAGAAACAGGCAACACTGCTAGACTAGTAAACTTGGAAACTTTGTAACACTGGTCGGACTAACTGCATGTGCCCCACAAAAGAAAGAGATCTTGCAGCTCAACTTCGAATCCTTGCAATAATCTTGTGAATCAATGAGGCATAGTCTCCAGCCTTTAGCCTACCCGACAGCAAAGGGAACCCAAGATAATGCACAGGTAATGACCCTAGGGCAAAACCCATACTCCTAGCTAGGTCCCTCGCAACATCTCCAGAAACACCAGCCCTAAATATAGAGCTCTTCCCAACATTAGCCACTAACCCAAAAAACCCTGCAAACCGATTTAACACCTGATTCATAAAACTCAACGAGGCATAATCAGTTGCACAAAAAATCATGAGGTCATCTATAAACGACAAGTGAGTCATCCTCACCTTCTCACACCTATGATGAAACACAAAGGAGGGAGGAGGATTGTTTAACATATGGGATAAGACCTCATAACCAGCACAAACAAAAACGGAGAAAGACGATCTCCCTGCCGTAACTCTTTTTTACCAGGAAAGTAACCCTCTAGAGCTCCATTAATCATCACGAAGAAAAATGGGGAGGTAACACAAGCACAAATCCAGCTCACAAACGTTAAAGGTGTTCCAATAGCCAGAAGAACACCAAACAAAAAGTCCTAATTAACAAAGTCATAGGCTTTTTGAAGATCCACGTTCATCACACGATGCGGTTTACCCCTGTTAAGTTGATAACCCCCAGTAAGCTCTTGACACAGAAGAATGTTATCAATGATACTTCGCCCTTGAACAAATGCCAATTGGTTCCCACTAATAAACTGAGGCAAACACACATGAAGTCTGTCAATAATCATCCTAGAGATGCACTTATATATCACATTACAACATGCAATAGGGCGAAAATCCTCCTTACGATTGGCCCCAAGTCTCTTAGGGATGAGGGTAACAGCCGTGGCATTCACCCCATTGAGAAGATAGCACGTATCAAAGAAATGGCAAACAGTTGAGCAAATATCATCCCCCACCACACTCCAAGCATATTTATAAAACTCCACAGGAAAACCATCCGGACCAGGAGCCTTTCCCGATTTCGTTGAGAACAAGACATTACACATTTCCTCTTTAGTTACTAGTCTGTATATCTCCCAAATACAATCATCTGGCCACTGAAACTGCACAATAGCATCAATCTGGGACGTAAGATCTCTATAACCCACCCTTTGCGACCCCAAACTCCTACTAAAATATTTAATAGCCACATCCACCACCTTGCTATGAGAAGACTAAAAAATCCCATCATAATCATACACCGATAGTAAACCATTCCTTATTAAACGCATCCGAACAGTCTGGTGAAAAAACGACCTGTTCTAGTCCCCAACTCTAACCACCGAACACGAGATTCCTGATGAAGTGAAGCCTTCTTCAGTCTCGCTAGTCTTCAAAACTCCTAAATTGCCATGGCAGCCTCCCCTATCAGAATATCAGAAGATGGGTTAGACTCCACAACAGTCTTAGCAACCTCCATCCTACCTCTGGCCTTTCGAGTCAAACTACTCAAACCCTCTATCTTCCTCCCAAAAGTATTATGTAGGACTAATTTTAAGGCCTTCAAGTTCCTCATCAAACTAACCAAAGGGTGACTCTAGGATGCAATTTCCAAATAGAATCCACAACAGTAAAAAAAACCAGTAGAACCAACCCAATGATTAAAATAACGAAATGTGGGAACTAGACGAGTAACACAAACATCAATGGTGACCAAAACGGGACTATGATCAGAAATGCCCCACGGCCACACAGTAACCCCAATAAGAGGACACAAATCCAACCACAACTCATATACAAGGAATCTATCCAATCTGCACAGAATACCAGCCCCCTTAACTTTACTCATCCATGTAAACTAGTTACCCTGAACACCCAACTTCACCTGGTCAGCCTCACGAATAGCCGCATCAAACTCCTCCATCTCGCCCCTACAAGGATTACCCTCAAAGGCCTCCGAAAGGTTACATATAATCATTAAAATCACCCATAACCGCCCTACTGATTTGCCAAGAAGAGCAAATATCTACCAACGACCTCTAGAAGGCATGCCTCTCAGTCACATTATTAAAAGCATATACAACAGCTACATTCACAGTATCCGACGAGCTCAGCTCCCTAAGACACCCCACAATACATTGCTCATTAATAATCGAAGGAGAAAAGTCAAACAGATTCTTCTTCCACATCACCCAAATACGCCTCACACCTCCAAGGCTATAACTACATACACACTTCTAGGAACCCCCACATCTACCAAATACCGTATAAAAGTTCTCCACCCGCACCCTAGTCTCAAGCAGATAACAAAAGCTAACTGAAGACAAACAAAGAAAATCCATCACGGGCCTACATTTAACACGATCGTTCAACCTCTTAACATTCCATGAGCACCAAATCATAATACTGGTAAAACCTCCCCACTGCTACCTCCCACAGGTCTATTGCTCGTACTCCTAATATTATCATCCAGAACAAGAATTGGATCAACATCAGATTGCATTAAAACCAGTACAAGTGAGTCACCCCCTCCTCTCGCAGAATACCGAATCGATTATGCTCATCCACATGCTACATAAACCTCTTAATCTCAAGGGATCCACGAACTAATCTACCCGAAGGCGTGGATCCCGAAGACCCATTACCAACTCTACCACCATCAATACCTCTCTCACGCCGATGGCGACTAACCAATGTGAACTCATCATCACGCTCTACACCCCCAATCACACCAAGTGGGCTAGCAACCCCTCAACATTAACTACATCAACCCTTACATATTCAGGAGCAAGTCTACCCACATTTTCACCCTTCTCCCTAGAAACATCCCCAACCACCATAATACTTAAGTCCTGAACTTTAGACATACTCTGTTTCTCACACATAATAGCAGTATGAAGAAACGAACTACAACAACCACACTTATAAGGTTTCCACTCATATGACACTGGAATTATAAATTCCTAACCCTGCATTCTAACAGTAACCATAGGGGCATCAACAAATCACCATCCACCTCCACACAAACTCTGGCATACGATAAATGACGCCTCTCTCTAGTTGCAGCATCAAGTGTTATAGGTTTAACCACTACACTAGCCAAAACAGTTGTCCCCTTTTCCGTCCACAACTTTAGTGGAACCCATTCCAATTTAATCTAGATAGGAACAAAATAAAAAACAAGGGTTTTAAGGACAATACCTGGAGACCACTAATGAACTAAGATGGGTTTGCCACCCAAGTGCCACGGACCATTATCCATCACCTATCACGCGATTCCAAATAAAGGAATTTGAAAATAATCAGACCATTCTCCAATAACGTAATGGTTGGCATCTCCACACGACCCCAAATCCTCTGAATGAGCTGAAAAATCATGGAGTAAGGGAGCTTCGCATCTACAAACTGACCCACCAGGGGTTTTTCCTACATAGTAATACCAGCATCAACAACCTTCTCACATGGTTCAACAATAACTCTATCATTCTCCACCACTAAGAGGGTAAACTCCAAAATTTTCTTCAAATTAGACCCAAATAAGGCGGTACACGACATCCTCCCCAATGAAGCAATGCTCGCCATTCCAGAATCGGCCAATGAATCCCCTTACTAAACCACAATGCCTGCAAACCGGACTATCGGCTCAGTTGAACCAGAGCCAAACTCCCCCAACGGACCACCCAAAACACCATTGATTTTACCCCTGGTCAACGAGGACTCCACCACTTGGTCAACCTTACCCACGACCATTCCTTGTAGATGCTCCAGTCCAACCTCATCAACCTGAACCAGCACGTTTCACCCAACCCGAAGCCCTTCGCCAACCCAGCAAGCCCACTTCGCCCCTGACTCCCGCCCAATTCAATCCCCTTACAAACCTCCCCCTTTTCAAGCCCAGGCCAAACTTCTTCAGCCCCAAACAAACAACCCTCATCAAACGGCCCACTTCGAACCTCGCCACTCAACCTCTTCTCGTCTTGGGCTTTTAGAATCAGTTTAGTATACCCTGACTTGGCAGAAACCCACTTCCACTCGAGCCCACAACTAACACAAGGCCCAAGCTACCACCTAGCCCAATCGATCGGTCAAAAGGAACACGACCAACAAAACTCGGGCTTTCCCGAATGGACCAGCATCGACCAACCCGTCCTCCAGTTCTATATTAAACTCCTTGGTCTTCAACCTATGTTCGTCCATCGCCGTCACTGGTTTGCCTCAATGCGCCTCAACCACTGCACCACCATCAGCATCACACCCAGCAGACACAACCAAATCCATAGCTACAGGTTTCAGAATGCGATATGGTTTTGTCGGAAAGGGATGAGACCCAACCTTATCTTTGAGCCGTAGTGGTGAACGCTTGCGAACCACCAGTCATACAAGATCCACACTCAAACCTAGATCCGCCCTGCACCAGCAACGAAAATCGACAACTAGTAACACCTACGAAATCACCCCCAACTAACAAAACTGGGACGTCGGCGTGAGACTCAGCATCGACGAACCTTGAAACCGAGCGGCAAAAAGATTCAACGACTCCGCTTGGCTACGACAGCGCGATGCGATGACTTCAATGGACAAAAGAGGTTTTGGCTGAAGGCTTTAGATCTAAAGGTGTGAGTGTTGAACGGTGGCGTGCACTAGGGTTGGGAAGTGCCGACGATAGCTAACTGAATTTATTTTAATAAGATTAACAATGCACTTAGATTCATTATTAACTCTTAATTAAAAGATTAATGAATTAGAAATAAAAATTGACTAAGAGAACTCTGTCTAAGGATTGTTCTTGTTGAGGTATTTAAGCTGACCATAAGGGGAAACCTCTATCTGGGAACTAATCTGGTAGTTGAATTAGTCAATTTTTGTTTGTTATGCTATAATTGAAATTTATTTTATTGTTGAATATTTAAACTATTCTCATGTGGATAAATTATGAGCTTTTGAAATATATATATATATATATATATATAATTGAATTCCAAAAGATATGAATAATAGCTAATTACTCTTCCTAAAGCTAATTTTCATTTAATACACTTGAAGTTGCATAAATCAATTAGTGTTCATTGTTTTTGCCATGCACCTGTAGTTGCACATATTTTAAATTAATAATTGTTTATAAACTAATAAGTATATATCAAACATGTTATGTGTTGGGATAAAAGAACAACAACAAACAGCAACGCAATTCGAACCAAATGATAGAGGACACTGCCACTTAGTGTTGGGGATGATGCCCTAAACTCTCGTTGGGTCCTGTAGTTTGTAAACACTGTATTGAACAAATGCTTGTGATGTAATAATATATGATATTTTCTTCACTGTTGTCTATGAAACATGGAATGTTTTATTTTCTTTACAACAAACCAATAAACTAAGATCCCTGCTTGTTGTTGTAACTTGAGCATGTATGTGGAGACATACAGGTGGATCATGCCTTAAGTGATAACCAAAATGGTCTGTAGTATATGGATATAGGAGGGAAACCTCATCCTGGTGACACTACGGATACGACCCACATTGTAGAGAGTTGCAAGTGTTATGACTTACTACAGATGGTCTGATCCTGATAACTCATGTGGAGACATGCAAGCGGGGACATCCTATACAAAAGAGTTCATATAAGACTGAACCATGAAGTGTTATAGTCTCGTTATATAACGTCGCTCATGACAGTGACTTCACTTCACTAGGATGACCATAGGTAACATGACCTTAATCTTGAGTGAGTTGGGAACTCCTACCTTTGAGGGCGACCCTTTGATTTACATGAGTGCGAGTGGCCAGATTGCCGACTCAAACCTACCATTTTGGGGATTCGTCTAATTTGGGAGCTGGGAACTCAGCTACACAAGATGGAATTCACTCCTTCCCAAAAGTAAAGTTAATAGATTGCTCCCTTAAGGACTGATTCTGGAGCTTGAACGATGTGGTGCTACAGATCTCCTCATGGCCCGAGAGGTGTCCACACATAGTAGGAGTATGTTGTATTTTTCATTAGAAGAATCAATGGTACTTATGGAGTTATATGTAACTATAGTGGCAAAATGGTAAATTGGCCCAGCTGTACTTATGAGCATCTGTGAAGGGTTATCATACTATTGACTGGTTATATCCGATAGACACAGAAATATATCTGTGGTGAGAAGAATGCAACTGTAGGTCTCTAGTGGAGTGCCTGACAGTTAACGGATGGTGGATCTCGTGGCCAACGAGTTTACGTACCGTTGGAGCTTCGAGCCACAGGTCCATAAGGTCCCCTTGGTAGCTCAATGAATTCAAGTTGAGAATCTGTTTTTTGGGTCAGTTTGAAGTGTTCAATATGACAAGAGGGAGTTTGATTATATATGATATGATTAAACTGATCAATTATATATGATATAGTTGACATTTAATTGGAGAAAAAGGATATAAATATAATTTACATCTAGTGGAGGAGAAAATGACTATGATTTAAATGTTGCATATGATGTCATATTAAAACTATAGATTATAAATATAATATGATAAGTTAGTTATTATATTTATTTATAATTAAAAAATTATGAGATAATTGTTGGTTGTTTTCTCCATAACTATGCGTGAAAGTGGGAGGTTGCATTCAGTTTTCATAACTGAAGGATAAAATAAAAATAATTTTCATTTTTGTAAAGGATCGGATAATCGCTTCACTAAGTTGTACACTGCCCATTGTATAGCTGACGAGAGCCAACACAATAGCTCAAGTTTTCCTAAAAGATCGTGTACACGCGCAGTCAACCTAAATGATCGTATAGCTTTTACTAAATGATCACGTGCGAGAGCGAGGTTATCTAAACGACAGTCTAAACGATCAAACCCGATTACCTAAATGATCGTGCACCCTTTACAAAATGATCAAGCACTCGTCTATACGATAGACACAAAATCTCTCCCACTTTCTTGGTCGTTGAATATGATCGTGTTTCCTCCTTCCCTCTACCAGATGCAATAGAGCCCACACCTCTTGGATTCTCACTTCGAAAATACCAAAGTCACTAAGTGGTGGTGTCCTTCTTGCTGCTTGTTCGTGTAAAAAACCGTTCGGTGGTGAGCAACAACGAGATTTGGTAGACGATTGGCTTGGCATTGCAGCGACAGTGAAAGGTGTTGTTCCTTGACGAGGGCGGGAGAAAGGCAGAAGAAGTGTTCTTCAAAGGTGAGTCTCTCGGTTCTTTATATTTATTATTAAAAACATACCATAATTTATCATGTGATGCATAACTTGTATGTATGTTTGTGAATGTGGTATTTCTGTCACAATGAATTTGGAACGATCTTGCTTCCACTTATAGGTACTCTTTGATAAGAGTTCCTTCAATCGATATTAGAGCTAGGTTCTGATATTCCAAATCCATTGTTGTATAGAATAACATTTGTATTCTTGGTGGGTAAAGCATGTCTGCATTCTATTTAAGTGTTAAATAGTTTTGTGGATCTGGATTAATGGAGTTTTCTTAGATGATGCCTCTGGTTATTTAATTCTTTTATATTCCAAGTTAATTGTAAGGTCCCTTGTGTTTTTTGGCATATTAACTTGCTATCGAGTCTGTAATTCAAAGTATTTGGTCACTGTGAGTCACTCGTGATGAGGCTTCAAGGCAAGGAGTTGCATTGTACTTTAAGGATGAAGACAACCAACCGTTGGTCAGATCGTGTAAACGATGGGGTAATTGATCATTGAGTATATGATACTCAGTAGCAAGGTTGACACGCACGCACTATACATCATGTAGCTCAACAAGCTTCATCGCTTAGTTACTGACTATACAATCACGGAGTAAAATGTTACTTAAACGCTTGTTCTATAATCGTCTAGACGATCGCGCTTCACAGCAACGTCGTCGTCTAAGCGATCGTTTAGACTTGCACATTTGAATTTGGTGCGCTAAATGATCGAGTGCCTCATGCTTCATTGCATTGTAAATGGTACTCGATCGTAGTTAGACGATCATAGATACTTGGCCAGTTTACTAAATGATTAGGGAGGCTTCGCCCGGGCGGTTCAAGACCCGGATTTCCTGTGAACCAGTCTGCTCATTGGATAAATGTAATAGATAGAATTTTATTTTCGATTTTGAGGCTTAATCATCTCGGTCAATTAGTCTTTGGTGAATGTACATAGGATGTATGTTTGATTATATATCATATGGTATGCCATATAGTTGAAATCTTACCTTATGTTATGCATTGGTCATACATCATCTGTATATTGTAAGTTTTATGATATAGTTTGCATGATTTAAATTACATAAGAGCATGCTCATGCATCATATTATATTTATGCATGCATCAAGCACAGACATGCATCATCTTTATATTATAAGTGTTATAGTATAAGGGTGTATGGAAGCATGTTTGCTTAGTTCATTACAAGTATATAAGAGTTATATATAGTAATGAATGAACATTGCATGAAGCATGACACATGGGATAAATTTATAAGAGTTATAAATACCTAGTTGTGCATGGCAATGTGAATGGGTTTTGGTTGTTTCTTTTATAAGTGTTATAAGAGAAATTAGAACTAAAATCAATAAGAAAGACATGCATGCGAACTTAGGCTTGAATCATTGTTTTAAAAGTGTTTTAAAACTTGGTGGAGATAGACCTAAGATCACGATTCTAATGAGATTAGTAACCTAAGGTTTAATCTTTTAATCACTTTAATAGGATTAAATTGACTAATAAAAGATTAAAAGTGTAGCAAATCTATCTATAAGGGACTTTTTGTCTAAGGCGGGTTCTGTCGAGGCTAGAGTATTTAAGTTGACGGAAACGGAACACCCCTACCTGGGAACCTACCTGGAAAGATAAATTGAATAGATTTGATGCATGCATGCAAATTTAAGGACAGTCTATTAAAGAGTTTAATGGGACTACTTGAACTTGTTTAATTTCAAAGGCAAGAGTTGTTTTTAGAAAATTAAACTGACTTAGATAAAATTAGTAGCCGGATGGTCTAAGTTAATGAACCTCTAGGTAGAATATTCAGTGGGAGGTACTTGGGGTATATGATACTTCATTTAAACTTCTTCGTGTTTCTCCTTTTATGTTCACACCGTGAGATCTATCCCTGGCCTCGTGGCACCCTGGGAGTGTCCCCCCTAAAGGATAGTGTTTGGGTAGATCAATATCAAGGTGAATGGAGAGAATGTTCATAGTTAGTGGGAGCGTGACATGCGGCATCATATCCCACAATCTCTCTCATTGGGTTGGATAACGTTTCTGTGCATCACCTCGAGGCACCTGGGAGTGTCCCCTTATAGGATGGCAGTTTTGCACAATTCTTTATCTGATCTTCTATATAGGATAAGGTCGTTTTAGTCTCTTATCCTAATCTGATTTTTCCCTACAGTGGGCGCATTAGGGCGGGACTCTAGGGCCCAAAATGAGGGGTTACACTTATGCAGAATTGTTAAGGGTTAACAGTTTTGGACCGAAAAAATGGTGACTATTAGGGTCAGTTACAAAAGTTGTTTCTGCCTAATGGTTGAGAGTGTCTCATCCCAGTGAAGGGGCATCTGATCACCCCACCGGTGTCGTTTGTCCTACCTCGTTCGGGCATCATTGCGAAATAGAAGGTTTTTCACTTAGGGTACATGGAAACTATTTTGCTAAAACTAAAACTGGTGTTAAAATGTGGTATTGTATAGACTTATTAAGTTTGTTCATTTTTTCAGCAAAGTAATTATGGCTACATCCCAGTGTAGGGTTTAGGGTATATGGTTTAGGGATTCAAAACAAATTGGGTCACTAGCCAGTTCTTAACTACAGTCAGTAGACCTACATCATTCCCAATGAGTAGTATATCGTCTACATACAACACTAAGAAGACTACTGAAGCGTTCATGATCTTCTTGTAGACACAAGGTTCATCAATGTTCTGGTCAAAGACATACAACTTGATCGTAATATCAAATCGTATGTTCCAAGATCTAGACGCTTGTTACAGCCCATAAATGGACCGATTCATATTGCAAACCTTTTGCTCTTGACATTGGGCTATCAATCCCTCAGGTTGCACTATGTAAATGGTCTCCTCAAGATTGTCATTCAGAAAGGCCGTCTTGACGTCCATTTGCCATATCTCATAATTATAATAAGTTTCAATGGACAGAAGGATGAAAATCGACTTTATCATGGCAACAGATGAGAAAACCTCCTCATAGTCGACTTCTTCTACCTGGGTACAACCCTTTACCATAAGTTAAGCCTTGAAGGTCCGCACCTTCCCATCAACACCCCATTTGCGCTTGTATATCCATTTACAACCTATAGGTCTTATCCCGTGTTGATTTACAAGATTCCATACTGAGTTGAAGTACATCGACTCCATCTCGAGATCCATGGCCTTGATCCATTCATCCCGGTCTACATCCTCCATTGCCTTCTGATAAGACAATAGATCCTCAACGTCGCCATCTGCTACCATAGCAAGGATTTTCGTGAAACCCAGATAGTGAACGGGCGGGGTCGCAACCCTCCCACTGCATCGAGTTTCCCTTAACTCTTGAGGTGGAACTAACCTACTAGATGAACTATCATCAACAAATCTTCCTGATGAAGCAGGCTCTTCAACAACTCTTGTTGAAGTTTCAGTAGTTTCATTGGAAAGCTCATGTAACACGACTTTACTTCGTGGACTGTGCTCCCTAATATGATCCTTCTCCAGGAAAGTAGCATTCGTGGAAACAAACACCCTATTTTTAGATGGATCATAAAAATAACCCCCTCGTGTACCTTTGAGTTAGCCTACAAAGAAGAATAACCTCGAACGTAGTTTCAACTTCTTGGGATTTGCCTTAAGCACATGTGCAGGGCAACCCTAAATGCGAAAGTGACGTAAACTAGCTTTACGCCCATTCCACAACTCCATAAGTGTTCTTTCAACACTCTAGGAGGGAACATAGTTGAGTATGTATAACGCAGTCTCCACTGCGAAATCCCAAAACGAGTTCCATAAGGAAGCGTAACTCATCATCGAACGAACCATGTCCAACAAGGTTCTATTTCTCCTCTCTGCTATACCATTCTGCTGAGGTGTACCCAACGCTGAGAGTTGGAAAACGATTCCATGTTCTATCAAATACTCCTGGAATTGCGAGTCCAAAAACTCTCTACCTCGATCCAATCGAAGTGTTTTAATCCGTCTATCCAATGCGTTTTCAACTTCAACCATGAACTCTTTGAACTTTTCGAAGGATTCAGAGTTCCGTTGCATGAGGTAAACATACCCATACCTAGAGTAATCATCAGTAAAACTGATAAAATACTCATAACCACCTCAGGCTGCACATTCCTAGGACCACAAAGGTCAGAATGTACTAACTCAAGAGGCTTTTTGGTTCGATAACCTTTTCTAGTAAAAGTTCGTTTAGTCATCTTACCCTCAAGGGAAGATTCACACACCAGCAAAAAAATTTCTTCTAACTCACTTAGAAGTCCATTCTTCACCAATCTTGCCCTAATCCGAAGGTGCCAAAGTTAGGCATTTTCTTTTGGAGAAATTCATTGACGTTTAGATTGAGTTACGATAGTTTTAAACAACTCAGTGTTATGGAGAGAACTAATGACTAATGGTCTTAGCACATACAAGTTATTTTCCAGATACGTTGTACAAATATTAACACCATCTTTATGAGTAAATACTTTATCCACATTAAACGAAATAGTGTAATTACATTGTAGCAAGCACTTTACAGAAATAAGGTTCTTCTTAAGTTCAGGAAAAATATATACATCATTTAAAACTAGAAACTTATTCTGTAAAGATAACTGTATCCCTCCCACTACCACAACTGAGATGATGTGCTTGGTGCCTACTCGCATCGTCATCTCACCAGCCTCTAGCTTTCTCCAGGATCTAATCCCCTGAAAAGAAGAACAAACGTGATTACTGGTACCCGAATCAATTATCCAGGCATAATCATCATTCTCCACTAAACAAGTTTCAAGTGCTAGTAAATCATATTTACCTTTATCTGTCTTGGCCTTAGCCTCGGCGGCCTACCTTTCCTTCAGCCAGCGAGGACAATTCCTGTTCCAATGTCCATCCTAGTTGCAGTAGAAAAATTTTTCCTTTTCAACTGGCGGTGGACACCTTCTTAGGGCGACAGGTGGCAGGTTAGCAAGCGCCTTCCCTTTCCCCTTACCACCCTTCTTCTTCTTCCCTTTTTGCAAAGTTAGAAGTAGAAGGTACAGACTTCATTCCTGAGGTTGAACCTCTATGGAACGTCCTAGAAGATGGAGCAACATTTGCCTCAGCCTTCTTCCTCTCTTTAACTTTCAGTAAAGATTGGTAGGTCCGCAACTCGTTGGGGAGAGTTGTAAGGGTTTATTTCACTTTGTTAACAATCACATTACTAAAAAAGTGCAGGAAGCTCTCCAATAATGAATGTAGGATTATGCTAACCCGGCTGCCTTCATCAATGGTAGACCCATTCAACTTCGCCACATTGAAGTGGACCATCATGTTAAGCATATGTTCACGAACAGAGGTGCCTTCTTCCATTTTGGAGTTGAATATATACTTAATAGCCTCATGCTTGAGCTGATCAGGCGGTTGTCCAAATATCCCCCGCAGGGACTCCATGATTTCACGCGCTGAGACCATGGGCTCATGCTTCTTGGCCAAGACGTCATTAAGACTTGCCAAGATATAGGCTTGGGCCTTCTCATTTGCCCCTATCCATCGCTTGTATGCCTCCTAAACATTTCGAGCGACATTGGGAGCTGGAATAAAAAGACAGACCTCCGTAAGGGCAAACATGAGATCCTTGATGATCAGTATCGTCGCCATCATATGTTTCCATGTTGAAAAGTTATCGCTAGTTAATTTCTTGGCGTTAAGCAAAGCAATTGTGGCTATGGCCATTTTTCAAAAACTTGTTGCTGAAAAACGAACAAAACTTTTATTAGATTTTGCTAAACCAAATTTTAACCAATTAATTTTTCA